>NC_143016.1:171241085-171548131 GCF_055824585.1 Amblyomma mixtum
GTGCCGGTATTCTTCGCTGAAGTTAGTCAGCAATACTTCGGCTTGTCCTTTATGCAAATTTGCGATGCCTCTTGCGATGCCGATTCCTCGGTCGAGAAACAACTGCATTTCCCCTCGATAATGGCTTCAGTGTCACTCGCTTCCGTGGCGCCTACGGTGACGATTACGCTTGAGCGGGTTGGGACACTCACTTGTTCCTCCAGGACACTAAGTGAAACATGAAGTTCCGGAGTCCTCGTCGACGGGATGGCCTCGTCTGTGGAAAGCGTGATCATCTTGGATCGCAGGTCGATGATCGCCTGATGCTCATTAAGTAAATCCATGCCCAAGATCACTTCGCGGGAACATTGCCGTAGAACTACAAAGGTCGCGGGATAGGTATGTCCCTTGAGAGTCACTCGCGCTGTGCATTGTCCTGATGGCGTAATGAGGTGGCCCCCTGCGGTGCGAATTTGTGGGCCGTCCCAAGCGGTCGTTACTTTCCTTAGTTGCGCAGCGAATGGTCCACTCATCACCGAATAATCGGCTACTGTGTCGACAGGAGCGGTGATTTTCCGGCCGTCGATAACCACTTCTAAGTCGGATGTCCTGGCTCTAGAGTTACACGTCGTCTTCGGCATCGGGTTACGGCTTCGTCGGGTATGTGAATCGTGGGTGGGGCGTGTGGTCGGAGCTTTTCTTGATGGCGGCGTAGGTTTGAAGGCGGTTTGCGTCATGGTCGAGGTTGTTGTATGCGTCGTCGGTGTAGTAGTTGCGGCGTCTTCATACGGCGTGGTCGCTGGAGGATCTTCGTCGTTTCGTCGGCAAGCAACCTGACCTCCACAGGTTGTTTTGCTTAGTTTCCCCCACGGGGCCTAGAGGACCCTCCTCTGAAAGCCGCGGCGTAGCTGCGGCCCGGTGATGAAAAAACGTGTGGTGGATGGCAAAGGGGAGCGGGAAAGACGGCTTGACAACGCATACTCCCCTCTGTGCAGGTAGTCGATTTCCCGTATTCGCTGGCCGGGGAATGGTCGTGGGGCGTCGATAGCGAAACCTCGCAGGCCGATGCGTCAGTACGGGCAGTGGCGAAGTACATGGCTGGCTTCGCCGCAATGGAAGGACAGCGGGCGGTTGTTGGAAGTCCTCCAGGCGTCGCACTTCCTGGGGCTTGGGCGTCGTTCGTAGACTGGGCGGGAGGGGGCAGGGAGGCGGCGTTCGGGAACAGCTGGTTCACGTCAAAGAGGCTGACTTCGGCTCCCGCGTTGGGGCTGAGAACTGCGTAGTGCAGCGGCGCAGGTTAATGCTGGAGCTTCAGTAGGAGGCGAAGATGACGGGGTGCCAAGCGCATGCTGCACTTCTTCGCGTACGATTTACTCAAGGGTCGCTACTTGAGGCTGGTTGGGAGATGGTAGCAGGCGACGCAGCTCTTCCCGTACAATTTCGCGGATAACATCCCGCACGTGGCCTCCGAATGCTGTGCCATCCGAGAGGGCAGACGAGGTCACTTGGGGCTGTCGAGGAAAATGACGGGCTCGTGCTTCCAAGGTTTTCTCAATGGCGGCTGCTTCAGTGGTGAATTCCGCGACCGTCGTCGGTGGATTGCGGGTGAGACCGCCGAAAAGTGCCTCTTTAGCACCACGCATCAGAAGCTCCACCTTCTCCTCCGCCATGTCAGGATCGACTCTTCGAAAAAGGCGCTTCATATCTTCTACATATGCGGTCACTGACTCGTTCGGGTGTTGCATGCGTGACTGTAGGAGCAGCTGAGCTCTTTCTTTCCTAATGATGCTCGTGAAGGCCTTCAAGAACTCCCATTTGAATAATTCCCACGTCGCTAGAGAAGCTTCGTTGTTTTCGAACCAGATTCTCGCTGGTCCTTCCAAGGCGAAGAAAACATGGCTCATCTTAGTCTGGTCGTCCCAATTGTTGAACACGGCGACACGCTCAAACTGTTCCAACCATTCCTCGCGATCCTCGCCCGGTTAAGCGTTAAACGTGGGCGGCAGTCGGGGCTGGTGTAAAATAATTGGGGGTGGTGTCGTAGCCATGGCTGAAGTCGAAATTGAGGGGTCCTTCTTCGTTCGCGTGCGGTCCGGTAGCAGTCCGAATTCTGGTGGACACCTCTGGAGACGACGGCTGCTTCGCCCTTCGCCCATAGAGAAAGATATTGGTAAAGAGCGGACACTCGGCGAAATCTGGCCCCAGGAAATGACGCGAAATCCTCCTCCTCCACTAGATAATCTTCCAACTCCAGGATGGCGCCACCAGTCTGTAAACGCGCGCGCGCGCGCGGGCGGGTAGCCGGCGCGGCGGCTCAGACCCATCCGAGTGGCAGACAACGGAGCTTCGTGGGGGCTGTTTTGTGCGCGTGAAAGCGTGCGGCGTATTTGCTCGTGCGGGCAGACCGCAATTTTTTTCGTCTCTCTTGCCCTTCGACGCAGAACTCCTCCTGTTTATGACGGCGGCAAGGTG
Organism: Amblyomma mixtum; assembly: GCF_055824585.1. NCBI lineage: Eukaryota > Metazoa > Arthropoda > Arachnida > Ixodida > Ixodidae > Amblyomma > Amblyomma mixtum. The sequence continues at coordinate 171,243,537 of NC_143016.1, forward strand.
AGAAATGTTTATTTGTGGAAGTACGCTGTATTGCATGCAATTTAGGCGGCCGCGCCGGCCGCCGTTGCCTGTCTGCAGTTCGTGAAGCGGCGCGCTCGCTCTGTGGCCAGCCGGCTGTTGTTCACGGCATTCTTGCAGTTTGTGACAACGTCAAGGAAGGAATGTTTTGTTTTTGCAAAAGTACGCTACATTTCAAGCACTTTATGCAAAATTACGCTGCATTTCGAGCACTCTAGCTTAGTACGCCGGCGCAGTTGTGAAGGGCGCGCGCACGCTGTGTCATGCTACGCCGTGGCGGGAGCGGCGGGAGGAATGATGCTGCTTGATGCAGCCTCGCCGGTCGGTGCGTAGAAACAAAAAAAAAAACCTGCCCACGGCCTGTGGCCCGACGCGCTGTGCCTAGCGGTTAGTTTTGCTTGGTTTCGCGCTTTCTCGGGATGTCACGTTTTTGTATGGCCCCCGACAATATGTAACTTCTTATGGGTGACATTTGTCGGTGTAAGGTTAAAATGTACTTTTTTGAAAGTGGGCGAACGGCGAAGACGACCGTTCCCGCGCAGCAAGTACGGGACCGTAGTTTTCAAGACTGGTGGAAAAAAAGATGACGCACGAAAAGCTCAAAAACCTTACTCTTGTAGTACGTATGTATGTATGTAGTACGTGTGAAAGAGTCCGTTATCTGCGCTCGTGGAAACGCACATTTCGCCCGTGCATTGACAACACAGGGATGCGCTTTTGAAAACCGGCAAAAAAAGGCAACGCGTCGGGCTTTCTAAGCTCTTAAGAGCTTGAAAACCAAGAACTGTTGCGCCGATAGTTTAATTTTTCTATGCTTCTTAAAACATACGTTGCACCCGTGTATTTCTCAGTGCTCCTAACACATTGTGTACTTTTGGTTCGTAGTCCGTGTTGTGGCCGTCTTTGTACGAAATATTCTCGAACAAACCGCGTACTCTGCTGTCCACCTAGGTTTTAGAAGGTAGACAATAACGTCGGGGAATGTAGAAATGCTTGCAAAAAGCTGATTGGTATCTGCCGTGTAGTACGGTATGTGTATTGTACTTTCCGCAACGACGTTCAGCACGCGAGTTTCGCAAAAACATGTTTACTCCGCTCGTAATTTCGTTCCCTCGCCGCTTTCGCACCTTTTCACTGTTTACAGAGTTACAATATAAGGTGACTGAGAATGACCATACTTGCGAATTTTTCAGGTGATGCCACCCGTCGGCAACACCTGCTGTGTGCCGTGGTGCCGCAACGGGATCACCTTGAGCAGGAGGCCAGGAACCATCATCCGCATCCCACGGCTTTGTTTATGTTGCACAAAATAAATGTTCTCATTTCACTCAAAACCTGGTGTCTTTTGTGGAGTGCTAATATTTGGCAAAGGCTGTGATGCAGCTGCGTTCATGGCTGGTCAAAAGCACTCGAAATCTATTTAATTATACGCTGCCAACGGCGCAGCGGGGCGCGGCGTATGCTAACATTCAAACCGCGCGCCCCTGAAACCGGAACCGGAAGTCGTCCCAGGCAGCGAGGCGCAGCGCATGCAGCCATTCAAACTGCGCGCGTTGAAACCGAAACCGGATGTTATGAGACTCCGCCCGCTTGGTGCGCTGCAGTCAAATGGGCCGCTGAGCCCTATGGGAGTGTCCGCTCTTTACCAATATCTTTCTCTATGCTTCGCCTGCGGAGGGAACGGCTTCTGCAGCTTTCGCGGGATCTTCTTCGAGACGGCTCGGGCTGCTCTGACGGCTCCCAGGGGGTGAGGGCGATAGGGACATCCGTTAGCACCTAGACCAGATGTCACGTAGTGGTGACGGCAATCCGGCGAACAGGAACACAGCGAGAATGTCTTCGAAACGAAACTCTTTATTCGGGCTGACTTGCGCCCGCAAAGAACAGAATCACTCGGCGGCGGCGTAGCAACAAGCGTGCTCGGTGGTCGTCGTACAGAATGCCCGCCGCTGTCGGCCGAGCTCTTTTTAAAGCTGATAGCGAGCATTCGAGATAAAGCTTAGGAAGTTACTAGAACCTTCTGGCACAAACTAGAACCGGCTCCGTCCGCATGCGATCAATCGAGATAAATCTAGGTGTGTCTTGCGTCACAAACGAAGCGATAAAGCGGCGCGTCGGCAGCCTTGAAGCATGAACAAACAAATACTACAAACGAACGCTACAAAGACCCGCGGCAATATTCACATACTGGTCATAATCTAAGATTCCGCCAATGATGTGGAGTGGCCCGAGTCCTTCCGCTGCCAGGGCGGCCCAAACACTTACGGCACTACGCCAGCTAGCCGTTACCTGGAGTATGCACTGGGGATCGTAGCTGCAAAAAGAAATTACAGGCATTTAGACTTTTCACACACTGAGAAATTAAGTTTTATGCGAAACTCTTAATATGTCTTGCTGCACAATGAGCTAATTTTGACCGGATATTGTTCAAGCGTCCCACTGAGCGGAAAACCCGGCGTAGACATCACGGTTGCAAAATCAGTTGGCATGCTATACAGGCTTCGTAATCTGTTGCCCGTTTGGCTCAAGAAGTGACTGTATTTTTTTCTTGTTCAATCTCATATAAATTATTGTCTGTTGGTATGGGGAACTACCGCAAAAACTGATCGCGAAAGACTATGTGTGCTCATTCGGAAAGCTGCACGTTTATTTCAGCCAGCAAATGGACAAGTTAGTGCTTCTTAGCTTATGATCCGCCACAATCTACCGTCTTTCATGTTTTCATATCACCTGAAACTGAGTCTGTATATATTGACCACGTCCGCCCTCGCTCAACAACAGAGGGACGACACGGAATTGCGGCCACTCATCGATTATCTTGAGAGAGAGAGAGAGGAAACTTTTATTGAAAATGAGGAAGGTTGCTCGAGCAACTTGGGTGGCACCCCTAGTCCAAGGCGCCACTGGCTTTCGCTGACTGACGGACTTGCTGAACCAACTTAAGTTGCTGATCCAGGGTCTCGCTGGTCAGGGCCACCTCCCACTGCTCATATGTCGGGTTGGATACAGTTAAGTGTTTTGGTTTCGTTGTGCATTCCCACGATATGTGGTAGAGCGTAGGGCAAGCTCCACACCAAGGGCATGTATTCTGATATTGAGTGGGGCTAATCTTGTGTAGGATGAACAAGTTAGGGAAAGTGTTGGTCTGAATTTTCCTCCAGTCTATGGCTGCGGAGGAGTCTAGTTTTATGTGAGGGTGTGGGTATTTTCTGCGCTCCAGCCGAATATATTCTAATTGGTACCGCCTCGTTACCGCCTTGTCTATTCGCGCGTGGCTTGTCGCCGTTTTGCTTGCGAGATGGCGTCCTCTACAAACGAAATTACGGCCCGACGGACTCTGGTTACCTGCTCGTGGTTCCAACGGCGCTCCGTACTGACGTTTTGCAGGCATGCCACGACAAGCTTCCTTCCGGCCACGTCGGATTTTCTCGAACGATGGCACGAGTTCGTCACCGTTATTACTGGCCCAGGCTTTCTGGGGCTGTCAAGCGCAGTTCCCGCAGTTCCCACGAGTGTCAACGTCAGAAGAAACCACCTTTCAAGCCGGCTGGCTTGCTCCAACCCGTTGCTCCGCCGAGAATTCCTTTCCACCAAGTCGGCATGGACTTACTGGGCCCATTTCCCACGTCATCATTGGGTAACCGGTATATTGTGGCTGCCACCGACTACCTCACGCGGTATTGTGAGACGAAAGCCCTTCCCCGCGGCACTCCTGCTGAAATTGCTGACTTTTTCATCATCAGCATAGCCCTCCGCCATGGCGCCCCTTATGTTGTTTTAACTGACCGAGGCATAGCGTTCACGTCCACGCTTACTCAGGAAGTTATGCGGCTCAGTGGCACAAGTCGTCGTAAGACCACAGCTTACCATCCTCAAACCAACGGCCTAACCGAGCGCCTCAGTAAGAGTATCGCTGATGTGATTTCTATGTACGTCGACGATGACCATAAGAACTGGGACGAAATACTTCCGTACGCCACGTTTGCCTACAATACTGCCCTTCAAGAGACGATGGGGTTCACGCCATTTCGTTTGGTACACGGTCGTGAAGTCGTGACTATGTTGGACACGATGTTGTTTCCCGATATTGCGCACCCATCCGTTGCTGACGCTGATGCATTCGTTCGCCATGCAGAGGCTGCCCGCCGGCTGGCTCGGCAACGAACCTGCGTGCGGCAAGAAGTCGATGCTAACCGCTATAACCTTCGTCATCGCGAAGTCATTTTCCAGCCTGGCGATCAAGTGTGGGTTTGGAGCCCCATCCATCTGCGCGGTCGCTCCGAGAAGCTTTTGCGCCGTTACTTCGGCCCCTACGAGGTACTCCGCAAACTCAGCGACGTTACGTATGAAGTGCGCCCGCAAGGGAGTGTCCTTCGAGCAATGAGCCAACACAACGAAGCATGCAGTGAAGGTTACACCGCGAATCTCCGTTCTAGCGGTGCAGACGCCAAGCGGTGTCACCAGATGGCCTCCAGCTGTCCGGATGTACGTTCCAGGCCAAGGTGTCAGTACTTTCCTTAGGACAAGCGCCAGACCACGAATAATGACGGAGAAATCGGCGCCGGTATCTACGAGAGCAGTCACGCGGCGTCCATCAACGATGATCGGGATTTCAGCCGAAGTTTGGTCACCTTCAGAAAACCGCTGTGTGGGGGAGGTCGGACTAGGGGATGGTTCTCGCGGTCGAGTTGGGGCGTCAAGCGGAGGCGTCTCTGTTTGTCGAAAGTCGTCGGACTTAAGGGTCGTTCAGATTGTCCAATTGAAGCGTCAAGCGAAGGCGTCTCTGGGCGTCGAAAGGGCGTCGCGGCGTGGGGTCGGAGGTCGGGTCGCATGTTAGCGTCGGTGAGCGGAGGATGTTCGTCATTATGTCCAGTGACGGCGGCCCTACGTCCGGGGGTCGCCTCCTCAGTTTTCCCGGCGCGGGCTGGAGGACTGCCGGTTGTAGGAGTGGCGAGCTGGTGAAGACAACCGTCGAGGCGACGGTGACCTGGACTGACGTTGGGCAGTGGGTGCAGGTGGGACGTTGGCCGCCAATTACTGATCGATCTCGCGTGGTCGTTCACCATAGCGTGGCAGGGGTGCGTCTGGCGAAAAGCCGCGCAGGCCAGTCCGGCGGTACGGGCAGTGACGACGGATGTGGCCTGCTTCGCCGCAGTGGAAGCACAGGGGCCTGTTGTACGGCGTGCGGCACATGTTTGCCTTCGTGACGGGTGGGCGGTCGTCTGGAAGGAGAGTAGAACGCCGGGGGTGGTGGCGCAGGACTTCGCAATGCTTCGCTGTATGTCATCACTAGGGCCCGGAAATTTAGGCACTAAAAAACCCCGAAATAGGCAGGCATCTAGGCTCTAAAAATATTGAAATAGGCGCTATAAAGCAAAAGTAGGCGCTTTGAATGATACTCTTTATTCATAAGTACAAGATTTTTAAGTCAAGCACGGAGCGTACGCAGTCCTCAACTGAAGCAATAAAGCGCATTCTCAGGTTTTCGAACTTGAGGCACCTTCGGTTTTCGCTAAGCATAGCTTTGTACTTTAAAAGGCTTCTTTTGACGTCACATGAAGTTTGTGGCGCGAACCTAACACATGAGAGTTGATAAAGGTTTAGGCCTTCAGGTGATCTGGCCATATCGTCTCTGCGTAGAAAGTCTCTGATTTGGGAAATTGTTTCTAGGCATCTATTTTTTTCTACCAATTGTTGCATCTTCATAGAAGCAGAAGCGCCCTTTCCTTCCAGTCCCCGAAGCGCTGCGGTACTTCTGCCACTAAATTCAACGATTCATCTATTGAGAGTCCAGCCTTTTCCAACTTTATCATTCTTTCCGTCAATGTTGAGAAGATTGCATTATGTCAGCTCTCTTTCCAAACTCGCCTCTTGCTACACTTCGAGATAAAGACTTCGTTACACTACGTTCAAGTTACTATTCTAGAAAAACGTTCGGCCTTTTGCGTGTGCATCGGCGCGTGCCTTTCACCATACATAGACAGACCGAGGACCGAAGTGCCGGATTTAGGCATTTATAGGCAAAAAGTGTGGTTAAATAGGTAGATTTTCCTAAAAAATGACAAAAAGGAAGGCAAGTGGAAAAATCCCCCGTTTAGGCATTTATAGGCATGTTTAGGCAAATGCCTAAATTTCCGGGCCCTAGTCATCACATAGGGTGCTGGCGGTCGGGGAGGTGGAATGGGCTGCACCGTGCGGCGTATCTCGTCACGGACAGCATCCGAGATGGCGGTGAGACTAGGAGGCTGCTCCACAGAGCGAATCTTTTGCAGCTCTTCGCGAACGATGTTCCTGATGAGCTCTCGGAGGGAGGTGTTCTCATCCCCGAACCTCGGCATGTGGCACTCCAGAGCAGTGATGTTTGATGGACGTAGTGCGCAAACCGCTGTTGCAGGGCGCGCTCCATGCCTGCCGCTTCCTTTGCAACATCGGCGACTGTAGCCGGGGGATCGCGCACGAGCCCAGCGAACAATTGCTCCTTCACTTCCCGCATCAAATGGCGCACCTTCTTGGCTTCCGACATCGAAGGATCAGCGGGGTTGAAAAGCCGGGTCATGTCCTCCACGAACATCGCCACGCTCTCGTTTGGCTGCTGAGCTCACGATTGCAGGGCCAATTCAGCACGCTCCCTCTGTTCGTTGCTGCTGAACGTATCCAGCAACTGCCGCCGGAAGTCTTGCCAGGTGTGGATGGCGGACTCGTGTGGTTTTCGAACCACGTCTTGGCGGCGTCCTGGAGGGCAAAGTAGACGTTCCGGAGCTTGCGGTCCTCGTCCCACAGATCAAATTCAGCGGCCCTGTCATACCCGTCCAACTAGTACTCCACATCCTCAAACTTGTCACCGTAAACGACGCGGGCGCACGAGGCGTATGAAGAAGTAGCGGTGACGAACTCACAGATTGCTGAAAGGTCTGGCTGGCCACCGTAGAGGTCATTCTGCGGGATGGCGCGGTGAGGGGATTGTACTCGGGGGCTAAGCCTTTCAAGCGGCGGCTTGACTTGTGGACAGGTGTCGTGTCCAGGGGGTGTGACGGAGCGCTGGAGGTTCCTGGGGCCTCTTCGTACATGGATCACACCCAGAACCTCCATCAAAATGTCACGGACGCCGGTAGAACGTTCTATCCCTGGCAGAAGACTACCTGGCGAGCACACTGGGCAGAGCGCAGCCGGCCGACCCTAACACCGAGCAGAAGAGGACGAAGTCCGGCGCGCGACAAAGGTCGAAGAAAGACCGCACGGGGGCGCCGGTAGAGTGGTGTCTAAACTAAGTGTGGCAATATATAAAGAGACGTCAACAAATTCTGCGGCGTTGTGTAATCTGTACCTTGATAGAGATACCGGTTATTCATTGCGCCGTACTACCTTACTAACAGAAAGGCCAAGAACAAATTATGGTACACAAACTATCGAACATCAAATTTGAAAGTCCTGCAATTCCTATCCAGATATAATAGCTACAGCAAAAAAAAATGTTACAACTGTACATCAGTTTAGGCAAAGAGCACGTGCCCTATTGTGTCATTGATGTTCTTGTTTGTTTTTTTGTTTTTGTTAACTATTGTTATGTTTCTTCATATCGCTATTAAGCAAAGTGCCATTTATTTCTCGCAGCTTGTGCATATGTATATTGCCTGTAGAATTATATAATCATCTGATCTGATCGTGGTTAGGATGTATGCTTAAGATGATATGTTATGTACTACTGCCTCTGCTGCGCCCGGGGAGGCCAAGACCTAGTCAGGAGACCAATAGTCTCAATTCAATTCAATTCAAGTTTATTTGCATCTATACATGTACAGATGACGGGAGTGCAGACAAAAAGCGAAAAAAAGCGAAAAAAGCCTTTTGTCTTGCCTCGTGGGCAATACTTGTATTGCCTAAAAAATGAATAAATAAAAGAAAATAAATAAAAAATAAAAATAGACATCGTCAGCGGCGTGCAAACCTAGGAGCGCCAGATAGGTCTCAGAACCTTGGATTATGAGCTACATTCCCCCCGTGGCATTATGCTCTAATCCCCGCACAGCCAAAACTGTCAAGCATCTCTGCTGTAGGCCGCATATAGGCTGGAAAATTTTGAGGCACAGTGATGAAAGCGAGACGTTGCAACTGCCATGGGAATATTCCTGAAAACCATACTCGAAAAGCTGCTGGCCTTCTTAACCACGTTCTAAATGAGTGTCTAATGCGCTTTCAATTTTGAAACAGCCACCTATATACCGGGCCAGAGGCGCATCGCTCAAACTGCTACAGATGGACTACCGGCGATCTATTAGTGTGAAGTACAGAATGACCAATTCATCACATGCGTAAATTAACTCATTAACTCTATCTCGTCATACGCTTAAGACACAGCTGATGTGCCCTGTTAAGAGTGGACAACGTGGTCCTGGGAGCCGGGTGTGACTCATCGCGAAGCAAGGGATATGACTAGGCCTGGCGCCGGCGGCAGAAGCATAGACGACGACGGACGGGGCTGTTGCACTCCAAATCACCGAACCTCCGAACCGATCGAAGGACGCCGTGTCCCACGGGCCTGGGAGAAATTACGGTCAGACGAGTGTCGTCGTTAGGCAAAGATGCGGCGAGAGCTTGCGACAGCAGCAGCAACGGTGGAAGCCGAAATGCACAGGAAGCACGGCGGAAGCAGCGGTATACGTTGGCCGAGTCGGTCTTCGGGTCACCGGACGAGGTGATGCTACACAAGGTCACGCCGAGCGAGGCTGCTAATTGAAAGACGCTGTGTACTCGAAGAGGTCTCGTGCTTCGGCCATCCGGTGGGGGAGTTCGAGGAGGTCATTCACCTGCGGGGAGACTGCGGGATTCTCGTTTCCCGCAGCGGCAACGCACAGAAGACTAGCCCCAGTGGACAAGGCGACACCTCAGTGTTTTTTGGTGTTCCCCTTCTCATCCCCCGAGCTGTGAGAGAGCGAGAGAGCTTCAGCACCGCCCCGTGCCGTGGGTGGTACCGCCAGCGTCATCAATGGCCCATCTGATTGGACAACGTTATTCGAACTAAATTCCCCAGTCAGGGATCTGGGGAAAGCGAACCGTATTTAACGGGATGTTGTTTTGTGATCGGAGCATTCGATTCGATTCTCATCTGTAAATATGTAGAATAAACCCTTCTGTACAGTTTCCTCGATAACGCAGTCCGACAACGTCATTGGGAGCCGGTACCTGCGGGGCTAAACGAGTCAGTCATCTCCAGGACCCCTCCGTCTTCAACTCTGGTTCCAGTGGTGGGATAGAAGCCCCATCTTTAACACTGGTTCCAGCGGTGGGATTGTGGCCCCATCTCTAACACTGGTTGGCAGCAGCTGGAATGGACCGTGCGACATCGTACTTTCTCCACGGGTGAGCGTTTGGCTTTTGCTATGGGATTCGCCGGGCTTTAAGATTCAGAGAATAATCTTGACTGGGAATCAGGGCTTTGTCGTTTGAGAGGGGTTATTCTCAAGGCATTGTTGTGTTAGCAGAGCCAAAGCGGACAAAGCGTTGTCATGGACCTAATGAAATTGTAAAAGTCGGACTTGCTGTTGATATGCGAGGAACTGTCGGTTGAAGTGCCTAGCAAACTAACCAAAATTGTATTGGGCGAATTCATTCTTAAACAAGTCAAGCATAACGATCAGTTGCTGGTAGATACGTGGAATTTGGTACAAGGTGAAAAAGCCCGCAAAGTAAAACCCGACCAGGAGGCTAAAGAGAAAGCCGACCAAGAGGCTAAAGAGAAAGCCCATCGGGAGAAAATAGCAGCTGATCGGGAGTGGGAAAAAGAGAAGGAACGGCAACGGCAAAAGTGGAAGGTTGAAAATGAAATCAGGAAACTAAAGATATTAGAACTTCAAAACGAAATACGAAGAGAAGGCGGTATTGTGAGAGCCGGAACTCCTGAAAGAGCAAGCGATGCTTATGAGATAGGTCCGCAGGTAAGACCCCCAAAGTCTGTGACCGTAGCCGAGTTGATAAATCGCGACACCACGATGGAAGTGGCAGAGAACGCGTTCAATCGGTGCGGTGGTCCAAGGAAAGCCGCAGAATCCGAGACCGTGTCCGGAGAAGTTGGACGTAATGCTAAGAGAGAGCATTCCGAGATAGCGTCTAAACTACACGAGTGCGAGGATTCCCCTCGAAGTGAGGTAGGAGTGGCAACCGACAACTTTGTCGGGACTGTTACGAGCGCGACCCTTTTAGTAGAATCGATACAGGCGTCAAACCGGCAGGACCGCGAAAAGGGAGATTTTAATATCGGAAAAGGTTTCGAGGTAGAAACAGCGGAAACCCCTTTTGAGAGTAACAACCGCGGTAAGAGCGAGTTGGGCTCACAATCACAGTGGCTTCAGTGACAGGGGCTCCGGAGAGGCTACCTTGGTAATGCTGGCGCAAGAAGAATACGAGGCTGCCGAGCATAAAGATAGAAGTCAGAGACAGACTTTTAGACAAGAGGAGAACTCAGGTGTAGCTGAGCACTGCAATGTAAAGAATGACGCGCAGAGCGACAGCCAGGCGGGCTCAGTTGTAGCTGAGCACTGCAGTACAGAGAATGGCGCGCAGAGCGACAGCCAGGCGGGCTCAGTTGTAGCTGAGCACTGCAGTACAGAGAATGGAGCGCAAAACGACAGACAAGCTGGAGAGGACAAACCCCAAAGGAATGAGCTGGGGATCTCAGGCGCAGTTTCAAGTCCGTCTGTCAGCTGCGTGGAGCTGGCACTCTGCTGCGAAGGCACAGAGGCCAGTTTGGAATTTCAAGACAATTTCCGACGTGCGACTGAGAAACTAGAGAGAGCTAGTTGCGATCAGGAGACGCACGCGGCACAGTCTAGGCGCAGAAAAAGGAAAAGGGCAAGAACCAAGAGGAAACGGATCAAATTCAAAGCCCTAGATTCGGTTGCGCGGACAGGTGCGAAAGAAAGAAATGCGGTAGAAGGAAAGGCGAGGCCTTCCCGCGTTGCACCTCGCAGACTTGCAACTGCAGTTAATGATCTGGAGACATGTGCAGCTCGTTCGAAGGCTGACTGCAGCAACGGAAAAGGAAGTGTGCGTTTTCCGACCAGAACAGGCGCGAAGTGCTTCAAGGGGCATCGGTCTGTAAGAAAGCCTAGACCGCGCCGTCGGGACAAAAAGCCAGTTAGAAAAAATGCAAAGCGGCCCAAGAGATCAGAAAGCGCCAGGTTGCACGGCACTCAGTGCATGCGAACGCAGGCGTCGAACAACCGAGACGGCACATGCAGGCGTGTTCGGCGGGCGCACTTGAGAGGGATTCATCCTTCACTTTTGGCACCCCATTCTAGGAAGCGCGCAGGACGAAAGGGTGGCCGAGCTTCGTGCTTGGGGCGAGAGAGAGAGGCACCTTCTCGGGCGGGTCACTGCTCGTTGTCCAGAGCCAGAGTCGGTTATCGACATTGTAGGCGCGACCAAGGTTTTCGGAGAGCCTCGAGGGGGCGCGGAAACGAACGTGAGAGTCGGGGATCGTTTTTTTTCTGCACCCTTTTGTCACGAGCTGACTGCAGTACAATCAGTCAAAGCGCGACCCCGGCGGGCGCATCTGAAAGACTATTCCTTTCAACTCGGCGGCGGGGAGTCAGCTTTCCCCCCCGCGTGGCGATTTGAAGTAGCTTTTTTTTATTCCTCTTTTTTTTGTGTGTGTGTTTATGAAATCAGGCATGGAAAGGCTACTTTTTGAGTTAAAACGAGTTGATCGGAGGTTAGTTTTTTTTTCCTTACCTGACACAAAGGCTATGGCGTCACTGAGAGAAATCACAGGTGTCAATTTCCCATGCTACCAAGTGATGAGGGCACTCACAGGAGTGCAGCTCGCGTAGAACTACGCTTAGAGTCGCGTAGACGGAGATTTGATCCCTTGATTGACTGACACCTTACGAAGGGGAGCCTCACTGACGTACACTGAGATGACCTAAGAGAAAACTCTTGAAGGAGCCGAAAGGATGCGCGCGTGTCCCGACCTTTGCTTCGGACCGCTGCCAATGGTAAAGATTTTAAGTCCAGTGTGACGCCAGTGATAGAGAGAGGACTAGGTGCTATTTTAAGTCACATTGGCGACGGCCACGAAGAGCAGCATGTTCTGTACGTCAGCCGCAGGCTGACTTGTAGAGAAGAAGCCTTCAGCGTTTCAGACAAACAGCGTGCGTTTGGTTTAGGCGGCACAGATGCTGTCGGGTTACCAGAGTCACTTGAACGGCGCAAGGTTCATATTTGAGACCGATCATCGTCTGAAACATGCTTATGACAGTTTTGTCCCCCCAAAAATGGTCGCTTGCTTAGACGGAGTCCTGCCCTCCAAAAACAGAATTTCTCGATGCGTTTCAGGAACGGAAAACCGCACGGAAATGCTGATGGATTCAGCCGATTGTTGTAGACAGGAGTACTTGGTAGGACCACCTACTGTGTGTGGGTTTTTGTTTTTAACCTTGGTCCAAGCAGTCCGTCTTTGGCGATTTCAAAGGGGATATTTTGCGCTTTCTCGGCACCAAAATTGCGCCAAAATCCAATCATGTTTTAGTAAACATTTGTTGTCATTGTGCGAAGCCTGGTGGGTCTTTGGCAAATTCCGAGCGCTTGCTTGTGGGTCAGTGCCCTGTCTCGTGGACCAGTCCACTGATGCCATTCTTTGTTGAATGTTCGAGCTTGGATGCCATTTCTGGAAACCAGCCCTTCCACCCGACTCCGGCCTCATCTCCTGCCCAGCGGTCGTGAACGCTGGGCATTCGAGATTTTTCGGGCCGCGGACGAGCTGTTAAGAGTGAACAACGTGGTCCTGGGAGCCGGGTGTGACTCATCGCGAAGCAAGGGATATGACTAGGCCTGGCGCCGGCGGCAGAAGCATAGACGACGACGGACGGGGCTGTTGCACTCCAAATCACCGAACCTCCGAACCGATCGAAGGACGCCGTGTCCCACGGGCCTGGGAGAAATTACGGTCAAACGAGTGTCGTCGTTAGGCAAAGATGCGGCGAGAGCTTGCGACAACAGCAGCAACGGTGGAAGCAGAAATGCACAGGAAGCACGGCGGAAGCAGCGGTATACGTTGGCCGAGTCGGTCTTGGGGTCACCGGACGAGGTGATGCTACACAAGGCCACGCCGAGCGAGGCTGCTAATTGAAAGACGCTGTGTACTCGAAGAGGTCTCGTGCTTCGGCCATCGGGTGGGGGAGTTCGAGGAGGTCATTCACCTGCGGGGAGACTGCGGGATTCTCCTTTCCCGCCGCAGCAACGCAAAGAAGACTAGCCCCAGTGGACAAGGCGACACCTCAGTGTTTGTTGGTGTTCCCCTTCTCATCCCCCGAGCTGTGAGAGAGCGAGAGAGCTTCAGCACCGCCCCGTGCCGTGGGTGGTACCGCCAGCGTCATCAATGGCCCATCTGATTGGACAACGTTATTCGAACTAAATTCCCCAGTCAGGGATCTGGGGAACGCGAACCGTATTTAACGGGATGTTGTTTTGCGATCAGAGCATTCGATTCCATTCTCATCTGTAAATATGTAGAATAAACCCTTCTGTACAGTTTCCTAGATAACGCAGTCCGACAACGTCATTGGGAGCCGGTACCTGCGGGGCTAAACGAGTTAGTCATCTCCAGGACCCCTCCGTCTTCAACTCTGGATCCAGCGGTGGGATAGAAGCCCCATCTTTAACACTGGTTCCAGCGGTGGGATTGTGGCCGCATCTCTAACAGCGCCATCAGTTTTTTTTTCCTTCTTGCCATAGGAGAAACTCAAAATGAACGTGTTTAGATGGGCCGAAGAGCGACTGTGTTGTTGAATTTCTGTGCATAAAACAATTGCAAATGTATAAGAGTTGTATTCTCATGGCCAAAATTCTGCAGGATACATTGTCGCTTCTCTCGTTCCGTGCTCCAGACCAGTATTTTGATACGCATAGTTGGAACAAGGATGATCAAACATCGTCTCTGTATGATAACCGCATAACGATCGAAATAAAGGGCGACAAAATGTTAAAAAGCGCTCACCGCGTGCCAAGAAGCCTCCACACTCGTCGCTGCTGATCCCAGTCTTGTCACAAACGTTGATTCGTCGCTGAAAATCACTATTTTCCACTTGTCCTCGTCCCAGGAAACGTGCTCACGACAGAATTCCAGGCGTGCTCCCTTTATCCCCTTCAGTTACAAAGGGACGCCTGCATGCAGCTGTGCTTCGCAACCCGGCCTGCTGCAACCTACGGCGGATTGTGCTCAGCGAGACCCCGAGCCCAAGTTTCTGTTTGAGCTCATTCTGAGTCAGTGAGGGCTCGCAGTTCACCGCCGCAACGACTTCCAAGTCCTCTCTTCTGCAGATGTTATACGCGGCCGTCCTTGGCGTGGGGCATCGCTGAGGGTTCCTCGGTCCTTGTACGCAGTTGTGGCTCGGTCCACCGCAGCCTTGCAGCAGCCAACCTCACGAGCCATCGCTCTTCTGCCACGTCCAGTCATGCACAAAGCTACAATTTTTAGCCTCGTGGCATCATCTAGGCGCACCATTTTGCCTCCTCTACTACAATTCGGCTCCCAGCTTGCTCGACGACAGGGGAAGAACTGGATCGGTTTCGGGGATATCAAGCAGCTTGGCGCTGGAGAAATCTTGATAAACCCTACTCCTTTCTTTCCACGTTTCCGTGCGTGTAAGTGCGCGCGAAAGCGACCAAATGTGGCCGGAAAGAGTTGAAACTCATCGTTTTACTGTATCACATGCGCTGGGAAGACGCGCTTTCTTGGAAGGAACACCAGATAACACGACCTCGTGTGGCGCGCCAGGATTTTGTCTTAATCGTCGTTCTGCAGATCTACACACGGGAAAAATCTCAAGCATCCTTGAACCATGGCTAAGTGGTATGGTGCTCGGATGCCGATCCTAAAACGCGGGTTCCATCGCGACCGCGCGGTCGCATTTCGATGGAGGCGAAATGCTAGTGGTTCGTGGACCGTGGGATGACAGCGCACGTTAAAGAGCACCAGGTGATAAAAGTATCTTGCAGCCCTTCACTACAGTGACCCTCATAGCCTAAGTCGCTTTGGCCCGTTAAACTCCTTATCACCAACGACGAATTTGCTATACGATAAAAGAAGCTGGTACAAGGGAGATCTTAACTACGTGTGCGCGAGCAACTGGGAGTATAGTTTTCAGTAAACAACTGAAAAGAGGCTGAAAGCACTCACGGCAGTTCTAACATTATTCGTTATAATGCGCTATAAAGCACGACATTATTCCTGAGAATTTCAACTTATCTCAGTTTAAAAAAGTCGAGATGCCTTTCTAAAAGGTACAGAGGGAAAAGTTTGCGTGCAAAGTCTCAAGCACGCGTATCATAGAAACTAATGAGGTCAAATCCGTACGCCACCTGCTGCAGCTCAGAGTATCTATGGGAGCGTGCCCAGGAAGGAACCGGTATAAAAGGACTAAAGGTACAATGGTTTCGGTAAAGGGTAATGGTTTCGGTGAAATTCACCTTCTCAGCAGAAATGGCACAAGCTTTCTCACCCTCTGGCAACGGCATGCGACCAATGGCTACTAGACACGTGAAAAGAGTTTCACGCTTATACGTTTCATCGAGCTGTCGGTGGTAATTGTCTCATTGTTTGCAACGCAGCAAGATGCGCAGCAGAGTAGAAAGTTGCTTAGGTTTGCTGCTTGAAGTTAAGAATGGAAATGAAAGAAAGGTTCACGAACGGACTAGCAACAAGCATATAAAAGGAGCCTGAACGAAATTGGCCACAGCGCGTGGCTTGTTGCCAGGCGCTGTATGCGGGCTTCAGACCTTGTTCACTTTTTTCAGTGGCGAAGCACGCACGAAGCTGTTCGGCCACTGCAGTTCCTCAACACACATTCCTCGCTAGCGCGAAGCAGTTGCCGCGGCTCATTTCCGAGCGTCCGCGACAACTTCGGTGCTTGCACCGCGAGCATCCGTTTCAGAGCAGCTTCCGAAGGTCACGCTGCGCTTTGCATCGATGCAAGCGCCCCCGCACCGGCACCGTGAAAGAAGTGTATAACACGAACGCCGCATTTACTGCAGCGCAACCAGCGCGACTCTGCCTCCCTCGCCCGCCCGAGGGCAGAGACTAGGGGGTTTTTGAGCAGATACAAAGTTTTCCTTCCTCCATTGCAAGAGACTTTCACCCTCACCCTCTATACCATCGCATCAAGCGCACTGGAAGACAGGGACGCCACCACACGGCTCCGTAGCCGTGCGCGGTGGGCTGTAATTTATGACGGGGGCTGTACATTAAAGGCGAAAGCAAGTAATACCATTCGCACCTTAGTAGTTTGTCGATAAATTTGTTTCGAACAATTGTGTGAATTACGCGGCCGACGGCAACCCAGCGGGCGGGAAGACACCGGTGCAGTCAGGTCGCTTTTTACTTCATTCTGAAGTACTAGCCTGGAACGTGAAGTGCTTGTGCCGTCGCCAGAAAGAACAAATGCACAGCGGTACACACTCCACTTCCTTTCTGCGCTTTCAAAACCCCTCACTCGTACACACAAACACGCTCACAACACCGCTATCATCGGTTGGGCGTGCAGTAGGCGCAATTCCAGATTGCTTTGTCGCTTGCTGTCGGAAGCACGCGCCGTTATTTCCGAAATGGTAGCCCTTAAAGATGCACTGGGCACTTATTTCTAGATGGCAACAACAAGAGTTTCTAGAGACAAGACTTTCGGACAAAAAAGATAAAAGCACTGAATAAGAAAATACTACGTACACGAAGCGACACAGCCGGCAGCTACTGGCGAGCTGTATGGCCGGTCGTTCCCTAGCCGTGGCTCGGTTTTCCCCGACTACTCTGTTTTCGTCACAAAAATAGTGAGCAGGCATGGAGGAAGGAAAAAACTGCGCAGGCCTTCTCTGTCTAAGGGACATTAACCAGTGTAGTCAACTCCAATGGCCAAAAAGTACCTATATATGACCAAATTGTACCTAAAGTAGCCAGAATGACAAAATAATCTAAAAGGTACCTAAACTTTCCCCACTGCTGTTCAAACGTATATGTGGCGGATATGCACCGGCGCGAAGCGGTCAGAATCACGCGAGACGTTGCCGGCGCGTGTGCCTCTCGGCGGTTGTGCTCTGCAAGTGTGTGTTTGCGGTCTGCGTTTTCGTACGTGCCGCCGTTCGCGTTCGTTGTGCCGTGGTTGTAGAACACTGTTCGTCCTGAAAGCGTTTTGCGACGTTACCGTGTGAGTACTGCAGATGCTGGACATGATTTCACGCACTTCACTCGCGTTAAAAGTGCTCTTCACAGCGCGCAAGGGAGTTTTAGAGCAGTGCTGCGCAGAGTTGGATTGTGCTCTCCACCGCGAAGCCTCTTAGCCAGAGTTCATCTAATACAATGGGCGTCTTCGCACTTCCTGTATGTGGCGAGAAATGGAGGCTACATGCAACATTCGGGGGCGCTTGGATATGACACGGCTGCGAAGTCTCGTTGCAGCTTTCTGCCCGCCAAGATATACAGAATGTGAGTAGGCTTTCTGCAAACGCAACCACGAGCGCTGTTTATAGCATTGTCTGCATGAGGCGCTTTGGTGTGCTTATTGCCTGGGTTGGTCCTAGTTATTAGGCCGTCATGATACAGGGAACCGAGGAGCGGAGAAAATGCGCAGTCGCTTCTGTTACGTTACGTGGATCTCAGTGCCAGGTGTGTTGCGGTGCGAATGTATGCATACGCAATGTCGCTCTACGTGTTGTCTTATAGGCGCTTTTTTTGCTAAGCAGATTCTCGCGGCGTATGCACACAACACTTGACCCAGCAAAGGTTCTCGTGAATATCGCCTCATTCCGCACATTTTTTCAAACTACAAGCACCTTTCTTTCGTCAGCCCATATCTATGCGTCCTCCTGAACATGCGTGTTTCAATGGTGCACGAAGGTACACTACGATATTCAACGCACTTATTGCCACGGTGTTCAGTTATGTAGCACAAATATGTTGGGATATCTATTTATTTATTTTATTTATTCAATAAACCCCTAAAGGCCCTCAGTCGAGGGTATTACATAGGGGGGAGCAAAGACACACAACACAAAATAATATTGAGCAAGCGCCAATGTGCTATACATAAGAACAGAAAGCACATGTAGAAAACAAAAGAAATAAACAAAAACCTGTAGTATACATTGTAATTTACACAAAAAAAAGAACAGATAGTGTTTTAGAGGCATAACAACCGCAGGAACAAAACAAAATTTTTTTATTTATTCATACTGTCAGCTGCTGCCAAGACAGGAGTTGAGATCCTTGAAATAAACAAGAACTAGATGCAGTACATCAGCAGATCACCGCCTTAGGAGAAATACGAAACAATACAACAATACAAATTTATAGGAAAGACAAAATGACATGTGATATGGCTCAAAAACATACCAGTCAAACCAGTCACAAATACTTCATGAGGGCGTTTTCAAAAGCCTTTAAATCCGAACATTGAATCACTTCTTTTGGTAATTTGTTCCATTCGTCCATAGTGCGAACCAGAAAAGAGTATTTGAAGGAATCTGTTCTAAAATCCAGAGGTGTGATATGTTTGGAGTGTTTTGTTCTGCTGCCAGAAGCATTCAGTGGTTTGATGTATCGGTCTAGATTGACCTTACAGCTACCTGTCAGCACATGAAAAAAGAATATCAGTCTGTTAAGCTGCATTTTCTGCTTCACAGTTGTCAGCCCAGCCCTGCTTCTAAGTTCAGACACTGATTGGGTTCTAGAGTACGAGTTAAAAATAAATCTTAGAGCTTTGTTTTGTACCCGTTCACATTTCAATATGTTTTGTTTAGTATAGGGCTCCCAAACATGACTAGCGTAAGTCAGCACTGGAAGCACAGCCATCTTGTAAGCAAGTAGTTTTACATCTACAGTGGCATCATGAAGTTTTCTTCGTAATAACCAGAGCTTCCGCGTGGCCTTATTGCAAACATTGTCAATGTGCGTTGTCTAGTTTAGGTCATGTTTAAGGTGAACTCCTAAGTATTTGACATCGGTTACTTGAGTTAATGCTGTACCATTGATACTGTAAGTGAAGGTTAAAGGGTCTCTTTTGCGTGTCATGCACATAAAAGATGTTTTCGTTGCATTCAGTTCCATTTGCCACTCGTCACACCAGGAACTAATTTTCTCCAAATGGTTGATAAGTTCTTGCTGGTCAGAAGAGGAATATATTTTTGAATACACAATGGTATCATCTGCATAATGTTTCATCACAACTTGTGGGGAAAAACCTGTGCTCATGTCACTGATATATATTGAAAACAGTAAAGGCCCTATTACCGATCCTTGCGGCACACCTGATCGAACTGATTTTTTAGAACTATGAGTAGAGTTTAATGAAACAAATTGTTCCCTTTGTGATAGGTATGCCTCTATCCATTTCACTAGCTGATTGTTGCCGAGGGTAAAGGACAGTTTTATAAGCAGCTTTCTATGCGATATTCTATCGAAAGCTTTCCGGAAGTCAATAAAAACTATATCGATTTGCCCCTTTCCATCAATAAATTCACCAATCTCATGTACAAGCTCAGTCAGAATTGTGGATGTTGAGTACCCTCGTCGAAAACCGTGCTGATTGATCCCCAGAATGCCGTTTTCCTCCACAAATTCCATCAAGTGGTTGGTCAAAATATGCTCCAGCGTTTTGCAACATGTAATGGTCAGAAAAATTGGTCGGTAATTCATGACATCATCTTTGGGACCTTGTTTATGAATTGGTATTACCTTAGCCAGTTTCCAGTCATTAGGTACTTGACCAGATTCAAGGGATTTCTGGAAAACATCTGCGAGGTAAAATGAACACCACTCTGCATACCGCTTTAAATAAGCATTAGGAATTTCATCAGGACCTGGGGATTTTTTTTCGTCCAGTTTGAGAAGTAGATTGAAAATGCCGGTATGACTTACTTTAAGCTCAGGTAAAGGTTGTATATCGAGAGATTCCGTTTGGGGCGTAGTACCGTCATCCAAAGTAAAAACTGATTCAAAGTATTCATTTACGAGGCATGCCATTTCAGTCCTATCAGTGATAGTTCTATCTTTGCTTGTCAAAAATTCAATGCCAGATTTTGGCTTTGAAACAAATCTCCAAAATTTTCCAGGAGCCGTTTTGATAAAACTAGTTAGTATTTGACTCATATAAAGGTGCTTTGCTTGGATAATTTCCATTTTCAACTCCTGAGAGAGTACATTAATACACTCGCGAGTTGTTTTAGAGGTGGATTTGTTAGCCCTGAGACGTTTCAAAAGGCGCTTTTTATGAATAATCGTTCGTGTAATCCATGGGTTTCTTTTGTTGACTTTTTTAGTGCGCATGGGAACAAATCGCTTTATCGAGTCAAACACCACTGTTTTAAACATCTCCCACGCATCGTTTACAGACGTAAGTTCTAGAGATATATAACGAGTGAAGGCATCATACCCTAGTTCCAGGCTATCTAATATTGTGACATCATCAGCTTTATAGAAGTCCGGGATGGTCAAGGTTCTATTGTTTTTAACGGTGCAGTATTTAGTGGATATGTGAGTAATCACCATCTTGTGATCAGAGATCCCTTCTAAGACTTCATACCAATAATTTAACTGCGAAACAGACTTATTTAAAAAGACAAGGTCAAGTAGCGACTCTTCCGATTCGTGGGTTCGCGTGGGTGTGCTCACAATTTGCGTTAAATCTAGGGAGAAGGCAATATCTAGAAGAGCGCGAGAAGTTGCCTGTTCATTCTGACCTTCTTTAAGGTTTGTCCAGTCAATAAGTGGTAGATTAAAATCCCCAGCCATTATCATCTTGCATTTACTGTGACCAAACTTGTCAGCTAAGAAATCATTGAGTAAAATCATGTATTTTTCGGTGGTTCCTGGAGGACGATATACTGCGACAACTACAATTAACAAACCACCAATTTCCATGAAACACACGACACACTCCAAATCAGGCGGGGAAGCAATTTCTGTACAAACAATTGAAGTTTTATATATAATAGCAACTCCTCCTCCTCGAGATCCACGGTCTTTGCGATACGCTGCATAATTCGGAGGAAGAAATTCCGTACTGTCAATGGAATCATTTAACCAAGTTTCAGTGACAATCACGATATCCGGTTCACGTTCTAAGAGGATAGCTTCGAAATGTGATGTTTTGTTACAAATACTCCTTGCATTTAGGTTCAAAATTATGAGCTCATCAGGAAGAGTTCTCGCTGTCCTGTGAGCTGCTTTTACTCCGGCGGTTACGAGCATCCCTGTAAGCCTTTCGCGTTTTCGCAGTAATAAGCCTTGCCATCCACATAGAGCTTATCGTAAGCAAGCCGCACCTTCTTTCCACTTCTCACTTTTTGCGCTTTCCCAAAGACACTTTCTGCGGTGCGAAACTTGCTTTGAAAAATCTTCGCAGATCGAAAGCCCAGTGTTCTTCAGCTTGGAACAGTTGCGCATAATTTCCTGTTTTTCGTTGAAATCAAAAAGGCGGATGATAACTGGTCGCGAATGGAATCATTTAACCAAGTTTCAGTGACAATCACGATATCCGGTTCACGTTCTAAGAGGATAGCTTCGAAATGTGATGTTTTGTTACAAATACTCCTTGCATTTAGGTTCAAAATTATGAGCTCATCAGGAAGAGTTCTCGCTGTCCTGTGAGCTGCTTTTACTCCGGCGGTTACGAGCATCCCTGTAAGCCTTTCGCGTTTTCGCGTCATCATCCCAGTAATAAGCCTTGCCATCCACATAGAGCTTATCGTAAGCAAGCCGCACCTTCTTTCCACTTCGCACTTTTTCCGCTTTCCCAAAGACACTTTCTGCGGTGCGAAACTTGCTTTGAAAAATCTTCGCAGATCGAAAGCCCAGCGTTCTTCAGCTTGGAACAGTTGCGCATAATTTCCTGTTTTTCGTTGAAATCAAAAAGGCGGATGATAACTGGTCGCGAATTACCCTGATTTCCTCCGAGTCGGTGTATTTGGTCTAAACTTTTAGGAGAAACAGCAATCACAGAAAACACTTTTTCATTCACTGCTTTTACCAGATCCTCCCGCGTTTCGTTATCTTGTTCTGATAGGCCATAAACGATAAGGTTATTGCGGCGTTGGCGGTTTTCCATGTCGTCAACTTTCTTTGATAAGTCAGCGACTGCTTCCCTTAGGCCAGTCACCATCTCGTGTGTGACATTGAACTTAGAAAAGGAAGATTCTAGTTTAGCTAAGCGGTCCTCAAAGTTTTTTATGGCGATACTGTTTTCTTTCACTTCTTTTTGAACTGCTCTCTGATGACGTTTAATGTCGCCTAGCGTCTTCGTGTGTTCCTTCAGCGTTTGCAAAACCTGTTCACGTTTTTCATCTGTGGTCGAGCCTGGGCCCGGATTCATTTCAACATCCCCACTTGTGATAAGTTTAAGACATGCAGACCAACAATCACACACAAGCGATGCTAATGTGCGGGGGCACGGCACGACAACTAGAGACAAGTAATTACTTCTAATTGACGAAGTGTCCCATCTTACCTGCAGACAGGCAAATACGAGCACGTTGGACACCATGCTTGTGTGCGTGCCGTGCCCCCAACTGAAGCTGTGAGGGTCCGAGAGTCCGCTTTTGTAGGGAACAGCCAGTGCCGTGGTCGACGGTGATTGGTGGCAGTCAGCAAAGAAGGGTCCCAGGATGAGCGCGTCGATCAGCTGCATCGGCGACAGTTGTAGATAAGCGGGGAGCAGCGGTGAGCACTCTGGCTTGTCAAACGTCGTGGTAGCACTCGAATTTCCAGCGGTGGCGAGAAGCGGAACCTGCAGACAGGCAAATACGAGCACGTTGGACACCATGCTTGTGTGCGTGCCGTGCCCCCAAAATAACAAAAAAGCTGAATGCAGCATGTGGTACAATCAGTTAGTGAAGCTAAACAGACATTTGGGTAAGAAGGTCCTGAAACTTATTAAGATCCCGTTCAGAAGCGATGTGTGATGGAAGATTATATTCCCTCTTTATAAGAAAAGGAACTTTCCGTGGTTGAAAATATCTGCTATCTCCGTCATGAGTTACTCATTCATTGACACTGGCCTCGATGCCAGGCGCTAATTACTTTGCACTTGGAAACGCACGCAGCCTATGCTAACTCATGTCAACGCCTCCGGACGGCAGGCGTGCAGCGCGGCGTTTGAAATTTGACCCCTCGTCACAGCGCTCCTGAATAGTCCCTGCGAACTCCTGTGTTCTCCAGGCCAGCGGCCAAATATGCTGGGTCACCGGGTCTCAGATAACGGCCTGAAAACCTCCGAGGAACGAACCAGTGACTGGTAGGTTTCTCTCATGGATGAGACTGTCTGGACACGCCGCTGTGGCCCATTGGTGAGGCTGCTTCGACAGCTCAGCCCAATGACATAGGTGGGATAATGACCCCGGCGGCTGTATTTCGCTGGGCGAGAAAGTTAAAGACGCCCCTGGGTCTGGGGGTCATCTGCTCATCTTAAAAAAAACAAAAAAAAAAACAGGGTGTTGAAATAGGTGCTCAGCCCTCTAAAGCGGGCTATTTTTTTTTCTCATTCTTCTCTCACTCCCTCCTCCATCCATCCCTTCACGACTGGGTTTAGGTGTGCACCAAGCAGTCCTACATGTACTGCTTACTTTCTTTCCTGATAAGCAATTAATATTCTAATATTTTAATGATCCACTCTGTGCTTTTCTCCAACTATTGAGCTCACTGCTGTCGGGCGATGTTGGGTTCTCTTAGAAGTGCCGCGTGCATCTCCAAATAACGAGAACTACGTTCCTAAGGTAACTGCTAGAAAGCTGAAGTTCGAGCTGTGCGGGCGTAGTAACTACGCTCGGGACTTGCCGCGATTGAAACCCGCGCGGTGGCTCAGTGGTTTCGGCGCTGGGCTCCTGACCCGAAAGACGCGGATTCGATCCCGGCCGCGGCGGCCGAATTTCGATGAAGGCAAAATTCTAGAGGCCCGTGTACTGTGCGATGTCAGTGCACGTTAAAGAACCCCAGGTGGTCGAAATTTCGGGGGCCCTTCACTACGGCGTCCCTCATAGCGTGAGTTGCTTTGGGACGTTAAACCCCAATAAACTAAACAATAAACTAAAATAAACCCACATCGCAGTCGTGTGCAGACTCGATTAACCGGCGTACGGAGGACAAAATGCACGTCTAGAACGGCCGAACTGCGTGCTCTGGGCCGCTCGGAGCTACGTACGCGACGTCTAGCGATATAACGTCTGCTTCGAGACGACGGGGTGTGGGCATGCGTGGCCAAACTGATAGCGCTGCCTGTCTTTTCGGGGCTCGCAGGCGGCCGCGGCTTTACCTCCTGCTTGTGTCGTTAGTAGCGCTGATTTGCGCTACCGTCTGCGAAAGGACCTACGCGGCAGGGCGCACGCCGCTGGCTTCTTTTTTTTTCTTTCTTTTTGTGCACGTGCAAAGCTCTGGCGATGAGCAATTCACCACATCACATACGCGCCGGTGTACTGCATCGCTATCACGGCTACGCACCTTAGATAAGGGAGCGAGGTTTGGCATCTGCGTTCTTCGACAAATGCAGGAAGGCAGATATAGTGTTCAAGGTGCCGTGAAGTAAGCGTATGCGGTGGGTTCAATTTTATTGCACTGCTTTTTTTTTGCCTAATAAAAAATGTAACAGATCGCTGGCTTCTCGTTTGACATTGTTTTATTTGTTCCACAGGTTTAGAGGGGGCGGAGGGGACAAACTAATAGCGGATTGGGGCCCCCCCAGACTCCTTTAGGCTCTCGGTTCTCCTCGGGAGTGACTCGCAGAGGGAGTCGACAAGAGTGTGGTCATTGCGGAGGCGTCCCCACTCCTTTTCTATGGCTCCCCATAGCTGATCTGGGTTGCTAATAGACAGCCCCGATTTCTTGGATAGGCTTTTTTTTTATCAGTCCCCACACGTTTTCTATAATATTTAGGTCGGGGCTTCTTGCAGGCCACGGAATAGTCGTAATGCCACGGCTTCCAAGAAGGTCTCGGACAGCCTTGGCTGAGTGCACAGGCCCTCCATCATGTTGAAAGTGATAGAGCCCATCCGGAAACATTCAAGTGTTTTTCTTCGGCCCTGCATGTGGTGAATCGGGCGTTATTACAGGAATCAAATTGGCATTAGCCGTAATGATACCTGATGTGGTAGCTGTGAACGACAGGAGGCGACGAGAGAACAACGCATTGAAGAGATTTATTTATTTATTTATTTCAAAATACTGCAGGCCAGCTTTGGCCCAAGCCGGAGGGCCATGAGGAAACACAAATCACAACACCACGTGAAAACATTTCATATGACACACAGCAAAAATGGAACTTAAAAGATGAACATAGCAACGACAAAGAGAAATACATGCTGGAAATTGAATACAGGAGAGTCACTTCCTATTTACTGAAGCGAAAATGTCTTTAGCGCCTGTTCTACGTTAGGAGAGTTAAAAATCGATTCAGGGAGTGCGTTCCAATCTGCTATTGTTTAAGGGACGAAACTGCTTAAATGAGTTTGTTTCAGCGAAAAGAGGCTGTAAGGAGTGCTCCCTAGTATGGCGGGTCCTTCGAGCAGTGGAATGCTTGATGAATGAAGGGGGAGAAATGCTAAGCTTGCCTGAGATAATTTCACGAAGGAAAGAAACATGGTTAAGTTTTCTGCGCGTACGAAGCAATGAAATGCTATTGTCTTTCATGAGCTGTGCTGGGGAGCCAGACCTTCTATATTTATTAAAAATGAAACATACTGCCTTCCTCTGGATGCGCTCTATTTGATGTCTTTCTTGGTGTGCGGGTCCCGAATTTCTGAAGAGTATTCAAGTTTAGACCTGCAAAAGATTTGTAAGCCAAAAGCTTAGTAGTTCTAGGAGTATGTTTTAATTTACGTCTCAAAAAAGAAAGCTGAGAGAAAGCGGCTGAACAGATCTCAGAAATATGAGTGCCCCAGTTTAATCGGTTGTTGAGAGTAATTCCGAGATATTTGTACTGTGAGACCTCTCTGATGTGATTGTGGTGAAGGCAATATTGGTAATTACTAACATTTTTTTCTCGTAATTCGGAGAAGCGCACTCTTATCAATGTTTAAATCCACGTTACATTCTTCACACCAGTTACATATTTTGATTGGTTGGTTGGTTTAAGGGGTTTAACGTCCCAAAGCGACTAAGGCTATGAGACACGCCGTAGTGGAGGGCTCCGGAAATTTCGACCACCTGGGGTTCAACGTGCACTGACATCGCACAGTACACGGGCCTCTAGAATTTCACCTCCAAAGAAATTCAACCGCCGCAGCCGGGATCAAACCCGCGTTTTTCGGGTCAGCAGCCGACAACCATAACCACTAAGCCACCGCGGCCGCTAGTTATATATTGTGAGCAAAGTATCTTGAAGCAATTGATGGTCTGCAATTGAGTCTATTTATGGCGTTATGGTTCGCAATATGGACCGTCAAAATGTCCGTCCGCGAGCTCGTGAAGCTGGCTTTCCTGCTTTGTAGATTTTCAATATGGCGTCGCAGCGCACAGTACAATACCCGAAATCAATCTAGTGTATTTTATATCATCATAATATGCACGCACTGTTTAAGCTTAAGAATAGAATTCTGTGAGAGTGCAGTGCAGAATAGGTACCTAACGAAGAGTTAAAAGCGCGATTTTAACGTTGTGCATTTGAAACAACATTGTCGATTTCGAAAACGTAAAATTTAAGCTTGCGGTATACATTCAGAACCTTCAATTTTGCAATTTATCGTTTCGCCCTGAAACTAGAAATAAAATTGG
Source organism: Amblyomma mixtum (assembly GCF_055824585.1). Classification (NCBI taxonomy): domain Eukaryota; kingdom Metazoa; phylum Arthropoda; class Arachnida; order Ixodida; family Ixodidae; genus Amblyomma; species Amblyomma mixtum. The sequence goes on from NC_143016.1 coordinate 171,270,292, forward strand.
TAATGTGAGTTATTTATGGGTGTTTCATCTCTATTTCCAACATAATGTCCACTGTGCTATACAGTTTAACAACTCAGACTGCAGCCACCTACCTTTCAGTGGTTTGAAAATATAAATCTGACAAACTAAAAGAAGTCGCCCTGTATATTCTCCGACCGGCGAGAACATTGAAACACACCGCAATCCTACTGTGCTTTTTCCGGCCGCCACACCCGCTTCTGCTGGTCGCAGTGTGTGCAGAAAGTGGCTTCATCGCAGAACACTGCTGCCCTCCAGTTTTCTGGTGTCCAGTCCTCCACCATTGATGGAAATTCCAGGCCCCAGTCCCGATGCGATTCTCGAAGTGGCGTTTTCTGCGAAGCTATTCTACTTTTCACACACGCTGCATGATGTCTGTTCCTGATTGTCTGAGCAGATGCATTCAAAGCGAACATGTCACGAAGCTCCCGGGTGCTTAAGACCGGATCATCTGCTGCTCCTGCGACGACAAGTCGTCGGTCTTCTGTCGGCGCTCTTGATAGCCGGCCACGCGGAGCATCCTTAAGTCGGCCATATTTGTAGAATGCCTGCAGCACTCTGTTGACGGTGGCTTATAGGTGCACTGAAGAGGAATCTGAACTCGCCTTTTTGCCGCGGGAACTCGATCTACACGTTCCGAGCATTCTTAGAAGCTTCGACTTATTGCTCTGTGTGGCCGATTTCTCTAATTAAATCGAATTAACGTCCGGCTCCCACCTTTATTTTTGAATTCTCCCTCGTACGGTAGGCGGAGTCTACCAACGCGTGGAGTGCCTTTCAGCCAGCTCCGTGGAGGCTTTGCTTTCGCTTTATGTTGTTTTTTAGGTTTCCGTGAATAAATAATTTCATTCGCAGATAATATAGCCGCAAAATAAGCCCGCAGAAATAAAAATACGCGCGGACTATTTGCTTCTGCGGATTACTACGTATTACTCCGCCGATGGCAGAGCGGCAAGCCGCCACGGGACTGGGTGAAAGGCACTCCGCGCGTTGGTTGACTCCGCCCATCGTACGAGGGAGAATTCAAAAAAAAAAGGCGGGAGCCGGGCATTAATTCGATTTAATTAGGGAAATGGCCACATAGGTCACTATATCGACGTTTCTAAGAATGCTCAGAACGTGTGCATTGAGTTCCCGCGGCAAAAAGACGAGTTCAGATTCCTCTTCAGTGCACCTTTAAGGGCGCCCTGTAGCTTGAGCTATAGCTCTTAGGGACATGGTCCGTCCCATCTCCGCGATGGTTTTTCCCTTGGTCTAGCGTCAGTCGCGGTGCCATCGTCAATGCCTTCACGCCTCCGGTGTGTTTCACTTGCAGGGTGCGAAACTTTATTCCGGTTATCGCATATCTGACCCTGTGTCCACCACACCTGAGGCAGTATGCTTTCAATAATCACATGTCTCTTTTGGCATTTGCCCACGAATGCAAGCTACCAAGCCGTGCTGGCAAATATAATGATCGTGGCCAGGATGACGGTGCAGTACACCGGTGAGTATACGATGCGGTGAATTGCTCCTCGCAGAGCTATGCAAGTGCGCAAAAAGGAACTAAAAAAATATTATGGCTAAAGTGGTAAAAGGCGAAAGCCTGAGTGCTGCATTCTGCTACGCGATTGTTCACTGCACATTTTTTTGGTGCGTTAATTAGCTGCCAATTAATGACGCTTAAGCTTCGCCTTTAGGAGTGGAACGCGACAGCGTGTTGTAGCGCTGGCATGGAGTCCAAGGGACGCCACCACCCGTTCGGCGCGATGCGTTGCCCTCTGAACGCAACGCATTTTGAGGAAAGGAAACGATGCTGTAATTCTCTGTCATCTCGGTGTACACCTGAGCCGCACTGTACAGGAAGGGAGGAAATGTGAGTGAAAGAAGACAGAGGGTCGTAATGAAGAAAATGAGAATTGTATATGAGGAAAGGAAATTACGCATTAACTGTGTCACATATCTAAGTAGACACTAGTCGAAAATTGTATTTGAGGAAAGGAAGTTGCGCAGTAACTGTGTCACATATTCCGGTAGACCCCCGTCAAAATTAGCGCCCGGTTACGTCACGACAATTTAGACAAATCTCAAACGCGGACAAATACGGCTTGCTCGTCGGTAAATTGGTTTTCAAGGAAAGGAAATATATCTGTCTCTCATATATCGGTGGACACCTAAACCTCGCCGTAACGGGAAGGGAGGAAGATGGCATGGTGGAGTGCAATAAAGAAAAAAAAGGCTGGAATGGTGGAGTGGTAGCGTGCTCGACTCGCACTCCGGAGAATGGGGTTCGATTCCCAAGCTCGGCCAATTTGTTACTCGGTTTTATTTATTTATCTGGTGTGACTAGAAAAGTTAGACTAATTGGTTAAGTAAGCAATTAACTAAACGCAGTCAAACTTATTTCGAGCATCACTATACGATCCCTTTAATTGGTTGCTTGGTTAGTAGCCAAAGTACAATTGGCCCCGTTTGAAATTCGCGCACTTTGACGTCACGACCGTTTCCACCAATTGAAAAGCGTGACATTTCTGTCGACAGCTCCTGCTTACAACGATGAGGCATTAAACGTTTCCGCCTTAAAAAGTCAATGGCGTGTGCTCTGCCGCGCATGTCCTTTCGCAGACGGTAGCGCAAATCAGCGCTACAAACGACAAAAGTAGGAGGTAAAGCCGCGGCCGCCTGCAAGCCCCGAAAAGACAGGCAGCGCTATCAGTTTGGCCACGCATGCGCACATTCCGTCGTCGCGAACCAGGCGTTATCGCTAGATGTCCCGCACGTAGCTCCGAGCGGCCCGGAGCACGCAGTTGGGCCTTTCTAGCCATGCATTTTGCCCTCTGTACACTCAGTGGTCAGTGACGTGTGCAGCAGTGCCGGTCAATTAAATGTTGGCCGGTGTTCCCTCGAGGTAGCTACTGGCTGCGTACATGGGCCAGAAATCCTGGTAATGAATAGTTTACAGGGGTGTGAAGCCGGTTTGCTTTGCTGACCGGCTGGTGTCGGTGCCGTTGGGCCTGCGCATTCGGCCAGTCTGTTGGCGTGACGTGGTGCTTTCGCTAAGGGAATGTGCTGGCCGGCCAAGCGATCGAGGCGGACGGCGGGTTACTGCGCATTTTACGAAGAGCCGGCGCGCATTGTCGCCCCACTGTCTGTTCGCGTGTATGGGTGCTGAGAGGGGTCAGCAGGGAAATGGGCGACGTCTTCTGCCGGTGTCAGCCGCGCTGTCGGCTTTCTGTCGGAGGGTCTGTGCACACATCGCGTAACTATTTCACGAGACTCAGCTCACGATTCGAATTCGTTGCGGGGCTGATCATGAATGTTGCTCTCTGCTCTACATGCGGCTTTGGCCTCATTCAAAAGGCAGTTAAGTGCAGTTTCATTTCGCGCTGAACAAGAACAAGCGAAGCGGGTGTTTTTTATTGAATAGCGAGAGAATACTTGAGCTCCGTTTCTATCCGTTTGTGCGTTTACCACTTTCAGTAGCGCTAGGACATCACCGCTTCATGCCTTTTCTCGGGCTCCTAGCCGCCAGGGTGAGCCACAGCTCCGCAAACCAGATGAACACAGAAAACTACCGGTCTCCTCGCAAAGCTAGCGAGGGAGCCGTGGCGGCCGAGGCGAGCTTCAGCGGTTGTTGTTGTAGCGCAGCCAATGTACGGCTCAGTCCCCTTGTTGTAGTATGTTTTCGGGTGGGAAAACATCTTCCATGACCCAATAACGACGTGGACCATGCTGTTGCGTGCCAGGAACCAATCTCCTTCGCAGGTGCGCACTTTCAGATTTCCGGCAGATGCCTAGCGCTCAAACGCTTGGATCGCAGCAGTTTGGCGGGACAAATGGATGCCTACAAAATGCTCCCATGTTTGTTCTGCTTATTTCGTTCAAGGTGAGAACAAATTCAAGATGCCGGCTTGTGCCGCAGTGAATTCGTGCACGTGTTATGTGCGGTTTGATATGTGACCGTTGGCTGTATTGAACGTGGCGAGTTGGCAAAGCGACCGTATTCGCCTAATCAACGGCTGCATCCCTAGCAGTAAAAAATGGCACTGCGAAATAAGAAAACTCTGTTTTGCGTTTTGTTGTGCGTGCAAGGCGTCAGTTAGCCATTTCGGGGGCCATAAACCAGCTTGTGACGCTTGCAGTGTGATGTCGTACATTCTGCAATGCGAGTGTGTGTGATTTACGGGCATTTTAAAGTCGCGAAGTAACTTAGGCTATGAGGGACGGCGTTGTTAGAGGCGCGAGAATAATTTAGACCACCTGAGGGTTTTGAACATGTCAATCAGCATCAATCAAAACTCAGCCGCCACGGCCGGCATCGAATCAACGTACTGAGGCTCAGTAATCGAGCACTTTAATTTAGGCTTAGTTTATGAACGACATTTGTTGCCGGCAATCTTACTTCGCCCTTAGTACGCTTGCTCAGGTCAGTGACTGACGGCATTGGTGGAATGAGCAATGAGGCGGCAGGTGAGCTTTCAGCTGGCAGCGATGCTACGCAATAATAGGTTACTGAAGTTGGCGGAGTGGGGCACTCGTCGAAGAAGCGCTCGGCTGATGGCGGGACAATTGCAGATGAGAGAAGTTGCTCGACGGGCCGTGCCGAAAGCGCTGTAACGACATTCTGTGAGTCGGTATGGCCAGAGGCGCTGAACAGGCTGGCGCGACGCGCATCTGTCGCTGAGTTCGCTGACGTGGCAAACCGCGGTGGGCCAGGCACCTCAACGAGCTGCTGAAGGAATGACTGCGGACTTCGGGCCGTGGAGTCGTCGCGCAGTGCTGCTAGCGTTAGCGGGGTAGCAGGATGGGCTGCCGGAAGCGATGCGGTAGCGTCTGGTGCGGTAGGTGCTAAAGCAGCCGGGCCGGAGACGCTGTACTGGAGCGGCAGAGTACTTGCCAGTGACAGTTGCGACGTGCTATTTCCGTAGGATGCAGCGGGAGACAAGTGCGATGCTGGTGCGGGCGCTGGCGAAAGTGGGTCCGCCTCGTCAGAGTGGCAGCGGTTAGTATGATGCTCCGTAGTAGGCGAGTGAGGCAGCGCGCAACTCGTAGGGCCGGCATCCTGAGGCAGGGCAGGCGAGTCGGCAGAAGAGGTCGGGCGGGAGAATGCCGCAAAGGACTGCGTGTTTAAACGGCTGGATGGGAATGCCGTTCAAGTACAGGTGCGGCCAGAATAATACGGAGCACAGGAAGGGTCGCGGAGCAGCGGAAACCGGCTTATGCGCGCTGCCTAGCAGTGGCGACAGGAACTATCTTAATTTGGACAAGGCGAGATAGCGCCGGTAGCACGGACCCACTATTTTCCGCAGGCTTATCAACATCACAACATACAGCATGCAATTCCTTGCTCTATGATCGACTGATACTCTGCTGACAGCGCCATACGCTTCGTTGCCCCGTTTCTCGCAACGAGGAGCGGCGCGCGCTGTAAACGGGCACAAGACGGCCGTTTTGGCATTACGTGTTATCTCGGACCTTCAGTCCGCGCGGCCACCGTTTTCCGCGCACTACGTGTGCATGCCTCAGCACATTGAGGGGCGCGCTGTCGGCCGCCATCCATCCATGCATCCAGCGCGACTCTCAAAGTGCTGACTCATTCACACGACGGACGGTCGAATTCACACGACGGACGGTCGAATTCACACGACGGACGGTCGAATTCACACGACGGACGGTCGTGTGAATCGGCCTTACTTTAGTCGACACGCGACATCGAGGCTGAAGTGAGCACGCCTGGATGAAGGCAGCACCTCGCGGTGTTCCCCGAACCAGCTCAGCATCTTTCGAACATTGATAACGGCAGGGTTGCAGAAAAGAGGGGGGCTCGGCGGCAGGCACTCTCGCTGCGCGCGGAGAGACAGGGGTGTCTTTATTGTGTTGATAGGTGAATCGACGGACGGTCGAATTCACACGACGGACGGTCGTGTGATTCGGCCTTAGTTTAGTCGACAGGCGACATCGAGGCTGAAGTGAGCACGCCTGGATGAATGCAGCACCTCGCGGTGTTCCCCGAACCAGCTCAGCATCTTTCAAACAGTGATAACGGCAGGGTTGCAGAAAAGAGGGGGGCTCGGCGGCAGGCACTCTCGCTGCGCGCGGAGAGCCTGGGGTGTCTTTATTGTGTTGATAGGTGGCGCTTAGATGCAGTTTCTGCTAGCTTGGCGGCCTTTTGCGTGCTCCGTATTATTCTGGCCGCACCTGTACATCGCAGCCTCCAGTTGGGCGAACCACCCGCCGACGCCTGCAGGCCGGAACGCTGGGAGCGGGGGGTTGAAATCCAGGTCTTGCTAGCCTGCCATGTTAGGACGCCGCTGGGACAAAGGCACGGCTCACCGGGTCACCACTGTTGAAGATTTGCGGGGTGGTAGCCGAGCACCAGAGCAAGACGACCGGCGTGACAGGCTTCTAGTTCCGAACAACCCGTGCCTGCCGTGCGCTCCGTGCACGCGCTGTCCATCTTTATTTTCCTCTATCGCGGCCTGGTAACGCCGACCTCAGCGCTTGCGCTTTATAGCGTTGCCAGACGCTATACTACGATACGGGACAAAGCTTTGTGTTCTTGTATTGCCTAACGCAGTCAGTGTTTCACTTTTACACGCATATCTGGAATAAAATGGAGAGTTGAGCTAGTTCGTACAGGTGCCCCAAAAGTAATACGTAGCACGCGAGCTGTGGCCGAACTGGAAAAAATGGCTGAGGCTTAACTTGGTTAAGCCTGGAGAATGCGAAGCATCATCGTGTCGCGTAATTTGGAGGCGCACAACCACAGCGACGGCGCGAGGTGGGCCCCCGTTTCTCCACTGTCGTGACGTCATCGTGTCACGTGGTGTGACGTCATGTATCACGTGATTTGGCGGCGCACAACCACAGCGACGGCGCGAGGTGGGCCCCCGTTCTCCACTGTTGTGACGTCATCGTGTCACGTGGTGTGACGTCATGTATCACGTGATTTGGAGGCGCACAACCACAGCGACGGCGCGAGGTGGGCCCCCGTTTCTCCACTGTCGTGACGTCATCGTGTCACGTGGTGTGACGTCATGTATCACGTGATTTGGAGGCGCACAACCACAGCGACGGCGCCAGGTGGGCCCCCGTTTCTCTACTGTCGTGACGTCATCGTGTCACTTGGTGTGACGTCATGTATCACGTGATTTGGAGGCTCATAACCACGGTGAAGGGCTGAAGTGGTAGCTAAAGTAGTATGCTTCGCATAAAAACTGCATGCCAGCGTGCTCTATCTGCAGATGCGCGGCAAAAAGCGAGGGTACGTCAGCACATCCGGCTGACCCATGTAGATAACTTGATGCTCCCGTTATCGCCGCCACGAGTGAAGTTGCGCTGCTGCGAACAGTGCTCGCCAGGGGCACTTTCAATACATTGTGGAAGGGTTTTTATTGTTTGTCCGCGCCGTGTAATAAGTGGCATTCGGCAGATTGTAATTTTTGCTTTTTCAGGAATGCCACCATTTTCATCCGATGAGACCGTGCTGATTCGCTCTTCGCTTCGTGGCGAGTTAGTGATAATGAAAACAAAGCAAACTTCACGAAGGACGCAGAAAGGGAAGACGAGACACAGACACTGATCTAACAATGCAACGTCTTACCCTGATCGTTTTCCCTTTCTGTGTTCGTCGTGAAGTTTGCGCTGCTTTTATCGTGATGAGCAAGCTCCTGATCTGTCCGTCGAGTTTGTGCGCGAGCTGTAGAATACGCTTCGTCCGTCGCTTTGGTCAACTGTGGTCAACTTTTTGTTGGTTCAAGGAAGTGCATGAAAAAAAGAAATAACGTGCATGTGTTGCCTACGTTGTTTTCATTATAAAGATGGGGGCTCGAAAGTATAGCAACTGAACTAATTAAGGATTACTTCTCTTGGCGCAAATTTGCGTTCTTACAATGGAGAAAAAAAAGACAAACAAAAAACGAGCTTGTCTCTCATTTAGTCGTCCCCTATCGGCTATATTTTGCAAACATGCAAGGGCGAAAAGGCAACAGGGTGGAGGCAATTAAAAAAAACGACTTCCAAAGGCACTTTTTATGCAAACATAGCGTTTAGACGGGTGAAGCTCCCGCGCTCACGTTAATGACATGGACCATGCCCCGAGGAAGGGACTCGTATAAAGAGTCGACGTATCTAGGTTGCTCTCGAAGGTTGTCCCACTCTGTCTTGATGACCTCCCATAGCTCACCTGGACGCTTGCTGGGATTGATACGAGATAGACTATTTTTCAGAGTCCCCCATACCTTCTCAATGATGTTCATATATCAGCGCCTTTTGGAGTACACTCCAATACCTGAACAGCCCGTTCTTCAAGCATGGCTTTCACCACTCGTGCAGTGTGGACGGAGCTATAGTCGTGCTGCAGGAGGAATACTCCATCTTTGAATGGCCCGTTCAGCACGTACGGGATGAGACAGTGGTCCAGGGCGTCGCAGTAGCCGGCTCCGTTAAACTTTGATGGCAGTCTAATAAGAGGGCCGGAGCCTTCTGCACTGACAGCTCCCCAGACGTTCACGACACACCGATCACTGCTGATTACTTACGTCGTGAAGTCGGGCAGGTACCTATGTGCGAAAGAATAATGCGTTGATTAGCTCCTGCGTAATACATGATTAAAAAAAAACGCATTTAACTCAAAACCATCAGTGTCGGGCCATAGGAAAAGAAAAACACTTTTCGGCTTACAGAACTTAAGTAATTGCTGCGAGAGGACTACCGAAGAAAAACAGTTTCATTTATCTACTTTTAATTGCACATGGCTTACTGCGCTTTAGAACGCTGGGTTCTTTACTTCACACAAATCAGTCTTAATCGGACATACCTGCAATTGCATGGACGCTAAACACGCCGCTGTTGGTCCCATCTTGGAGAGAAAGTCGATTCATCTGTAAAGATGGCTTGTCTCCAGTCGTCGACAGTCCACTGCTTGTGGGTGCGAGCAAATGCTAGGCGCTGTGCCCTCTGTCTTGCCGTCCAATACGGCTTCTGCGCCGCCACACATCCACTTAATCCGGCTTCATGGAGATGGTTCCGAATGGTGCTCAGACTGATTTCTATACCGAGGGCATCTCGGATTTCTTTTGCGCTCTGAAAAGGATCCGCAACGACTGCAGCGACGATCAGTTGTTCAGCCTCAGCCGAAGTGCCCGCTCGCGATCTGGACGTGGAGCATCGCCGAGGCGGCCGTCTTCATCCCTGTAAGCTTGTATTATACGATTCACTGCACTCGTCGACCTTTCAGTCCTGCGCCATATTTCTCGTTGCGGTACACCCTGCGCGCACAGAAGAACAACTTCGCGTCTGACATTCAGTGGAACCCGGGGCGGCATTTTTCGTCGAATGAGAATTTCCACAACGTTCGCTACTATTTATGTGCGTGTGGGCGTGTCTTGCAAAAGTTGTCTAGCCTTCTTCTCACCGATTATCAAGGTAACAGCATAAACAAAGCCAGCGATTGCGGCGTGCTCGGCCACTATCTCATCCCATATGACTTGGACGGCCGTTTGAACGATGATGTACTCTTCCAGCACGAAGACCGTAGTCCCGTCCACATTGCGGAAGTCATGAAAGTCTTGCTGGAAGAACGGGCTCTGCTGCTGTTGTAGTGGACGCCAAAGGACGCCGATATTAACACAGGTCGTTTGGTGAACGTTGGAAAGCAATCTACCTCGTATCAGCCGCAGAACTAGTCCAGATGACCTTTGGGTGGGAGGCTGTCAAGAAGATGTGGGACAACCTCCCAAAGCGACGTCGACTCCTTGTACGAATCTCCTCTTCAGTGCTTGACCTATATCGTCAACCTGCGTGGGGGCTTTACCGGTTATGAAACTGTTGAGTTGCATAAAACGGCACCTGGAGGTTATTTTTTTAACTTTCTCCTTTCTAACACTCATTTCTACCTTTATTTGTTAAACGTTTTGTTCTCCAGTGTAAGAAAGTGAATTTGTGTTGAAGAAGAGCACCTATTTTTGTCGAAGACAGCCCATGCATGCTATTGTTTTTGTTCTTTTGCTTGTCATGCGTTCCCTCGAGCGAAGCAAAGTTTTCACCGCATTTGCCAAAACGTTGCTCGAGTGCTTATACTCATCAGCGCATAATCTCGCCGCCATGTGTAGCACAAACTTCGGCTGTTCCGCAGACAAAGATAATGCAGTTCCTGACGAAGCAAAAATTCGCTGTAGCTTAGCTTGGTTAAGCCCGGTAATTGCGAAAGCAATATCCGTACCTACGCCATGGTTCAGCTGGTTGCTTGTGGTTAGACTTGTGGCGATGCCATCTGTTATACAATCCAATCCAATGTAATGTAATGTATCTAATCTATTTTAATCCAATCCATTCCAGTTCAGTACAATCCAGTCCAGTCAGGCCGCCTGTCATGTGCACCGCCGTTGCACACGGACGGCACGAGATCGCGAAGCAATGTTAAGCCGCTGGTGGTTGGCACAGCTACTGCTTTCTAGCGACGTGAGTCGAGCCTAATCTCTTCAGCGTAACGCCACAATCGTGCTCCTAGCGGAGAGCGCAGGTGTTAGGCGCCGGTGGTGGCACCGCCGCGGCTTGCGACGGCGCCAGTCGGTCGCCCTTTTCTTTGGCGTGACGTCACAACACCTGTTGCGCTCCTAGCGGAGAGCGCAGGAGTTAGGCGACGGTGTTGGCACCGCCGCGGCCTGCGACAGCGCGAGTCGGTCGCCGTTCTCTTCGGCGTGACGTCACAACACCTGTTACGCTCCTAGCGGAGAGCGCAGGAGTTAGGCGCCGGTGGTGGCACCGCCACGGCTTGCGACGGCGCGAGTCGGTCGCCCTTCTCTTCAGCGTGATGTCACACATGACGTCAGACATAGGTCAACTAAAGGTCAATGATGGTACCGCCGCGCCACGGCAAAGGCTGAAAGTGCAAGTAGTAAAGCTTTCGCTTTAAAAGCGCACGATGCCGATGGCAAACATTTCTGCACGGCCCGGACGAACAACAAATCATGATGTATTGAAAGCGCCCCTGGCGGGTAGGGATGGTAGCGGCACAGCTTCTCTCGTTGAGGCGATAACGCGAGCGTCAAGTCATCGAGATGGGTCAGCCGGATGTGCCGACGCCCCTTCGCTCTTAGCCGCGCATCTGCAGATAGGGCGCGCTGGCATGCTGTTTCTTCCATTTCGGCCACCGCTCGCGCGCTCCGTATTACTTTTGGGGCACCTGTACATACTGCTGGGAAAAAAAACAGCGCTACGACAAGGAACAAAGAAAGAAGACAATAGGACCGGCGCTCACTATTAACTGAAAGCTTTATTAGAAACAACGCGCAATATATACTCAATCGACCACCAAGAGCACATGCCAGTACCAAAAGCCATAGTGATACATCATTCACCTGAACCAAGATACTTTAGTTCACGGTCATTAACTTTTACACAGGGGGTGCTGACGCACGAGTCAGTGTTTTTTTGGATATGAAACGCTTCACTTATTTGATTGTTAGTTTATCTTTGTGTTTGTACAGGATGCTAGTTTCATTAAAAATGGGGTACATGATTTTTCAGAAGAATCGGGTGGGTTATTCCGGGGACAGTTCCTGTAATGCAAGGCTAAATTTGATTACGGAGCCCCTTTCAAAGAACTGTTGTGATCTCTTAGGCGGGTGTTCAAGCGCCTTCCTGTTTGACCTATATAGGTTTTCCCGCACGTGAACGGCACTTCATACACAACCCCTTCAGCACAAGGGAGAAAGCACCGGTCATACTTAATCTGGCAACCTTTTTTGAATAATTGGATAAAACTGCGCAACGGAAGACGAGACAAGAGAAGGACAAACACCAGCGCTAACAAGCATATGGTTTATTGCTACAGGCAAGGCAGCATATCAATGAAATGGCACGAATAACACAAGAAAAACATGAGAAAAAGACACCGCACGACCACATAACCTGACTGAAAATAGGCACGTCACTGATTAAGATACGCATGTTCCTTACGTAGTAGATTTATCAATGGGCTGCTGATACAGGTGTTACCGAGCTTTTTAATATGGCAGGCCTCCGAAACGAGCCTCATGGTCTCATCTTTATAACGGGCGGTGATCGTGGCCCGATTGAGATGCGCCTCGCAATCTTCACACTCGGCGTAATGCAATGCAAAATGGTTTCTGCGTGATTTGTTGTCTATATCTTTTGCGTGTTCACGTAGTCGATCGTTTATGCAGCGTCCCGTCTCACCGATGTAGAAACTGCCACAAGAGGTCGGGATCTTGTTAACTACACCAACACGACAGTGGGCAAACTTCCGCTTATTTTTCTTCTGGCAGCCTTTTTTGCTTCCATCCTTATTTATACGTTTTCTCAATCCGCTAAGTTTGTTCCTGGCTGGAAAAAAAGCCTAATGCCTCCATTGCTCACTATTTTCTTCAGATTGTGCGAAACTTTGTGGACAGAAGGGATGCATACTGTTTTGTTTCTTTCTGCCTGACCCGCATCGGTGCGCTTGTTCTTTCGCAGACTACATTCAGCAAGCAGGGACTAAGCAACATTTGACACAATCTTCTTGGTGTATCCCGCCGGAGATAGGCTGTTCACCTGTGCGTAGAAACTGCCTTTTGTTTGATGCACACATGATCTTTGCAGTGCGGCTCTTAGGCATGTCTTGGCGATTCCGCGCTTAACAATCTTGGAGTGAGCCGACCGGAAACGGAGAACGCTCTTCCTGGACCGCGGCGAGTATGCCCAACAAACATGGTTGTTAGAAATTGTCAGTTCCCTGTATAAAAACCTGAGCCTATTATTACAGGGGAGCTCTGAAAGCAATTGGAAGTCGTTAAGTTCATATCAGAACGCGTCAAAAATCTATGCAGCTGTTTGATGTGCGTAATCAGTGCGATATAAAATTAAAAATTCATCAACATATCGCATTATCTTAACAGCGGTCGTGCCATCGAGCTTAGTTCGAAGACGCCTGTCATAACTTGCTAGTAGCAAATCACTTGGTATAGAAGCGATGCTCGAGCCAATGCAGACTCTTTGTTTTTGGATAAAAAATTTGTTGTCTAGAGGGACAAAAGTTGACTTCAAGTAAAAACTTAGCCATTCTAAAAGCCCGCTAACGTCCATTCCAAATGCGTTTCGGAACTTCGTTACGCCGAAGCGGTCAATGCAAAGGCTGACCTCCGCGGTCACAGAGCTCTGAGGCAAGGAATAGTACAGGTCCTTCACGTCTGCCGAAAAAGCGTTTACATACGGTGGGCACTCATTCTAAAGGAAGTCTGAAATAGCCTCGGGCCTCCTGATGAGGAAAGGATCGTCAACTTCCAGGTGAGAAAAGCACTTCTGCAAGAAAACAGGGACTTCACGTTGCCACGTGCCTTTTTCAGACACGGTTGCGCGGAACGGGCACTAATCCTTGTGTGTCTTGGCACTGAAGAACATTGAAAGGCAGGTCCCTTTCGATGCCTTTACAGACGAGGCCAGCCTCGAGAGGCCTGCTTGTTGACAAAGCTGGACCGATTTTTCTTGCAGCTTACCAGGTTTGACGGGTTTTAATTCCCTGAAGTTGGCTTTAACTGCTTCTTGAGCCTTTTCCTTGTACAGGTCATTAGACACGATGACAAAGCCACCCTACTTTTCGGACTGAAACAGCTTCACTTTGCGTTTCTGAGGGCTGCCGCAGCGGATCAGCGGTGCAACAGGTGCATCTTGGAAGGAGTTGAGTCCCTTCCAAGAGACGTCACGAAAGGAAGCAAGCGTCTTCTCACCACCGCTGCGTCAGCCCTCAGAGACGCATAGATGCAGCTGCTTCAGTCCGACAGGAGGGTGGCTTTGTCATCGTGTCAAATGACCTGTGGCAGTTGTGGCGGTTTTTACATCGGTGAGACGGGACGCTTTGTAAACAACCGACTACGTGAACACGCAAAAGATATAGAGAACAAGTCACGCAGAAACCATCTTGCATAGCATTGTGCCGAGTGTGAAGATTGCGAGGCGCATCTCAATCGGACCTCGATCATCGCCCGTTATAAAGATGAGGCCACGAGGCTCATTTCGGAGGCGTGCATATTAAAAAGCTCGCTAACACCTGTATCAGCAGCCCATTGATAAATCTACTACCTAAAAAACATGCGTATCTTAATCAGTGACGTGCCTATTTTCAGTCAGGTTATGTGGTCGTGCGGTATCTTTTTCTCATGCTTTTCTTGTGTTATTTGTGCCATTTCATTTATATGCTGCCTTGTCTGTAGCAGTAAACCATATGCTTGTTAGTCAGCGCTGGTGTTTGTCCTTCTCTTGTCTCGTCTTCCGTTGCGCAGTTTTATCCAATTCTTCAAACATGTACCAAACAGCCTGTATTTCGCCTCTTCTGCAACCTTTTTTTGTTTTTCTTCGTTTCTTTTCCTCTTCCCTGGCCCTTCCATCTATAACAGCGCCCAATTTGCCGAGGTTGTTTGGTTCAGAAAAAATATCAATGCCATATCTGCTGCCTACTTGCTTCAAACGACGTGACATTTGGCGAATGTATGGTGGAACAACGAATCACCGCAATAACAACGAAGCCGTCTCCGGGCTTTCCTGCCTTGAAAGATTTCACCTTTTCCACCTTCCCGTATGTGAATGCACTGTACGCATCTTTAAGTTATGTCTTAAACTGTTCTTTTGTGTAAAAAACACACTCCTTCAACAAGATGCAAACAAATATCTGCTGCTGTCACAGGCGGCAGATTTCGTGGTCCCGACGCATAGTGGAAGATATTAGCTGAGTACACAGCGGCCCGCGCCGCTCTCAGATAAAGTCCCCTAGTTTCCAGAAGTTGGCTGTGAGAGGCAATGCTTTTCTATGTGAGCGCCATTTTCCTGAATCCTGTTGCCGATGAAAAGACGAAAACAGTTTTGCCGCTTTGTTTCTGTACCGTTTCGTTGCGAACTGCAGTTTTGTAGATCAGCGGCTTCGCGCTGGTCTAGTTGAAGGCGAAGAATGCGATGAGTTGTGGCGGGTTTTTGGAACCTTCTACACGAAGTAGTGCCGGCGCCCTGATAGCCGAGCATGTAACCATCGCTCGTCTTATTTGTTCTCTTGACCTTTGGCTTGTTGGTTCGTACGTTAGTTGGTCCGGTTATTCGTTCGCCTGCCGCGCGCCCTGCTTGTTCTTTAAATCATTGTAGCATTTGCTATAGCTTTCGTGCGCGCCGCTCGTTCATACTTCCATAGACTTGCTTATTATACCGTTCGTTTACTCAGTCGTTTGCTTGCTCTTCATTTGTCCGCTCATTTGGACGTGTTCAGTTGGACTTTCTCCCGATAGAGCGCTCAAGCAAGCACATGTTTTGCGGTATGCTTTAAGCAGCCCTCTTGCTCTAATTTCTGCTAACTAAAAGTGCAACAACTATTTTTCCAGAGCGCCTACTGTAAAATAACCATGACTCAATTGTCTGGTGATATGCTCCTCACTCCACCACACTGCAACCTCGAACGCAACATTAAACTTCTCGCTGCGCTGTAAGGCGTAAGGAATGATTAACGTTAACAGTATTAATACGCCAGTAACATTAGCAAATTATTCTGGTCTTCGCGTCTGCCACTGATGCAAGGGTGCTCTCCAACTTTGACTGTGCCACAGTTTGCACTGAAATGAGATGGGAGATGAATGTTATGATTTTAATTCACTTTTTGCTGCACATTTCATTCGTACTGCACTTTATTTCGCGTCACGTTTTCGTTATTGAATTTTGCTGGTCTTGCCTTTCCCACCCATGCCACTAACACGTCGCAGTGCATTTAAGTATTTTTTGTTATACTTACAAAGGCAATAAAATCGCTCACATCTTACGGTCCGATACTTCGGAACGGCAACCCAGAAAAACTTTCCTTCGTAATCAGGAGCTATTGCTAACAATTTATGTGATCAGAATAGTTCCGTTGTACAGTTTACCAAAACGTTTGCTCATCGTCGCTCGATAGGTAGCGGTTTCAGTGCGGTTAAGCAAAACAGTGAAAATAAAACACCATGATTGCACTGAAAGATGGTTTATTTTTTCACTCTCCTTCATATCTTGAGGTTAGCAATGAAAGGATGTAGAATGTTCTTCCGCTGTAATTGAAAGGAGAAACACATTCAATGTTTGATAGCAGTGCATGGAGTACAGGAAGCTGTGAGACGTCCTAACGGTTACAAAGCCTTGACTCGTTCTTGTTCTTGCTGCTGCTTTTCACAACCTTTCTTGATTTCTTTTGCGAGTACTGACGCATTTGCATCATTATGTAGTAAAGGAGAATTCTTGCTACAGCGTCGTGTTTGTGTTCGTCGCAAGGAAATGTGATTTTTTGGCCAAAGATGTGATCAACTGTCTTTCAGAAGACGTCTGGGTCAGCAGTGCTCCTAGAGAAGTAATGCTTTGCTGCTTTTTTAGAGGCTGACCAATTTATAATTTGGTTACCCCAACCCTCGTCTTGACTTGACATTTGTGAAAGTTGCATCTAGCGTATCGCTTGATGGCACCGCTAGACAACCTCTGCATACAGGGCACGGGAATATTGTCTGCAACCGGCGACTAAGGAAACCCGACAAGTAGTATAACAAACAGTCAGCTGCTTCTGATGTCACACTTTCGGCGGGTATCAAATTATCGCACTGCCACGCGTCTGTATCGATCAGCCCGTCCAGTTTTGCACGAATGGCTTCAAGTTGTTTCTGGGAAACATCCTTCTGCTGGCTAAAAATATTCTTGAAAGAACCAAAATCCAGGACTGGGACTTCTTTTGCCTCGCAGTGGACATACTTTGGAGGCTTCAGGAGCGCGTAGATGCTTAACGTTCTGTAGCGTTGTGGGAACGTGGGCATATCCGGACGGTCATTCTTCCGCCCCGCCAGCCGCACTTTGACGAAAAACATTCCTCATGGACCTTGATTAAATTTCGCGGTTAGAACGTATGGGAAGTTGCATTGGCAAGCAGTAACAACGATAAAGAGCAGACAACAGTGTAACTCTAAGCCCTTCAGCCGTCTGCCGTGTTAGAAACATGTCGGCCGTTATAAGGCCGTCCGCAAGCTATTGCTCCCATTCGTACAACTATTTCAAGCCTTCCTGCAGTATCTTAATGTCTCCGCTACCCTTTTTCACTGCTTCTACTGGGTGCCGGTGATTTAGGGCATCAAACAGGTCGTTAAGTCTTGTTGTGAACTCAATGGTGCCTTCACAGTTGTGTACGCTTTCAGCACCTCGCTCGTTGTAGTACTTCAGCCCAGCTGCCGTAGAAGCACTCAACATTTGCGTAGCAAACTTCACAGGCATCTTGTCCATGTTGGATGGGTGTAAATGGTGGAGGGTCATCCCGGGGCAGGCTTTAAGTTGTCCTGGATTTAACTGGTCTTCTTTGAGCAATGAAATATAGTCTGCCCACTTAACCTCTTGGTGGGAACAGCCGAAATAACAAAACGCGGACACAGAAAGGAACACACAGAACGTAGACGAAGCTTAAACCTTGGACGAAACCTTAGAAGAAAAAAGCTTAGACGAAACTTAACCTCCTTTCCATTTACGTTTAGACATTTCTGATTGAGTAGCCGGTTTCTGATGCATTTAAACAGATGGCGCACATCTGAAAACATGTACACCTTCCTCTCCGCGTCATTTGGGTGTTCAGAGAAGTTCCTGCAGTTCTTGATGTCACCACTAACGCCTAGCAGCCTCTACATGGTGCGATTCGTGCTGGCTCCGTCACACACTACGCCGTCGACAATAGCTCCTGCGTCCTCGCTGAGAACAGTAGCCTGCAAGAGTAGTTGACATAACACTGGGCCTCGAGTGGAGTTCTTGGAAGGAAAACCGCGACAGACTGCGCATAGTTCTCCATGAAAGGGCAAACAATGAAGACCAGTGCGTGACCAGCCATATCATAACTGAGTTTCTTGTGAGTTCCGTCTTTAACTAAACCATCATAGCTTAATGTCTGGGAGTTCACGCGCTTGCACTGCCGGACTTGCATTTCGCCGAGCAGCAGTATTCCATGCCTGGAAAAATCGTACATCATACTTATCAAAGCGAAAGCAGTTTGTCGACATCGATGGAGCCACCTCTCGATTCTTAGAGGTTTACTCAGGTGTGCCTCAGGGATCGGTTCTGGGTCCAGTACTATTCAATATCTATATAAACGATCTCCCAGAAGCTCTCGATCCCTCTGTGTCCGTAAAGCTGTTTGCGGATGATTGTATTATATTTAAGTCTATCAAATCTGTGTCTGACCAGCTTACTTTGAATGCAAATCTACAATATTTAGCTAAATGGTGAAATGAATGGGAAATGGTTATTAACTTTGACAAAACAGTTTCTCTTTGCATCTGTAAAAAAACCACGCAACATAATTTTTTATACAACATTAATAACATTGCAATCAGAGCTGTAAAAGAATATAAGTATCTAGGTGTCACAATAACGTCACGGCTCAAATGGACGAAACACATCGAAAATATATGCTCCTCCACCCGCAAAAAGCTAGGATTTCTGAAGCTTCGGATGAGCGGTTGCCCTAGTGCCCTAAGACTGAAAGCATATAAATCTATTCTAAGGCCCAGTCTCGAATATGCCTGCATTGTATGGGACCCCTACACGGTAGATGACATCCAAAAACTAGAAAGAATGCAACGTCTTGCGGCACGATTCATTTACAACCGTTACAGGCGCCTAGACTCTCCTTCCGCCATGTTGAAACTCGCAGACTTAGAACCACTGGCAGATAGAAGGAAGAAAGCCCGTCTCAACTTCCTTCATTCATTATACTTTTCTCGACTTGGTATCCGACCTGAAAATTACATCGTTAATGATTCCACACGAGCCTCGCGCCATAAGCATGCCCTTAGCCTGAAACCTATTTTTGCACGCACAGATGCCTACAAGTTTTCTTTTTTTCCAAGAACAGTTTCTCAATGGAATGCTCTACCGGAGAACTCTCCGTTGTTTTGTAATCATTCTTGATTTTCACTGCTGGTTTAGTAGCTGTGCTGTAACCGCGTTCTCAATTGTACTTTTGCGTTGCTTGTTTTGTTGTATTTATATCGTTCGTTACTATCGCACCTGTTTTGCTTTTCCCTCCTGTATGTATTTCCCTCTCCTGCTTGGACATACAGCATGTCCGCAGTATTCAATAAATAAATAAATAAATAAAAACTCCTTGTCGAAACCGCAGTTCATGCCAACCAAAGATATGTATCTTCGAATGGTTATGACGGATGGGACAGGAAGCACATCACTCTCTCTGAGGAACCTGTATCTGCACGGTGTAAGAATATGGAGGAGCAAACACAACAGGAGCCAATTGTCAGTGTAGTTCCTGGCTTTCTTCTATTTCGGTCGGGCTGCTGACAAGTATTATCGAATCAGCATTTTCCACGCTTCCGGCAGGTTTGCGTTCCCAAATGCTTTAAGCATTGCGTCCTTATTAACGTCCCTCAACCTCTGTCGCCATGAGGATCACACCGACAGAAGCTTCTTTTTATTTTTAAGGAGGCGTTCCTTCAACTTGCAAGAAGCAATGCGCAGCTTCCTTAACAGATTTTCTGCTCGCAGGACTAAGTGGTATCCTAAGTCTACGCTGCTTGCCGCGCTTTTCTTTCCTTGCCTTGTGAATTCTTAGCGTGTTCTCCAACCCACAGCAATATGCGCAAGGTTAGTTCTCTTGCTGAATTAAGGGGCACCGGTTATGCCTCCACGTATTGCTTTGATCTTTGTAGCCGCATTCAGGGGGCACATCTGCGTACTTACTACGACATGGGCCGGAAGTACAGAGGTGCGATTCATGAAGATGTTGCAGTGACTGGCTGACAACCGACTAGTCCTCTTGACAGCGCACCTGGTAGACATCGGAAATTCACGATGTTTGGAGCTTGCGGCCTAGTGCGAAAATGCTTAAAGAAAACCCAGATTTTTCACCTCTTGAACGAGCGGAGACATCGATGGAAAGGGCCGTCCTGATGCGGGTAGAACAGCTTTCAAAAAACAATAGGTACGAAGTCCCTTTTGATGCACACAATGATAGTTCTAAGCAGCGATGGGCAGTTGAGCAGCCGTTGGATTATACACACCGACTAATCATCTACGGAGGAGCTGGCTCGTATTTCCACTGCTCTAGAGTCCTTGCTGGGTGTTGTGTCGTGATTTATGGGGAAAATTAGAGGATTCTGCACATTTTTGCTGAAAAAAAAAGAATCTTTTTCTGTAGAAGCAACAACTGGATCTTCGTACACAGGAGATCAGGATGGCTGCCCCTTCTCATCATGCTTGAGTTCTCGATGGCGTCCTCATTAGTGCTCACTTCTCCTGCTGTACATATGCTTTTTCTTGGCCTTGGTTGTGGGGGTGATTTCCTGGTCATGGGTGGCTTCTGTTTCTTTACGTATACCGGTTGGAAAATACAAGGTATGGCGTCACGTGGCAGCACGGTCCTCTTTGGAACGTGAAGCAAAATTTTGCCACCAAGCTAAGCAAAGTACCTTTTCTCAACCATCATTTCATTCGCAAAATGCTTGCTCTAAAAGGCATCCTTCTGGCTCAGCACACGGTCCTTGTCAGGAGTGGCTTCTGCCCACTCTTTTAAGCGATTTGGGTCGGAAGGAGCGTGAAATAAAATTACCTTTGTTTTTCAGCTTGCGTGGATACTGTTGCAATTTTCAACAAAACATTTGCGGCCCATTGCTGCAATTTAAGGCCGATTCACGCGACGGTCCGTTCGCCCGCGGCCTGCGCACTACGTGTTCATGCGTCAGCACATTCAGAGGCAGTCTGTCGGCCCGCGGCCTGGTCAGCGCGCCACAGAATGTGTTTACGCATGAACACGTGATGTGCGGGCCGCGGGCGAACGTACCATCGTGTGAATTAGCCTTTACCGACCACCACCGTGCCCCTGGGGGAGCACTGGCGTAAAACCGCACCGCCGCGGACCGCACTCAGCTTGCTTAAAGTGCCACGACGCTGCTGCTGGTGACAGCGTAAGGAACAGCTCATGCCATGCCAGCTGCTTTTGTGACGTAAACAAGCCGTGTGATATCTGCATGGTTGCTATCGCAACGAGATGGTTCATATGTTTTTTTTTCTTCCGGTGAAGTTTCACCGCTTCATCGACACTGACGCTGCGATCAGCCGCCTGGTTACGATGACGCGGCTGGTACTTTATCTGCTCGATTGCGGCCATTGCGTCGATCGCAGTGTCCTCACCTATATATCTCACACCGTGGTCCGAGGCGAGCGGCGTCTGCTCCGCCGTCGGCGCGCGGCGCACCAGCTGCGTCGCTCTGACGTCACTCGGCTCCTAGGGCATGCGCATAACTGGCGACCGGCAGATACAGCCACTCGTCTTGTAGCGCATGCGCAGAACTGGCGACCGACAGCCGCATCGAACCGCGAAACTGCGGGTACTGTAGCTCTCGCTACAAAAGAAAGGACGGGGTGCCGGGCAGCGAGAGCACTAAATACAAGAGCCGATGCATATGACATAATGGGGGGCACTGTCACCTTCAGACATGAGGTTGCTGACACGCACACAATTAAAGCGAGGATTCCCACAAAGTAGGATGTGTGGGGCACCCCTTGGAAGCTGGACGCGGGGGTCCAACTTATTTTGAAGACGATCGAGCTGGCATCGACAGTACTAAAGGTTTGTCGTATATGCGACGTGAAGTAGAGCCAGTCAGGAATGGCGTCTTTATGGCGTCTTTATAGTTAATTAACCACGTGTTGGCCTTACCAGTCAGATGAAAGGAGACGTTGACGAGCTTTACAGAGGCGTCCTAGCGATTGAAAGCGCTCATTCACTCTAACTGCTGGAGCCAATCTTCCACGACATCGCCACGAAGGCCTGCGAAAACGGGAGGGTCGCGCTTGCGGATGCTGACGGTCGATGTAGGCTGACGCGAGGGTTGCGACGCAGTGGCTTCAGCGGATGTCAGGCTACCAGAGGAAGCATGGAAGGTCAGAGGAAGCGCTCCAGTGGTGGCAGGTGCAGGAATAGTGGACAGGGCAGGATAATGTGGATAGATGTGCTTCATCCCGGCAGGTTGGCACCAGTAGGCGACAGGAACTAAACTCCACAGGGGCCGCGGAAAGAGGAACGTATATAAAAATGTGAAGAATGCGAATGACAAGGTGTTCTGAAGCTAACAGAAACAGGTGAACAGTTCAGTAGACTGCAAGATATGGGATTTTCATGCTGGATATCCAACGACATGACGGCGTCATCAAAGATGTACCAAGCCTTTGTCAGCATTAACCTACAGATGGCCGTAGCAAATTTTCAAGCATTTAATTAAAATTCACCGACGGCAGTAGTATATACTTAATGTATTATTTACGAACTAAAAAGAGTTTGTGCCATTTGACAGCACGCACTGTAAAATTGTTAAACCAGGGATCGTGTCAACTTCCTTTCATGGAGCCCTAACCAATTGCGGCATCATGGAATGGGCGCCAGCGTACAAGAGGAATACAGGCTACTGCGAGATGCGTGTACGCCTCTACAACGTTATATTAGCTTTCTGTGGAAGCCTATTGCAAAACAAATTAGCTGCGGTTTAGCTCTGGATGAACCTGATAGACTAGCGAGAGATGCTATCGGGGACAAAAGTGGCATCCTCCACGCGGCGGGAGCCGGAGCAACGGAAAACTGCGGCATTTTCGAGAGCTAAAGCACGAAACATTCAAACGAGCCAGGCGACATGCCTGCTGATAATTAAGGGCGTTTATTGTCAAATTTGCTACCTATAAGTACAGAGAATCAGTTTTCGCAAAATGTACCATGTTAAAAAACACTGGCTTACGGTAAATCACGCAGTCGTCGGCAAACAAACAAATCCTAGAGTTAACAGTAGCAGGAAGATCATTAATATAAATCAGGAACAGTAAAGGGCCAAGGACAGATCCTTGAGGAACCCCAGAACCAACTGGCACGGTAGAAGAATTAGTGTCATTAGCATGCACAAACTGAAGGCGAGAAAAAAGAAACGCGCGAATGCAGTTCAGAACAGAAGGGTTAATATTTAGAATGCTGAGTTTGTATAGAAGTAATGAATGGTTAACTTTATCGAATGCCTTAGCGAAGTCGAGAAATATGCAGTCTGTGGAAAACGCGGAGTCTAAGTAGAAGTGCAGATCATTAGTAAAGGAAAGTATTTGAGTTTCACAGGAGAAACCTTTCCGAAAGCCATGCTGAGTCAGAGAAAAGAAGCTATTATCTTCAAGAAAATTAACAAGGTGAGTGAAAATTATATGTTCCATTATTTTGCACGGTATTGATGTGAGAGAGATGGCTCGATAGTTAGACGGGTTCTGTTTGTCACCGGCTTTATGTACAGGTATGACCTTAGCAGTTTTCCAGTCCTCGGGTAGTACGCCATCATGGTACGACTGTGAGAATATGCTTTCCAAAATGATAGAGGTATATTCAACAGTATTCCGAAGAAATTTGCTATTAATGCCATCGATTCCGCTAGAAGATGTTTGTTTTAAATTATTAATGATCGGTATAATGCCATGAGAGTCAAACACAATTGGATCCATAGAGTAGTAGTTACACGATTGGAGTTTGGGATGGTGGCGATTAACGGATGAGGAAGAAAATGACTGGACAAAAGAGTCATTTAGTGAAGTGGCACAAAGATGGTCCGGAATGGGATTTCCAGTTGCTGAAAGTAATGACACTCTGTCGTTAGTGCTAGGTTTTATTATGCTCCAGAAGCGTTTAGGATTACACTTTAAGATGTTCGGGAGGGTTACATTAAAAAAAGAAAATTTAGTAGTCTTTAGTGCACGGGAATAGGCTAAGGCAGCTGATTTATACGCAGTCCATCGCTCAGGTTTTAATGAATACCTAGCAATTCGAAAAAGTATTTTCTTTTTGTTAGAAAAGCGGTTTAAATATCGATTATACCATGGAGCTTGGTTATTCGAGTAGACGCGCCGAAGAGGAATATGTCGGTTAATATATTCAGATACCTTATTTCGCAACATGCACCAGTTAGTTTCCACCGAGCGCTCGAGGTAATTAGGTAAGAATATGTCTAGAAAAGAGCTCAGTTCGTCATTAATAGCAAGACAATTAGCCTTGTTGTAGTCTCTAATATTTTTGGAGCGGTTTGATGAAGGGGCGTGTTCATGGTTTAACGTGAAATGTAATACATCGTGGTCCCTCAGGGCAGGCATATGTATTACACGTGACGTGCAATCTTCTGCAGTCGTTAATACAAGATCTAGAAGAGAAGATGAATTTTGAGTAGCACGTGTGGGTGAAGTGACGATTTGTGTCAAGCCTCTGCGCAGATGGTGATAAATTGGTTAGTTTCTGCGTTCGGTGGGTTAGAAAAAGGGAACGTGTGTGACAAGATAATGTTGGGATAGTTGAAGTCCCCCAAAAGTAGAATTTCTGCGCTGGGATATCGAACAGTGATTCGATTCAGGCTGTCATGCAAGCTATCACAGAATGATATATCGCTGGAAGGGGAGCGATAGCAAACGCCGATTATCACTTTTCTGAAACCTAAACTCACGCAGCACCACACAGATTCAATATCAGAAACAATTGATATGCAGTGACAATCAAACTGCTCGTCAATTGCGAGCAAAACACCACCACCTGTTCTTTGAGTGCAGTCACTGCGGTAGACAACATATTTTTTATCGCAATGAAACAATTCTGAATTGGATATTTTGCTGCTGAGCCACGTTTCCGTTAATGCAATAACATCTGCTTTGAGGTCATTTCATTTCATTTTCATTTCCTCTTTATTTCCTTTCCTTTCGAAAAGGTAGGAGCCGGGACTAAAAGCTGTAAAAACAGCTTGACAGGGGCCCCGGCCCCCTACATGGTGGCACTGCAGCGTGTCGGAAACAACATCACCATAACAAAGGAAAAATAAATACAGATACATATTACAGAGACAATATAGTTCAAGAGCAACAAATAAATACAAATTCAAACATTGCAAGGCAAACAACAGTTTCTATCGCTTCAAACACAGAAAAAAAAGAAAACTAAGAAAAAAATAGATGAAGTACAATGTGTTGGACATTCTGGACACAGTATGTAACGAATTAAAGCGACAGTAAATTTCTACAAGGGACATGGGTACAATAATTGCAGCGCAGAAAACTTCTCACATTACAAGATCTAAGACAACTATAGTAATTTCTGCCGACAGAACAGACTAATGGTATGTTTAGGTGCGTATGCTGGATCGAAATTCGACGACTCTAAACTATTGAGTAATGTGGGAGTAATATATTTCAAAGATAGCGTATGGTATGAGGTGCGAGGCGTAGGTACAAGCCATTTTTCCTTGTGCCTCGTAAGGCGAGGTCTGGCGTTTTCTTGTAGTTGGGCTAAAGATATTAAAAAATTACTTTTTTCTTTCACAAAAGATTTATATATTAGCATTAACCTATAGTTATATAGGCAAAACACTGGGAGAACATTATATTTCTCAAAAAGGGGGGCCGAGTGGTGCAAAAAAGACACATTAGCGATATACCGAACTGCTTTTTTTTGAAGTAAGTGCAGTTTTTTTAAGTCAGTCATACCAGTCGTGCCCCAGACAATAATACAGTACTGAAGAAGAGATAATACTAGGGAATTATAGAGAATAATTTTAACCTTGGTAGGCAAAATTTCTCTCAGTCTCGCAGTAACACCAACAGCACTGGATATTTTCGATTGAAGGTACTCAACGTGTTTGTTCCAAGTTAAATGCTTTGAGAAATGAACACCAAGTATTTTCACTGTATCGACTATTTGGATGCGATCTGTACCTAGACGTAGATTCAATGAAGTCAGCTGATGTTTTCCTTTTGGTGAATATAAAATTGCTTGTGTTTTAGACGATTTTATCCTTAAACAGTTTGCGCTAACCCATTGGTGTAAATCGCCAAGCGCTTTATTCGACAGCAATTCAATGACTGCTTCTGTCTTGCCCTTAACAAAAAGCGTCGTATCATCTGCGTACGAGACAAACTGAGCGCTGTCTGTGCATCGAACAATGTCATTGACATATATAATGAATAACAGTGGCCCAAGTATGCTTCCTTGCGGGACTCCAGTTGATACAGCCAGCACGGAAGATTTACTGCCATTTATGTCAACGTACTGAGTTCTATTTCCAAGGTATGACTTAAGCAGTGTGTGAGCAATGCCGCGGACTCCGTATCTATGTAGCTTGGAAAGAAGGATGAAATGATTTACAAGATCAAACGCTTTCGTAAAGTCGATATAGATGCCTGCTATAATCTCTCTTTTGCTAAAAGCTTCTAAAATGATCTCTTTTTGTGCTACAAGGGCCGTCTCTGTTGATCGGTGCCGTCTGAAACCATGCTGAGAGTCAGAATACAAACTGTGTTGCGAAAAAAATGAAGAAATTCTTATGTGTAATATTTTTTCGATTCCCTTTGAGAAAATAGGTAATATGGAAATTGGACGGTAATTGCTTAGTGTACCTTTATCCCCATGTTTAAATATGGGTATTACACGAGCGACCTGCATTTATTCAGGAAATATGCCTGTAGATAAAATTAGGTTATAAATATGAGTGATAACTGGACAGATTAGGTCAAGAACGTACTTTACCGGGATCACCTGCATGCCATTTGAGTCTTGAGCTTTACTGTTTTTTATAGCATTCATGGAAGAATAAACTTCTGAGCAGTTTGTGGGTGCAAGAAATAGTGACTGACTGCTGTACATTTCCGGCAGATACCGGTCAAAGTTGTCCATACTATTATTACTACAAACCTTAATCTGATTAGATTGTTGAATGAAAAGAGTATTGAAAGCGTCGGCTAGTTCCTTGCCAGAAATGCACACTCCATGGTGCTGGAAATTATCAGGAAAAGCATCTGAGCCATCACCTGAGAGCAGGGGTTTCAGTTTTCGCCAGACTACATCTGACCGCAGAGTAGTCTCGTTCCAGAAAATGTTAAGAAAATAGAAATTCTTCGCTGCCTTTAACTTTGAGTTTAGGCTATTTCTATATGCCTTAAAAACAGAAAAATCATCGCCACTTTTGTTCTTTATGAATCGAGCATATAATGCATTCTTGCGTTTAATCATGCTCAACAATTCATGCGTTAGCCACGGCTTGCGCGCTTTCGATGGTTTTTTTACACGACACAAAGGAAAGTGGGCATCATATATGAATCTGAACACAGCTATGAAATTAGAGTATGCAACATCGCTACTTGTTGCTTTGTAAACGGTGTTCCAGCTTTCTTGACTAATCGCAAAACGGAAAGATTCAAGATTGGTGGGAGTGATGATCTGAACAAGATTGTTTTCTTTACATTTTTTTCTTTTTATTTGACGAGCCTTGTCAGCTAGCATAAATATTCCTGAATGGTCGCTGATACCAGTGTATACTGTATCCGCGGTTATTGCCTCAGTATTAATGTTTGTGATGAGCACATCCAGCAAAGAACTGCTATCTTGAGTGACACGCGTGGGTTCAGTTATAACATTTGTGAAACCATATGACTGTATTAAAAGCTGAAATTCTTTCTGGCAGTGCGTAGGTGTAAGCATGTTAACATTCAGGTCTCCTCCCAGATAAAGGTCCAGACTGTTAACTAAAGTGTGTTCTAGAATTCTGCTAAAGAAAGCCAGAAACTTAGTAAAATCACCAGAAGGTGGCCGGTACATGACCACAAAAATGCTTTTTTGGTTGCTCAGGGTCAGCGCCTCATAATCAGAATTCATCTGGCAGAAATCTTCCAAAATTTCAACAACAAGATCATTTCTTATCAAAAGGCTGATGCCACCGCCACGTTTGCTCTTACGATAGCGCGAAAAGCAGTGATAGCCAGGCAAGCTAAACACGCGTGATTCTTCGGTGTACCAGGTTTCGGTCAGCATGACTGCTGTGAGCGATATACCAAAGCTCTCCACCAAAAGTGCTAGTTCGTCTTCTTTATTTGCGGCTGAACGGACGTTTTGATGAAAAAGTGATATGGCAGAAGTTTTCTTTTCTACCACGGATTTAATCTCAGAAGGATGAAGTCCCATGGTGTGGAAAAAAAGCAAGCAAGTTTAAGCGCATGTGTACTCAGACAATTTTGGACAAGTCATCAACATGGTTGATAGGGATTACTGGTGCACCATCTAGCTTCCGGACGAAGATTTTCCCGTTCTTAATCCATGTATACTTATATTTGAGTTCTTTTGTCTTAGATTTGGTCGCACCGAACAACCGTTTCATTGACGGGCAAAGGTGTTCGTTCACAAAGATTGGAACCACAGGTTCCATCTGCACGTCCTCTGTTGTTAGTCTCTGCTTTCTTGCCTTCTCAAGGAACGAGTCGCGCTTGTCCCTGCGGGTGAACTGGATGACAATGTTCGGCGCAGTATCATTATTGGCTGTGCGAACACGGTGGCAGGCCTGAATGTCCGTGTTTTCAAGAGGTACGCCAATAGCTGTTCCCAGTGTCTTTGTAAGCTCAAGAATGTTCTCATTTGCTGCCAATGGCAGCCCCTTCACTTCTACATTCGTGCATCGTGAGTGTTGCTCAGTTTGTAGTATTCTGGAGTCATAATCCTTCAGCTGTTTTAGAAAGGACTTGCGCTCTTCTTGCAGAGTCTCTACAGTCTCTTGAAGTGTTTTGTTTTCCTCTTTTATGCGATTGACAGACTCTTTCATGTCTTCATAGTCCTGATTGATGTAGGCTAGGCTGTTTTTGATATCTCTAATTTCTTTCCTCAGGTCACGGTCAAAGGTTTCTCTGAGATCCTTGAGCTCCTGTTTCAGCTCACGCTTAAGATCCTCGAACATCTTTGCAAGTTCCTTCGTCATGATTGGCGGGCGGCAATAGTAAAGAGACAGTCGCTAACAACAACAATAGATACTGTCAGAGATGCGCGAGACAAATGAAGGCACTACATGTCAGAAAAAAACAAGCACAGGTGTTCAATAACAGTTGGCAGCAGCCGGGTAGCGGGCTTCAGACAAGTAAAAAAAAAAATAAGATCAGATCAGATCAGTAAGCTCGTACTGACTAACCTGGAAAATGCAGGCGACGAATTTTAGCCGTCTGTCGTTCCCGCCACCTCTGCTGCCAATGAGCCGAGGTGCCGATGGTCCGGGAATATGTAGCCGCTGTGTCGCTGACGTCACTTGTTAATCTTCCTGGGAAGAGGTGACGTAGACGTGCTTCCGAGATCGTTGTAAAAGCGCGGAACCGTCAGCGTGGCTTCTTCAATATGGGTGGAGGGCGGTACCTGGAAAATGCAGGCGACGAATTTTAGCCGTCTGTCGTTCCCGCCACCGCTGCTGCCAAGGTCGTTAATCAAGGTGCATAATTCATCCTTCTTACGAAATATACTTCGAATGTTAGTATAACAAACACAAAATTCTGATTTCGATGATGTGGCATCTCTTCCCCTCGCGCATTCCTATTTCTTATCCTTATCGGGCAGTAATTGGCGTCCAGAACGAAGAAATCTAGGTGATGCAGAAGCAGTCATCGGGGCAGTATTCGAAGATGCGATTTCAAAAACAATGTCATCTACTTCATTATAACTTACCGTAAAGTCATCCCCTTGAAAGCGTAAGATCGTACCGGTATCTTGGCATACATATAACTAACACCCTGTCCTGAAACTTCATATAGAACATATAGCATCTAAAGCAAACAAAACGCTTGGTTATCTTCGAAGAAATTTTACGCTTGCTCCATCTGCGTTAAAATCATTATTATACACGACCTACGTACGACCGCAAATGGAATACGCTTCATCCATATGGGACCCTGGACAGGTTTCACTGACACAGGTTCTGGAAACTGTCCAGAATCGTGCAACTAGATTCATTTTAGGCAATTACCATCGTACATCTAGCGTCACCCAAATGAAAGGGTCTTCAAACCTTCTGCCCCTAGCTACCCGCCGTAAGCACTTCCGCATCTGCCTATTCCATAAGATTTTCTACTCCAGTTTTCAACTTCGCTCTCGATGGATTCAACAAGCACCGTTCATTTCTCACCGTCGTGATCATCAACACAAGGTCACAGTGCCTTATTGTAACACAGTGACATGTGCGCATTCATATTTTCCGCTAACCTCTAAAGAATGGAATTCCCTACCCGCATCGTTAACTAGCATGACTGATTCAACTCAATTTAGAAGAATACTTACCACTCTGATTACATAATGATCGCTTTTGTATTTTATTGTAGTGTTGTGTTCTCCACGTACTAGTATTGTTCTTAAACTATTTTATTAATCTGTTCCGTGTTAATTTTGCTCACTTCTTTTTATCCTGCCTCAGTTGTTCTCTAGTTTTGTATGAATTGCGCTTTGTTTACAACTGCCCTTCCCCTCTGAAATGTAGTCTGTACCCTGAGGGTATCAAAAATAAATAAATAAATACATAACTAAATAAATAAAGGTTTCGCATTGGATGTCTCGATCGCAGATGCCGCCTGTAGATGGCGTTGCAACGCAGTTTTCGTTGCTCCGGCTGCCGCTGCGCGGAGTATAACACTTTTGTCCCCAATAGTGCATACCCCTGGCTACGCTTATGTTTCACTTGAAAGTAAGACACGGTTTACGTAACGCCTTAATCTTTATTGTTTATACCAATGAAGACGCTCCGGTGGTCAGCAAAGTAGTTTGACTTTAAACCCTCATAAACCATTTCTTTGATTCCACTGTTTATACCTTCCTCTATGGCGCGGTTCGGGTGCCCATAGAGATATGCGAGACAGTTACTGCGTACTCCCTTTCCTGAAAACCAATTGTGAATTTTACGGAGGAATGCCATCGCCCGTTCGGCGCGACGCCTTGCCCGTGGTGCCACGGCTCTGCGCGCGGCCACGCTGACCTCCCGAAGCTACTGGGCATAGTGTAGCTCTTCCTAAAAAACATGAAGGTTGGAAACGGTCAGCGTAGCAAGCACGGAAACGAACATAACTAAGGTGAAGCACTTGTTCATATCGTACTGTACTTCGAAACCCTTTTGCATAATTTAAAATGGTGGTGATGTGTAAAATTTAATGTGTTCTCTCGGCCCCAGGCAAAACTTTAAAAACATTAGCACTATTGCACATCAAATAGATTGCATAAAGAAGTATAAAGCGCGAACACTTAGTGGAAGGCGAACGTAGTGTGCAAAATTTCGATCAGCTTAGGTATTCACTATGTTTTGCAGACAGGAGGCTGCTTCAACGGAAGGGGGAGGGAGCTCTGACAATGCGTGAAAAACAAATCGCGAAGCAACCTTGCCGACCATTGCAAAATAGGCGATACTAACGAAAGATTCTATCCAAAGATAGAAAACACTGAATTCATTAGCGGCTAAATGTGAAACAGCGCATTCAATGAGCCATAATTTATTAGAAAGACAGGGAAGGAGTGCGTTAGCATATTTCCTTAATGTACAGCACCCGTCAAAAATACACAGCCCAAGGTGTTTGCTTTTAAGCTTTTTAGCGTGGCTCTCCACATCAAGCAGGCCAAACCTTGGGAGGATGGAGGACGCAAAGCCATTCCTCTATCCAGAGATTACGGTCGCTGAGGATGGTGTTGGGTCTGGGAGTCCGAGCCAGGAAACGGTCGAGGCGACGGTGAGTCAAATAACTTTTATGTACAGTATGTACAAGGGCTTTTACATGATATAAGGGACACGAGCACCACGGGGCTAGCACAAAGACGAAGGGCGGCCCCGGCGGCGAGCGGAGCTCCGGCGTGGTGGCTCTTCTGCTGCCTGTCTGCTGCGCGGGCTCAGCGCGGCTCCGCTTTTAAAGCCGCCCGCTAACGGTTGCGGCAGCCAGCAGTTCAAATCCTCCAATCAGGTCACAGCACTGGCCACCGTTCAAATTAGACCAATGGTCGAGAGGCGCTGGCCGGCGACGCGCCGGAGGAGCCCGCACCGACGGAGAGGAGGGAAGGAGGAAGGGTCCGTGTCGGCGCCGGCGAGACGGCATGAGTCACGCTGCACGTCGCGACATGCCCGAAAGAGTCTGGGCCTGCTTTGAGCGACGGCGGGCGCGCAGCGCTTGTTAAGAGAGGCCAGCCAGCGAAATGTGGGCTCCGGCACTACAATGGATAACAAGGTATGCTGGAGGCCTCAGAAGGAAACACTTGGGCTGTGTACTTCGACGGGGTTGTACATACATACATGACAGCAAGTTTGAGTTTCAAGAAGGTATGTGCAGCTGTGCTTAACAATTTTGCATGCTTGTCTTCCCCTATGTTGTCCAATTCAGTTATTTTCCAATTTTTAATGAGTTTTAAACAGTTGATGATATCTTTTCAGCACTTTCGCCTTTTAGAGCGTTTCTGTTGGCTTTTAGACCGCATTGTTATTCATGGTTCGCAATTTTACATCTTTCCTCTTTGGATTTTTTTTTGCTTTTAAAACAGAAATTTGTTGCGTGGGAGACTCACACAGTCTTGTTTGCATTAGTAGCATACGCATTGTTACTCGTTCTGTATTTCCATTTGTTTTACTTTTTTACCCTGTCGAAAAATGCGACAAGGCCGGTCCCAAAATACAACAGAACATTTTGTCCTCATCTCGGTACGACAGATCTTCGTGCAGTATTGCGAAATTGCCTGTTGCTGCGATAGGACTGGCTGTGTCCTTACGACACCAGACTGCTCAATACTACAGGAAATGTTGCTGTTACTGCAAGAATTTTTGTTGCCAGATCCCAAAACACTAGGGAAAAATCTGTGAAGGCAGAAGATTTTCTGTTGTGGTTTTCGATAGGGTATATTTATTCGTTATTTCCGTGGTCTGGTCACCTTTTATTCTGCAATGCAACAGTGACTCCTTGTGAATCTATCTGGTTTTCCCCTTTCCCTTTGTTTACTAAGCACCTCTTTGAGCTCTTCCAGGCATCTTCCAGTACTTCTTCATTTTGAAAGTCATCATATGCGCATGTTCAAGCGGGTGCTCAGTTTCCTATGAAAATACTCGTGCGAGTTCTTCGAAAATAAAGTTGACAGTTAGCGCCAGTTCCGGCTATTGTGTCGTCCTCGTCTTTTTTTTTTCACCATAATTGCAAGAAACTTGAACTAACTAGCCGAACCATGCTTTTCTTGCATATAAATTTCCGTTGTTTATTTTTGCACTCATCCACATTTTTGTGAGATCTTTCTTCGCCTTGCTGTCCTTTACTGAGTCCTGGAGTATATACTTGTTCGATTCGTTTGTCTAATTGTGGCATACGTTCGTCCAAAAGATATCAGAACCGCGCCGCGGGCGACAGTTGCTGGCCGGTGTCCATGTGTCGAGCAGCATCAGGGAGCACATCACCGGAGTCTAGAGTGCGGCATTTGGAAGGAAACGGACCATATTCTATTGGACACATATGGACGACGAAAATGTACTGAGCACCACCCTCGGCATTAGGCACTGTGTCGCCAGAGCGCGCGGCAGTTTATTTCGGCTTCCGCTAGCATGGTGTAGAGATATCTGCCCTCATCCATGCGTTGACGTTAAACAGGAGAACTGGTACCCTCTCTTCTTGTTAAAAAACCCTTTAGTATTCTTCACATTCGTCTCCAAAGGGGCCCTATGACGTAACAAAGCATGCGGTCTTTATTATTTGTATGCAAAGTAAAGGACATTGCTACTTATAAACGGCCAGAGAGTTCGCCGAAATAGCGTCATTTAACTTCTTATTGTTCTCCACAAATGCTCGTTTCGAGCCTATGGTGTAGCAAAGCAGCGGCAATTTTCGGCAACGGAAATGAGATGGCATCCGTATTGGACGGTGCCTGTCTATTGGTTTGGACGTCCAGTTCGAGACTTCTTTCCTTGCACTCGCGAAATGGATCCAAAACATAGCCTTTGAGTATTATAAGCTTTTCGCATGCCTCAAAAACTGCAAAGAAGCAGTGAAAGCGAACATAAACTAAAAAGAATTACGCTGGGCCGAAACTTTTCATTCCGCTTCGAACTTTCGTGGGGGCGAGTGCAGTTGTTCAAGCCACAACAAGAAGGCAGGGAAAAAAAACGATGGACACACGTTGCCAAAAAACTTGAACAGAAAGGCCGGACAGGCTACGGGAGGCGAGTAGAAGGAGTCGAGACAATCTTTCAATCTTACCAACAAAGAGTCATCAGGGAGCTTCGTCTGTTGAGCTAGTCACCCCTTCCCTGTTTATGGCACGTATACATGGCTGTGCGCGGCTGTGGGCTGTCCGGGCAAAGCAACAATTGCATGCAAGCTTCCGCTGCGTGTGTGCCAGTCGCCGTTCACATTGGTAGCGCGCAATTTAGTACTGGGTGAGTGAAATGGGCAAGTGAAACGCGGTTTCGTCTCATCTTTTTATTTTCAATTTTCAGTCAAATAACTTTCGTTTGCATGCTGCCATTTCAATAATTCTTTTTTCCAGGCCTATGGAGCGCATGATGCATCCATTTAATGATATTATTCCGCACTGAGGAAGGCATCACGAATTGGCTTTGTTCTTTAGGCGTGCAGGCCTTGAATCATGTGGAGTATTTTATTTTCGTTCTTACATGTCGGGCATTCTACTGCACAAAAAAAATTTGAATTCGCCATTATTGCCTTCGTTCTTACGCATGCGACCTTCTGAATAACGGGTGTGCATTTCTAATGTGTAGTAGCAGCCTGAATGTGGTAAATGCCGTTTGCTGTTCGAAGCTGCTGTGTAGTCAATGTAAGAGAAAACGAGTTTGGCATGCAGCTTAGCGAGACCTTCTTTCTAAGCTGCGCCATGCGCATTTTTTCCCCGCTCTTAGCGGTTTTCATCAAGGAGAGTTAAGTAACCACAGCGGCTCGCTCTCTGCCTCTTCCCAGGTCCTGACATTGTCATCTCTCGACAGGCGAAACGCCGTTTTCTGGTGTGGAAGGGAGCACTTCTTTTCGTATATCTATAAATGAAACATTAAATATGCAACGATTCGGTAAGCGCCAACAACGTAGGCAGCTCCGGGACGGCTAACTCCAAGCGATGGTGCCCATCCATCGGCTGCCTACGTCTGGCGCTCTGCATAATCATTAAGCCGAAGGGGCAAATGTGCGGTTGCAAATTCCCTTCGGTTTTAGAAAACGTAATCCCAAGCGGTGCGGCCCCATCGCCAAAACCGACCATTTGAGCCCACATGCAATGCACGTTCACTGCTGGCATAGTGTCCTATTAAGCATTTCGAGAGCAGCAGATTAAATGCTGCAATGTTTTATAAACGAATGCTACATTCTGGCCCAATGCAGCTTTTACAGTGCCATCCGTACCGGTCGCATCAGAAGCACAAACCGCTCATCTGTATTTACTTGATTTTAACATGCCCTCGAGTTTAAAGTGCGGCCTTTTACCAAGGTAGGAAAAGAAAGTGCAATGCCTTCGATTGCAACGCGCACATGATATTTATGCTTCGCTAAAGAAAAAGCAGTGCTTGTTTGTTAAAGCGTGGTTAAAGCGAGTAGACGTGCGAAAGCAGGTCTTCATTCTTAGCGGACAAGTAAGCTCGGCCTTAAAGGCATGAAGCGATAGGGTTAATTGGTTAATGACCATATGTGCACAATTAGTCATTCTCTACTCAACATTCATAGGTCGCTGGGAGCCCTCGCGCCAATACCAGTGCAGTGTTTAAGGCATGCGCCACTGCACTGGCAGGTGGCTGTTTCTACCACAGCCACCGCCCCGAATTTTTTTCGAACTGTCACTGACCGCAGCATGGCCCAAGAACATATCGCGACTTCTGCTGGCATAGTTTTTGTTCTTGCCTGGATCGTCTCTCTTTCCGTGGGTAAAGTTTACTATCTGTGTGTCGCCCAACTTCGCGCACTTTGGCGTGGCGTTCCCAGACACCCGAGAGTGTGTGAGGATAGCGGTATTGGACTGAAAGCAGATGTCCTCGACTTAGCGTGGCAAGCTCAGCGGAGACCAGCTACCAAGTTACAAGACGTTTTTGGCCGTCCGGTGCCCAGCTTTCGACGATCGCAAGCCAGAGTATGGGTCGGAGTCAAAGGTTCACAAACAGAACAAAGTTTATACAGCAATGCGACGGTACATAGGACTTCACAATCACTAGTACAAACACATACAAAGGGATTAACAAAATAATGCAACTCGTACAAAGTTAAGCTCGAGATTCTTCAATAAAAAGAGATATTGCTCCCAAAGTGCACTAACACAAAAGGGAGGCAAACAAACAAAACACAGTTTCTTCAGCGAGCACTGCGACATTGCGACAACCAGAGGTCCGCGACGAAGCCGTCCTACAGATTGGCGCGCGCTGCCTCGTTGAACCGCGGCTGGGCGAGTGGTGTGATACCGGGCGTCTAGCGGGCGCGCTTCACTGAAGCATAAACGGCGGCTCGAGCTACTCTGACAGCTTTCAACGCCTTTCTTATATAGGCTTGTTCCACGTCTGTTTGTTCTACGTGGCAAAGTAGGCGCGCACATACACACAATAAAGGCCGTGCAGTCTCCTTTTCCTTCTCCTCACTGGTCAAAAGCCAGGAGTCGCTTCGAGGAGCATATTGCAATTTCTGGCGTGGCGCCGCCGCCGACGTGCGAGTGAAGAGGAGGGGGGCATGTCTTAGCGCACGCAAGGCTACGCCCTCTCCGCCGGTTAGGAGTAGAAGCATCTCCAACATTTTAGAAAAATCGACGTCATGGCTGACTCATTCCTTCCGGCGAGCGCTGGTGGAGGGGGCCGCCTTACACACAATTCTAGTAGCTCTCCGGGGTTTCCTTCTCCCCCGTTTTACGACCCGCGCTGGCGAGATGCGTCCGCGCGGCACTGCTTTTGTTGCTGTGCTTCAAAAATCCGCGGAATTTTGTGACACTGCCCCTTGCTTTAAGAATATTATGCAACAATATTCATAAATATTGCACATGCGTGCGCTCACAAACTGAATGTGAAAATGTATACATAAATACCATGATGTTTTCACTTACATAACAAAATGCAATGTTCACAATGCTTTTCAAAACACGCCGCGATTGGGTAGTACATTAACACAACATTGCAAACATGGAGCAAACAAGTAGAAGACATACTTTTGCCTATACTTCCACATTCGGTCTACTGAGTTCACGCCGAACCGACTGGCCCTGTTCTAGAATTCGGGAGCACTCGTGGTTCTCTTTTTTACGCGACTCTTCCAGTGTTGGCCTCTGCCCTTTCCCTTTTGGGAAATTCCGCCATATTCCATGAATACAGCTATGTTTCGGGGCGGAATGCACATGCGAGCAAGACAATGGACAGGTTGCAAGGAATTTGCATCAGAACGCAGAGGCTCACAATAAGGACCGGTGTGAATACACTCTTGGTCCCAAGCCCGAACTCGGCAGTGCAGCAGGAAAAAAACCGAATCCATGTGCTGATCAGCACGAAGATCATTTCTACAGTTTGCCTTACGCTGAGTTTGGCAGAAACTCTTGACACTTGTTTTCGCGTGTCCTTCTTTGGCTTTTCGTTCCTCCCTTCAGTGTTGGTGCTTCGCTGTGGCCACTTTCTGGCCTATCCTTCAGCTTCTCATAGCTGTCTACTTGATTTCTGCACGTTTCTTGCGAAGAGAGTTTCTCTTATGCGGAACGTCCCCGTGCTGGATTTTTCCGTTTTTCCTTCTTGGGTGATTCTTTTATTGCTTCCTTTCTGGCGCTACCACGCTCGCGCTTCCTTCGCCGCTTTTTCTCCTGACGATCACTGCGACGTTCCGATGTGCAGGATTTGGATTTTTCTCCCTCGCGGCTACCTTCTTCTGGGTACCTTCTTTTGGGAACAGTACCTTCTGGGTCCTTTGGAAATTTTGCCCCCTTTAGGTTACCCAATATGAGGTCGTATATGGGGCGTTCCATGCAGAGTGTAGTCAGTTTTCCGCTGTAGTCGGGAGTCTTCACATGCACTCTAGCTTCCGGTAAGCGCTGAAATGAGACGTCCACTAGCCGCACAAGGCTCTTCGTTCCAGTAAAATCTTTACCTCGCACCAAGCTTCGTTTTGTGATAACAGCACTGCTTCCGGTGTCTTGCAACACTGATATTCTTTGTTGCCCTACCTCCCTTTCGAGGCAGGCATCCTGTGCATTACGGCTTCGGGCCACGCATTCAGTACGGCGTTCACGACGGGAACCTTCTTGCCGTTCTTCAGCTCGACAAATCCGTTTTCATCTTCTTCCTCCAGGTGGTCACCTGAGGAGGGCCGTACGCATGATACCTGGGGAACAGACTTGCCCGCGTTGGAACGAGCCGCGGCTTTGTGCCCCTTCTGGCCGAATATAAAACACGCTGTTGGGGTACTGTTCGTAGCGTTGTTGCGGCAGTTAGCCGCGTAGTGGTCTGTCTTGTTGCACAGGCAGCATTACTGTAGAGGCTTTGGGCTGGATCGGGTATCACGGCTGTCGAACTCCCTGCGCTTTCCGAATTCAATCTTAATTTTGCTCAGATTCATTCCTCCTTCGGCTTCAAGAAATTAGTCTGCAAGTTATAGCATTCCGGAGAGGGTCTTGGCCTTTCTCTCTTGTAGGTACAGCGACAAATTCGGGTGGCAACTGCTCAGGAATTGTTCCTCGATGAGCAGCTCGCGAAGTGCCCTGTGCTCCTGCGCGATTTCCGGCAGTTCCGTCCACCGATCGAAATACTGGCTTAATCGCGAAATATATTGGGATGACGTTTCGCCGTCTGTGGGCTTTACTGTCCGAAATTTTTTCCGAAATCCATCGGTGGTCAGTCGGAATCGTTTAAGCATTTTTCCATTTCGCGTTTTCGCTGTCTCCGCAACCCTGGCCGTGTTTACTCTTACCGTCCGGCTCCCTTTCACTTTTGAGAAAATGGCGTCCTGCTGAGCGGCCCTGGCCACCTCTCTTGTACGCATTTTCTCGAAGGTTCGTACATCCAAGCTGTCAAGGCACGCCAAGCAAGTAATTGCGAATGTGTGCTCCCGTTTCAAGATCTGTTTTCCAGAGAAGTCTGTTCGGGAAGTACTGAGTGCTGTGAGCGAGGAGACCGGAGTATATCCCCGTACCGTTGCCAAAATCAAGGCGGAGCGTCTGTGTGGGCCTTTGGCGTCTCCGAAGAAAAGACCTCGCGACTTGAAGATTTCAAGCTCGCGAACAGTCAAGAATGACAGCTTCACACTCCATGCCATCCGTCTGAAAGTGCACAGTATGTACGCGAAGAGCGAAGTCCCAACACTGGGCAGTGCGCTAAAGGCTGTCAATGAGGACGACGACCTGCCGAACTTCAAGAAAGTAACGTTGTGGTGGTTGATCAACGACATCGGATTCACATTCGAAAACAGAAAAAGAACCTCTCGCTGATCGAGCGAAGTGACATCATTGCTTTGTGTCGCACGTACCTGCGGGCGATCAAGGAATTCCGAGAACAGGGCAGGTACGAGTCGTTCCTTGTTTATTTTCTTACGGAGCACGTTTAGACTGGCGTTTATTTTCTTATGCAGCACGTTTAGACTGGATTCACATAGAGCTTATGTTAGCGTTGCAACCTCGTAGTTTGTAACAGTGAGTGCTGCTTGTGAATGACACATTTAAAAGAAATCGTCTCAACCACGTTGCTGCTGCGGACCTTTTGCGTAGAGGTGACCTTTCATGGCCATTTTTGCGGTACGTTTAGGTAGGGCACGAGTCTGCATGGGAAATATTTTATCGCTAGGCAAGCAAAAACAAAACTGCCAAAAAAGTCGTAGCACCGCAATGGGTAGTGCCATCTCGTCGTCATTGTAGGAACGAATAAACACCCACCGTACACTGCCGTTGCTCCGGTGTTGCAATTTATTGGCGCTACTACTGCGAACGTTGGGAATTTTTGTTCGCAGTCGCCACAAGGGAAGAGATTTCAAATGCTGCCGAATTAGTCAAGTACCCCATGCAAATATACAATGAATGTAAAGTGGCTACCAGATGCCGCGTGGCCACGAAATATAAGCCCGAACAAGGGAGCAATAACGCCACGATAATTCTTTTTCTCTATTGTCTTTGAGCAGCTGTTTGTGAGACAGTGGTCAGCAGTGTGTTTCTTGCAGTGCGTTGCCTGCTTACATGCTGCAGTGTGTTTGTTTACTGACAAGCATTAACTCATGCACTCGGTTGGTTTGCATTTACAGGTTCATCATCTACCTAGATGAAACCTGGGTCAACGTAGGGCACAAAAGAACACGTCTGGCAGGACAAGACTGTGAAGTCATCTCAGGATGCCTTCCTGAAAGGTTTAACAACAGGATTGGCTGCGCCTTCGGGCAAGGGGGCCCGTTTGACCCTTGTACATGCTGGGAGCAGTGCAACAGGATTCGTGGAAGATGCTGCTGACTTCATCACAGCAAAAAAGGGAAACCATGCTGACTACCACTCTGAGATGGATGGCAACTCCTTTGAGAAGTGGTTCACCGACAAGCTTTTGCCAAACATTCCGGCCAATAGCATTGTCGTCATGGACAATGCTCTATATCATAGCGTGGCTCTTGAAAAAGCATCTACCAAGTCTACACGCAAAGCTGATATTCAGCTTTGGCACACAAAGAAAGGTCTTCCGTGGTCACAGGACATGGTGAGGGCAGAACTGCTGGAGCTTTCTCAAAAGGTAAATACGCCCAGCGTTGTCTACCACATCGACACCATGACGGCTACCCCTGGCCACGAAGCGCTTCGTTTACCAACATACCACTGCGTGATCAATCCCATAGAACTTGTTTGGAGCCTGGTGAAGCTAGGAAAACTGGCAAAACTGTTGTGTTCATGTGGAGAAAGTTGAGGCTGAAGCATGGCAACACGGTATGACTGTTGACGCTTAAATCGAACCGCTTGTCTTCAGCATTTCTGACTCGTGCAACTCCTCCTCTGGTGAGTCGAGCACTGATTTCAGTGATGAAGATTGAAGTGGCATCGAGGAGCTTGTCTGACTTCGAATTGATGTGTAATACACATGCTACCGAGGAAAGAGAGAGGACTCATCGGCATGCTGTGATCACCTTTGTGCGTGTTTGGGTGGAAATGTGAAATATGTGTGCAAGCGACTGTGTGTGTTGATCAGTCTACCAAGGAAATTGTAACATTTCCTTCAAAAATTGTAACATTTACATCGAATCATTGCATCATTGCAATTCATTGCATCAAATTGTATTGGGCAGTAACTTGTAGTGTAGGTGGTGAGGTGGTCGTGTTAATAGGGTCTGTATAGAAGTAGAATTTGTAAGGGAGTGCAAATAGTTCTCTTTCCAATTAGAATATGAATACTGATACACGTCGTCAATATGTGTAGTTTTTGGAAGATCCATTGCAGAAAAATACGGTGGAGCTTAATCAAGCCTGGTGTCAATTATCCGAAAAGTATCTGAAAATTTGAGAGCATATTGGATTCATTTAAAATAATTTTAAACATGTACTTTTTGGTTCGTTCGACTAACTGAAAGAAATTTACTCAATGTGCTGTCCAAAAATTTCGAACATTCACCAACCACCAGGCATGGTGGTCTCACGGTCGCCTTTTCTTATATGTTCTACGAAAAACGTGTTGAATAAACATAGTTGGAGTTAGCAACCGTCCTGTCTTGTCCTCTGTGTATTCTTCTTAAAAGTTAGCGCTGCTTAAATTTGAACAAAAGAAAATGTATAACCAACTAGCCCCCCAACATGTTTCCCTAGGAATGGGCTTGATTTTGTGTGTGAGGGTTGGGAATGGTATGTATGGGTGTCTGATCTTCATGTCCTGAAAAGAGAGACCCGGTTTGATGTCTTGCATTACTGCCAATCTCTCGTCGTTTTGGCATGTCATGCAGTGCCAGTGTTGAGGTAGCCGGTACTGTATGTTTTGTCCTTAATTTTCGGGAGGTGTGAATGATTTCAAGCTGGCTCTTGCTCAGTTCAGTGTAAATTTGTTTGTTTCGAGTCATGTCTTTGTTAGTACATTGGTCAGGTTTTGGTGTTATGAAGTATTGTTGTTCGATGGCTGCACGTTTCTT
Organism: Amblyomma mixtum; assembly: GCF_055824585.1. Lineage (NCBI taxonomy): Eukaryota > Metazoa > Arthropoda > Arachnida > Ixodida > Ixodidae > Amblyomma > Amblyomma mixtum. The sequence continues at coordinate 171,312,172 of NC_143016.1, forward strand.
TCCCTATTTTAGAGCACTTGACTGATTGTGTGTTGGTTTACATCCACTGCACGTGTCCTTTAATTTGTATGCACTGTGATCCATGCCACTGGCTGTTTTCCGAGTAAACCATTACTCGCAAACACTGGGGGTCAGCATTCTTTATTGTCCTGTCTCATTTATTGTTTGGTCTTTCGAAATATTTTTTTCCTAGCGTTCTGCAACTTTTCTGCATACTTACTTGACGCTCCCAAAGCTTGGAACTCTTTTTACCTGGCTCCATGAAAATCCTGCCTGAGCAGCTTCTGCTCTTCTAGGAGAGCACGGAAATCAAGACAAGCTGACTTGACTCTGTATTATCTTCATATACATTTGTGCACGACAACAAATCTGTAACTCTTGAGGCAGTACTATTTTCTGTCACTGTGTGAATTAATACTATGTTCTAAATTTAACACGGGAAAACAGGCCATGTCGAGGTGGTGTGTGTAAAAATAATTTGACCAATCAGTTTAAACATTCTGCTGTTCTGCCGCATATAATAGCCAAGTTGTAGAGCTCTCTTCAATGACAAAGGAAAACTCGCATTGCTTAAGAACAAAAAATATCGTAACAAAAAGAAAAGAATTGCTGATATGCACAAGAATGTTACACATATACAGTCAGAAAATAGGTGATTAAGAAGTGCAGAATATGTTTTCTGCGCTGCTGCATGATAAACCAGCATTCTAAATTAACAGACATCTTGCTTCCGAACTTTGAGATCAGTAAAAAATAATTGCTCTCGCCAAGTCCTTTGCGCTACTCTACACCACAGTGCCCAATTCGGTCCCAGACTCTTTTGGCGAAGAGTGGATCAGCTGCTAACCGGTTGCACGAAAAAATTCATAACATGCCAGGTACCTTAAGAGAGGTCCACAAAAGAGTGGGTTCCTCCGCAACGGCGAAATCGGAAGTTGCAGACGGCCACTTGTTAATCGGGCCGCGGCGGAGCACTCACAACTATGCTAATTAATTGAACCCGACGAATGAACGTCGTCTTTCGCACAAAACTCTCGCTTGCATCTAAAAAGTATAGTCACAATGCTGCAGAACCGGGAAGAAAACCACCACTGCTGCCCAAAATCCGGTTCGAGCTCATTGACAACGATCTTCGGACAACTCACATTAGCGCGGTATGCATCAAATGAACAGATGCATGCAGTTCATTTGAGAACACAGCAGAATATTCAAGCGATTCTGAACAAAACACGTTTTCGCATTCAAGTCACGCGAAATGCAACTTGCAATTGAAAAAAAAAATGTGCGAAAAAACTTCCGCCGTTTGGTTCAGTGATCGCCGGAACTTCATCGGGTTATGGGGCAGGAGGCCCCTCCACCGTCGTTCCGATGATTGACCTAGGCAAACTTAATTTGTTTGTTTGTTTGTTTGCTCTATTGCACAGCAACAGTCGCACCGCTATCTACGACGGCAGTCGAAGAAGCGACACAGGCAGCCGCCAAGCTTCTTTTATGCTGTCAGATTGAGTTTGATAGACTACGATTACCAGCCAGCATAACAAAGTCACTTCATGAATGTTTACGTTAGCCGCACTTCACTTTGCTTAAGTGTGCGTAGCGCGCAGACGCGAACTGTATTGTTGGACCACTCAAAGTGATGAATTTCTTTTGTGAAAGCTGACCCGTATACACTTCAGAATTTCAGGCAGCTACTACAGTGCACTTCTCAGCGAGATGCGCGTCGTGCCAGATTCAGGCGTCTGATGCCTGGCGTCCTCTCTGCGTTTCAGCTGGTTATCACTTCGAGATAAATGCTCGCCTACGAGCAGGCCTAAGTGGTAGGTTCGAGAATGTTTACTAAGCCAGAGCGTGCAGGCACCGAACGAAAGCACTGTCTACGCTAGTTGACATCGCGTATGTCACCATTGCTTGCTTGGGGGTTTGGCCACCGAGCGAGCGCGAGCAATGGTCGTTCTCGCTGCCTCGCCACTTTTTTTCGCGTACGTGTCCACTCTTCACTCGTCGAAAGAAAAGTGTTGCGGCCCTAAATAAATGTCCGCACTAAACAGAGAAAGTTAGATGACAGGCTACATGGGTATTTGCCACGCAGCAGTAGAAATTCGCCACGCCACCCGCAGCTCGATTGTGCTTTGGTGCAGAAGCGCGTTTGCGGTCGTCGTTAAGCACGCTACGCGTTTTCACACAAGTTTTGCAGACTTCAGTATCTTGACGACTGGTGCAGTGAGCACGCTCTTTTGCTTCTGCCAAGGCCCGGTTGTTCGCGGTAACAACATTGCTTACTCATCAGTGCTGTAATATCGCATACCATTTGCTGTCATATTTAGCATGCAAGAAAAACTTTGTACGAGGGGGTACCCAAAATAAACCGGACTTATTTTTGTTTGAACTTATTTGTTCACATTTTCAGCACAGACCTTCAATATCCTTCAAAGTACTCTCCACTTACAATGATACGTGTGTCGAATCTTTCATTCCATTTTTCAAAACATTGCTTAAATTCATCTTTTGTGATGCTTGACAGTCCCTCCGTCGTTTTTTTCTTCACCTCAGCAACATCAGCGAAACTCTTTCCATTCACCTGTCTTTTCATTCTACGAAACAAAGAAAGTAGCACGTGGCAAGGTCGGGTGAGTATGAAGGTTGAGGAACAGAGGTTATGCCATTTTTGGTCCGAATTTCTCGTAGAGACAGGGCTGTGTGAGCAGGGGCATTGCCATGGTGGAAAAACCAGTCACCCGTCTGCCACAAATCGGACCGCTTCCACCAAACACTGTTGCCCAATCTTTTGAAAACATCCAAACAGAAAGCCTAGTTAACTGTCTGACCCTGCGGAACAAATTCTGAATGTACGACTCCTCTCAAGTCGAAAAAACAAATCAGCATTTTTTTGAGGTTTGGTTTCACCTGACGAGCTTTCTTGAGGCGAGGTGAATTTGAAGTTTTCCATTGGCATGACTGTTGCTTGATTCAGGATTTAATTCAGGAACACTTGAATTGTCCCCATAGCATCGTCCTTGAACGTCTTTCTGAATATTTCAAGAGTTTCCGTTCCACATTTTCCGAGAAAAAATCAGAATTTCACCGGCGCACGCTGTTCACGAAAATCAGCCATTGCAAAAACGACACTCACACAAAACAATCGTCACTCTAAAACTCTGCCTGAACTAGTCTGACCTCCTTCGACGACGGCACTCGGCTTACTGACTCTGGAATGCTCGTTCTGTGCGCTCCTAGTGGCAAAACGCGGTACCACCGAAGCTTTGCCGACCAAATAATTTAGTCCGGTTTCTTTTGGGTACCCCCTCGTAGAGGTCTTTTTACTGCTTATCTGAGCTATCTACTTCCATTGCTCTGATTTTGTGACCTTCATACTTGCCTGCAGGTCACAAGCTGTACAGACATCGAAGTGTTGTCACTGACTGAAGTGGCCAAACGTCTAGATGCCACACTTCATTTTTTATTTGCTTCAGAAGAAAGCATGTGACATCAAGCAGGCACACAATCCTCTCTGTTAACGCTAGCCGGCCAAAGACATCGCTCGTCGTCATCTGACGGAAAGCGATGCAGATAGAACAGGTCGACCCCGCACTGACGCCGCGGCTGTTGATGCTGTGCACATGGCTCTGCGGCTGGTTTTTTCCGCTTTCGATAGTTGTTGGTGCAGCCAACAACAACGCAGTGGTATCCTGATGACCTCGGCTCACGATTCATGTTCGCAGTCAGCGTCAGAACACGTAAAAGCTGTTTTCTCGAGCAAAATACAGCAGGACACGAACGCAACTCAACGCACACCTCGCCGCCCGCGCATGCCAGGAGGAGAGAACGAGAAGCGGCGGCGGCGCGCGCGCCGGTTCGAGGCGATTTTCCTCCGGGATTTCCTTCTCCCCCGTTTTACGAACGGCGCTGGCGAGATGCGTCCGCGCGGCACTGTTTTTGTATAGGCACTATAGTTTTTGTTTCTTTGTTTAGAAATTCCCCGAATTTTGTGACACTGATTGCGCAAGATGTTTATTTGCCTTTTTTGACGCATTATATAGATTGACTTTTGCTTAGCTACCTAGGGTAATGCAGACATTACTGTGTTTAAATATCTTGTTGCGAGGTTTTCTGTATGCATACATTGACACTGTTTCCAGTGACACTTTTTAGTCCGTTATCATGTTGTATCTTCGCATTTCTAATGCTCCATTTTATCTTTGCACTTCTAAAGTATACTTTCCAGAACTTCTCGTTGAAACATTATGCTCGCTTTTGCGACGAACATTTCGGTGCAATTACTCCCAATACATGAACGGTGACAGCTGCTGCTGCGCAGTACACTGGAACGGAGGATAGCGTCACTGAGGTTTTTCCCTAGCCGTTGCATATCTACAAAATTGTAAAGGTTCGTGAACGACAAAGATTCATTAAATATTTTTCCTCTACTTGCTCATTTGATGGCCTTAAAGTTTTTCATATCAGCGGCATGCACTGCTTTGCTCTTTTCGGACTGATATTTTCTAGACTTGGTGTGATATTTTCTTTACTTATTAAATACGCAAAAACATGGAAGCATTAGCATCCGTTATCTCTGGCACGATTTTTATGACATATGAATACATTCTTTCGTTTAAAAAATACATATTTCACTTGTCTAGACACCGCGTAGCGTTATGTATTCCACAATGGCATTTTCAATGGCAATGCATTTACTATTCTTGCGTTTCATCCCTAGACAAATTCTATGAGGAGGCCGCGCTGCAACATGAGCCCCCCCCCCCCCCCCAATCCTGAACCAAATTTCTGGCTACGCCACTGATACATTGTTCGACCATGTTGCCTTTCGTGAGCAACCTCTCGCTATCAGTCAACCTGCCAAGTCGAGTTCTATCTACTCCACAAGGACTTAGATGGCGCGACGCCCATTCACTACAGGGACGCCCCTCCGAACTAACACGACCTTCCTTCTATTGAGTCCAGCTTCCGCGGCGCTACTTGGGTAAGCTTGGCTTAGTTCGGAGCGCAAGGCATGACAATATGACAAGATTTTTGCTCGGGGTCAGTATATCTCAGTAGTCCTTCCGCTCTAATACGAACGTGAGGTCGCCCATTTGCCACTTGCCTCTCTACAGAAGATAACTTTGTTTAAAGGCGTTAGCTTTTCTGAGCTTCTTCCTTAGTGCCCTGTTCGGAGCACGCAGTCCACGCCTTGACAGAGCTATGTGGAGCATAACAGCGCGCCAGGATGCTGCGCTTCAATAACATCAGGGCGCTTTTGTCTTTTCGACGGGTGCCCTAGCGGCGGTGGCTCGTTCATCGAACTTCGCAGAGCGACAATAAACTCATTGGAGCGCGACTTGACAAGACGCTTGTGCGCTCCGGACGGGAGCGTCAGCGGTCTCTGCGCACTCATGTGTCCGCCCGGTGGCGTCTATTCGTACTTAGAAACCTTGTGCACGTAAGGTCGCTGTTTTACAGCGAGACCTGTCATAGCACGGTTCAAGCAAGCCATTAAGGAGGTAAAGGAGTGGTCAAAAAATCCCAGGTCGCTCCGAACAGCCGCGGAGCAGCTGCTCTCCGCTATCGGGGCGCTGTTATCGCACGCATCTCTCGGCGCTCTCAGGTTGCGAGGGTATGCGCTGAGAGGGGGTGATGCTCCGTCTCTCTCTCTCGCTCTCCACGATAATAAAACAGTGAAAAAGATAGAGCGGCGCGCGCCTTCACTCTTCGCTGTTCGAGATTTACGCATTCGGCTGTGGTGCAACGCGTCGCGCAGCAGACGACCATTTGCGGAAAGTGACGCGTGCTGCTGGCGGCCGTATTTAATTGGATTTCGTCTGCATCTCCCAACTTTTCGGCTTCCTGTCGTACGATATTGTAAGGGATCAGTAAGCGTCTGCGGGTCCCAAGAAGACGTTAGTGACGATTGTTGGCACCCGCAGTCATGTTGACCTAAGTAGGAGGGGAGGCAGTTTGCAGACAGGCTTTCGGAGATAGTTACGAGCGTCCGTCTTTTGTTCTCCTGTGTCCCGCCGCTGCCGGAGGGCCCCCGGCGGGAAGTCGCAAGTAGGGCTCAAGGCAGGCAGCAGCCAGAGAGGTAGCGGCCGGCTCGCCCAGGCCTCCCTTTGTCCCCTTTCGGGGAAAGACACGAAGGGAGACACACGTCGCGTGGTTTGTTTCGCGACAGGGCCGCGTCGCGCTAGACGTACAGGCACCCAAATCTTTAACTGGCGTGCGCGAGCGGAGACTTTTCTGTGCGCCAGCGCCATATGACGGAGCGAAGTTGGAAAAAGAATGAGGCCAAGCGCACGCACGCAAAGCACGTTCTGCTGGGCCCATCGTCTGCTGCGCTGTTCCTTCGTAAGGACGTCGCCCCTTATTATCGCGTTTCGACGAGCAGGCAGCGTGAGTAGGCCAATAGTTTTGGTCGCATTTTACGTTCCGAGTACAGCGTTGCAGCAACCAAGTGAGGAAAGAAAATTTAAAGATAGGCCGAACACGCCCAATCATACGATAAGCCGGAGAACATGGATCGGTCGTTTGTTACTTGTGACGCGAACGCTTTTCTTCATCCTTATGAAGGGCGCTTATGAACTCTGCAGGCTTTATTCAGCGTGGCGACGAAACTAAAAGGATGCTGTGAAACTGAACTGAAGCAGCTCTACAGCCGTGCTCGCGGCATTTCGCAACAGTTATCAGAATGCCACCACGTACACCTGAAGCGACAAGACTCCGAATTATAGGAATGTCATTGGGCGGTTCATCGCAGAAGGAAGTTGCTAAAGCAACTGGAGTGGCTGGGGCTTCAGTGGGCAGAATCACACGTGCCTACCGGGACGAAAAAAGGACCGTAGATGCTCCTCGCCACCTCATCAGGAAAACAACAGAAGAAGAAGACTTTCAGATTGTTGCCTGCACTAGTGATAACCCTTTCATAACAGCGGGTGAAATAAGGGCTACCCTCGGCCTTAATGTGTCAGACGAATTAATTAGGGAACGGCTAAAGAAAGAGGGGCTTAGAAACAGGACGGCTGCACAGAAGCCCCTACTTTCCGACAGTGCCAAAGAAAAAGGCTTGCCTTCGCTTAAGAGCATCTGCAGTGGACCGTCGACGATTGGCGAAACGTAACGTTTACAGATGAAAGCACTATCTGCACTCAGTGAAACCAGAAACAAAAGGTATACCGTCCAGTCGCTAAAAGGTAAATAATTAGACATTTCCCTTTTGTCGCGTGGCTTGCTTTACTATTCATTCATTTCATTTCATTATAATACCTTATAAACCCACGGGTGGTATTACATAAGGGGTGGGTACAAAACAGTCAATTGAACAAGTGTTATGTTGAAAAAAGGTTGGTAACAGCTTCGACGAATGTGGATGAGCATGAGATGTTCATGAGATGGTCATGAGATCATCATGAGATCATTATTTTGCTACCGACGGTCATTAATTCGGATTAATTAAATACTCCTTTTTTTAGGTGTGATCCCCGCTACGTTCAGATTGTCAAAGCAAGTGGCCGAACATCTGTGAATGTGTGGGGGTGATTACGAAGGATGGCCTCGGGCCTCTTCACCGTATTGATGGTCGGCTGTGCTCCGAAGTCTGCATTGGAATCATTTACCACCAGCTCCTCCCTCACGTGCTTGATGGACAATGCAGAGATGGATATTTCCTGCTGCAGCATGATCTTTTTCCGATCCACACGGCTCACGCAGTGAGCGCGCACCTTGAAAGCCCTGTAGTGATGACGCTGGACTGGCCGCCCAAGGGCGCGGACATGAATGTCATTGGAACGTTTGGGGCATTTTAAAAGCCAAGATGTCAAAAATGGGCCTCCATACCGCATCTTCTGATGAATTGTGGGACGCCATCAAAAGTCAGAGGGAAGATCTGAAGGCCGTCAGCGACCTTTACCGGTGCTCTAAGACTCGCTGCCACGCCGCATGTCTGCCGTCGTCGGGCTTGGCGGTGACTTCACCCGCTACTGAACGGCCTGTGAGCGCCCATTATTGGTCCACACCATTTTTTTTATTTTATAATTGTTCAGCAAGCATGCAGCGCATAATAAAATGGTTTACGACCTCATCTTTTGTTGTTTCTCTCAAATGCTGGCAAAGTGCTTTAATACGTTTGACAGAAACAAAAAATATTCCTTACGATCCTGAAAAATAACGCGTGACACAAGCCGAGTATTTAGTACCGTACCTATGCGATGACATCCCATTCTGTTTGTCATGTCGCTTCAAGTATACGTGGTGGCATTCTGATAACTGTTGCGAAATGCCGCGAGCACGGCTGTAGAGCAGCTTCACTTCAGTTTCGCAGCGGCCTTTTAGTTTCGTCGCCACGCTGAAGCATAAAGTCTGCATAGTCGATAAGCGCCTTTCATACAGATGAAGAAAAGCGTTCGCGTCAGCAAGTAACAAATGACCGATCCATGTTCTGCTTATCGCATGATTGGGCGCGTTCGGCCTATCTTTAAATTTTCTTTCCTCTCTTGGTTGCTGCAACGCTGTTCTTCGGAACCTAAAATGCAACCAAAACCATTCGCCTACTCACGCTGCCTGCTCGTCGAATCGCGATAATAAGGGGCGACGTCTTTAAGAAGGAACAGCCGAGCCAACGACGGGCCCAGCTGAGCGTACTTTGCGAGCGTGCGCTTAGTCTCATTCTGTTTCCAACTTCGCTCTGTCATATGGCGCTGGCGCACAGAAAAGGCGCCGCTCGCGCACGCCAGTTGGGCGCCTGTACAAGGAGCTCTAAATGTGTCAGCACCGACACTGTGTCGGTGCTAACACTGGCCGCATTTTTTTTCCAGTCCCGGACTACTTGCTGACAGGTCTCGGCTTCCGCTCTGACAGGAAATAACGTCATTGTCACATGACCTACTTGCCATAGGCTGCTTTCGATCTCGGCGCCAGAGCCGGGCTCCCCCTCGGTTACCGTACAAGGACGCTGTCATCTGCTAGCAGACGACGCAAGCCACGGCCACCACGACGCCGAAGCAACGCCGTGCGCTCGATCATGATACTGAGTCGATTTAAAGACTGTACTGTCAGCTTAGCGTAGGTGCATTGCAGAACTCAGCTTCCGAGTATGCTCGCCGCTACTGCTTGCGGCGAAGTTCGCACAAAGTAGCCCAACTCGTTGCGGATCGGCAGATAGACGAAAGCCTTCGCAAAAATGTTGACAACAAGCTCTATAGCTGCTCCAGTATACGAGTGGTTCACCTGCGATGCTTTCAGGTAAGCGTACAGACAGCATGTCGAAAAACAAGCGAACGAGAACCTCTTGACGACACGAGCAAACAATATGCGCTCGCAGATTCGAACGCGCGTCCCTGTGCGGTGGATTTCAAGAAAATAAACGAAGATGCAAGAACAAAAAGTATTGCGATGGCTCAGAGAGCAGCTACAGAGCTCATGTGAAGGTTTAACGCATGATATCGACCTCCAGGAACACGAAAAATACTCAAAATGCACACGGAGTCTAACTCAATATGGCTGCCAGCGCGGCGCGCAGCTATCGTCTGCTGCCTTCTCAGCAGCCCCAAGTAGCCCGCGGACTGCCATAGGCTAAAAACGAACGCGTTGCTATGGCGATGCAGGCAGGTAGGCGGGGCTTTCGGGCTGCCCGAGAAAAACAAATACCGGACTCGAGTCCGCAAGTAGTCCCGGAAAGTCCGGGACTGAAAAACAAATGCGCCCACTTTTGTACGTCTTGTATGTCTGTGTCGCACGTCGACGGCTCGCCCCGTCTTCACGGATACCAGATGCTGTTCAATCTAGCTGCGAACGCTTCGTTCGGAGGTTCGACAGCTCTTTTGAAAAGGGAACACTGCTAGACGAGGCGGGGTCGGGCGAGCCTAGATAAATGGGAGTTTTTGGCGACAGTACTGCTGGCTGATGTTAGGTGATAGCGCCAAAGCTCTAAGGCCACATTTTCACAGCCGGTTTTGCCCTTGTTCCGTCGCCTCCGTCGCGTCCGCAGCTGACAGAGGGACCAGTTTTTGGACCGATTCCCCACCCCCCAAAATAGGGCGGCCGATGCAGCTGGGTACGCTCGCATTCTGCCACCCTGTTGAATGGGGGCACTGCTTGGAGCGGGGTGGGGGGGATGGGGGGGGGATTCGCAGGCAGCGCGCGCGCAGTGGTCGTCACTTGGACAGGGCTCCTCTGGCGTGTGGTGCAGCTCGCACCGGGGAGGGCTCCTATGCACCGCGACTGGTGCACGGGGGCTGGGGGTCCTGGGGTGGATACAGCTGTGCAGCTGGGGAGGGGTTTCGGCTTAGAGCCGAGTGTCCAGGCCTGTCTTCTGAAGGAACTCCAGGAGTAGCCTGAAGGCAGCGAGGGGGCTGCGGGCAGAGTGGAGCAGGTCCTGGGATGAGGTGGCAGGGAGGCCCAGGGTGCGGTAGCCTTGGACCATGGTAGTGCGTGCTGTGTCCAGGGTTGGACAGGTGCAGAGGAAGTGGTCCAGGGACTCATCGGCCCCACAGGAGGAGCAGGCTGGGGGAGGCTCTGCCATGGCGATGGAGACGGGCCTGCGTCCAGGAGGAGCCCGTTCGGAGCCGCAGGAGTAGAGAGCGCTCTTTACGGGGCAGGTCGTCAGGAACCCTTAGGAAGCGCTCCCCTGCGGCCAGTCGGGGATTTGGGTGGAGACCCTGAATGGCCCGCCTGAGAGCGGGGCGGGCAAAGTCCAGTTTGGTCACCGCTGGGTTGATGGGAGAGCCGCTGGTGTGAGCTGCTCCGGCCACCTGGTCTGCTGCCTCGTTACCCGCAATGCCGACGTGGGAGGGAACCCACTGCAGGAAAACATGGCGGCCAGAGTCCTCGATGCCCTCCAACAGAGCATTTCCGCTCTGCTGCACGAGACACTGGAAGGTCACCTACATATCTTCACAGACGGCTCAGTCCTCCCGACCACCGGACAAGCTGCAGCAGCCTGCGTCGTGCCAACCCTGGGTATAGCCCTGGCTTGCCGGCTAGGATTCCCGGCCAGCTCTACAGCGGCGGAACTGGCCGGCCTCCATCTGGCTGCAGACCTCCCGAGTCTGATTCCTGGGCAGCAATCAACCGTCATCCTGACGGACTCAAGGGCTGCCCTCCTGCTCTTACGGCGGGGACAGACAAGGCACGACACTGTAGCCGGGTCCTACTCTACTTTTCCGTCGAGCAGCGGCGACGGAGCCCCGCCCCACGGAGAGCGCGCCAGTCACAGCGCGAGCTCGCTTCACGTGACCCACCGCTTGCTTGCTGCGACCAGGAGATGGCGCTGGCGAGCGTGTCGACTTCGGCGGCGATGCGCGGGTGCGTGGGTGCGCGGCACAAAGAAAACAGCGAGGGAGCAAAAGTATTGAGCAGCGAGCGCCCAACCACACTGGTTTGCCTGTGTCCGGCGCCTCTTTTGGATTAGAACACCACTCCGTTCCGTTGCGGCCGCCGTTTCCGCCTCCGTCGCCGCCGCGCCGTAGAGGAGACCGGCTGTGAGAATCAGGCCTGACGTCGGAGGATCAGCGGCTCTCGAAAAACGGGCTTGCGCAGGAGACGCCACTGGAGAGAGCGAAGGCCGCCGCTTGCTAAAAGACAGCGACGGCCAGTTGAGTTACGACACCTCCCGGATCCCGGCTGGGGGGGTGGGCGACGCCGCTGCTGAGTGAGCAGTTCAGGGTAATCCGACTCGCAGGGGACGCGGTTGGGTGCTCCTGGTTGGTGTGCGCGACGGTCGTGGCTCACGTTTGGGACCGATAATCACACACCCTAATTCCGAGCGCCGTCAAGGTCATGGGTCCTGAGGAGACCAGCGCACCCGTGGAATTGCTTTGCTTTTCTGTTCTTATGTGTTTTGCTTTTTCTTCCATAGCGGGGAGAGTTTGCCTAATAGAGTGGAAGTGTGGGGCGTAGCAGGGAGCCAATCCGTTTGTGTTTCCATTCTCGGAATGTACGATTTTGAAGTGTAAATGATGTCCTTTTTACACTACGTATATTTGAGAGAGGGTTTATGTGCCTTACGGAAATTGGAGAGCGGGCCACACGGCTAATAAGCAATCGTATTAAGAGTTTGCAACGCTTGGATGCAGAAGAATGTGGGCCGGGCACATATGTCTAAAACTGGGTTCCGGAGCCCGGGAAAAGGGTTCCGGGCTACGGTCAGATATAACGCATCTTCAGCTATGCCGAGTAGGGGCTATGCCATGTTGTTGTGCTCGCTGCTCAACTGGTTGTAAGTATGTAAAGGGAAAGCTTTCCTGCAAGGAAAGCTTTCCCTTTACATACTTGCTTTCCTGGTGCAAGGAAAGGGAAAGAACCTGAACCTTTGCTGATATAGTGCATTTACCTTCACCTAAGCTCTGTTGTGGCTCTCTAAGCACTCACATCGAGTTGTCGCGTGCTATATATCTAGCATTTTTGTTCCACTTTCAGGAAATTCAGTACCCTCGAATACGATTTCAGGACGCACTCTTTGCCGGTATTTCTAAAGGGTTTTTATTACTCCGTTATTTCCATGTCGCCATCTCGAGTCTTGTATGAATGAATAATTTTAGTGCCTTCGCGCAGATAAAGCTGGTCAAGTCGCTCATGTGTTGGGGAGTTAGCACGTGTTGCGGAAGCTTCTGGGAGTATTTCATGTAAAGCTATGCAGTATGCTCCAGCTATGAGGTTTACGTTTCCGGCACTCACGCTCCTCCCTCGGCGTTCACGAAGTTACCAGAAGGCGTATTTTGTCATAATGTCAGCAGAATATAAGCGCCCAACGCGTGGGTCTCACGACATGCCGTCATATGGGTACTCAAAATAGTAGAGATTCAGCGAGATGTTCGTGCAACCTTCCCTCGATTTCAGGTACCGCGCTGCTTTTGGACGCACCAATATACTCGCCAACCCTGGATAGGCATAAAGTCGGCATCCGTGATTATCTGCCTGAACTCGGATGTGTTTGTGGTTGCCTTGCAGGACAGCTATCCACTCTGCGTTCAAACACGTTGCGTTCGGCTTCGGAAAAGGAGCGAATCATTTCGCGCCTGGGAAGTTATACGCATCTCTACTATATACGCACGGTGTCACTGTCAGGGAACTTTTTTTGCTTCTGCGTACTCAATCTTTGATTGCGGAGCGAAAAATGGTAGGAATTTAATATGTTTGAACCGATTAGGATATACGAAAACAGGCTTTTCTTTGATAATCATCCCGTTTTTTTTTATCTTTGCTGGTGGATTCCCGCTGTATCTGTCGGGGAGCTCGTACTATATTCCGACTGTCTCCGCGGTTGACGTCATTGTCTGGCCTTGCGTGCTCAGCTGTAGTGGAAGTATTGCTCATGAAATCTGTGTAGCTATACTCCATCCGCAGCCATTATTCTCCTACGAGCTGTGATAACGTCAATTCATTTCAGAGGTAAAAAAATGTTATTGAACAGTATTTATGCTGTAACACGTCCGCAACCACTTATTTTTATACAATAAAACCAAGATGAGAACGAAACATGATGAACCAGGATGTGCTAGCCGCGTGCTGATGAAATCGTTTTGTGATATGCTCTCAGCAGTCACAACTTCTGAATATTTTATTCATATATCTTTGACGCCAACGAACATCGTTCAGTTTTCAGCACCACCTGCAGTTTTGCAAGCCTTCTAGGCCGGAAATGAAAAAAATAAACGGAAAGGCAACGGTTTAGCTCCACATGCAAAAAAAAAAAAAATGAGGCGCGCGCGGCTGAAGCCGTCAGCTTGACCGCCGCCAAATCTGTAGAGTAAATGTGTTCAGTGGCGAGAAAACCTGCTTTTTGCAGCTTGGATGTCTTGCAGTCTTGCTGGCAGAGGTGTGTGCAGGTTTTAAACCAAGTCTGAATCGGGGCTCAGTCGTTCCCACTCTTCTTTTAGAGCTACGCCTAAAGCGTCTCTGCTCGGTATATGAAAGGCACGTCGCGCCAAGTTACGCTTCATTAAGCCCCACACGTTCTCGATGATATTGATGTCAGCACCTTTAGGCGGCCATTCCAGCCCGTTGATCGCGAGTAGATCAAGTGTGGCTCGGACACACCTGCAAAGAAGGTGACGCCTATGAGAACTTCGTATAAAGAGGGGGAACGAATTCTGTACACAATAGCTTCAGAACGTCCTGCCACACAAAACACAAAATGGTGTAAATATACACAATATTGAGTTGTTAGAAACTGAAGTGCTAGGTTGGATATACTATTTACAGCTTTTTTTTTTTCAATTGTAAAATGGCGCGTGTGTTTAATGTACCCAAATCACGCACAAGCTTTCAGAGCTGCCAAACAGGTGCATGTTGGACAATCCTGCCATATTTGACCAGCACTGGCACTGAGTTTCTGAATTTTAATTCTCGCTGTCTGAGAATCGAGAAAACATTTTTGGAGGAAAGTAAAACAGGGGAGGTCTACGCAAAAATAGTAATTGGCCTTTGATAGCCATGCAAAGAGCACATCGCATCTTATCGTTCCGTCACTGGTGACCGCTCAGCCATTGATAGATTTCTCATAGACAAGCCTTGCAACTAGCCGTATTTAACAAGAATCTGCAAAGTGAGGGGCACTGTATGCTGTATGCTACAGTTCATGTTTTTTTTTTATGAAGAACTTTATAGGAACTTTTTTCTTACCCACTTCAGGGAGGAATTGCGGACAATGATCGCTTAACTATGTAGCTGCCTGAGCACTGCAGTAGTAACGTTCGACCAGGAAACAAGTGATCGCATTGACTTCTTAAGGAACAGAAAGCCACAACTCAACTCGAGAATAACGACGCACAGTTGGAGGCGTCAACACCCATAGTTGGAGGTGCAACGTAGCACTTGGCCGTGCGTCGTTTCTTTTTTTCTACCACGCTCTTAGTCTTCAGCTGCGTTCTCTGTTTAGCAGTCTAGGCTGCTCTGAAGCCCGTATTCTACTCACTTGGCCGTATGTATGGGGCTTCTGTCGCGTTGGAACACAAACCGTCCTTCAGGGAACGGTCCATCCAGCAAGAAAGGTAGCATTATTTCTTGAAGGATGTCCACGTAGGCATTTGCTGCCAAGGTGCCTTCAATTCTGTGCAGTGGTCCAAGGCCCTGACGTGTGACCGCGCCCCATACACTGACTGCACAGCGCCCGCTGGCTGCGACTTCCTGGATTTATTCTGGTTCGTACCTGCATAAAACCGTTAGAGTTTTTGAACTAGTAAGCGCCATACCAAAACATTTTAAGGCTGTGAAAACTTTTGTCAATAGTGCGCAACTGAAATAATTAGCAAAACTCAGGAACACTCTGAGGCCCTTCTGAAAAAGAGGTTTCTAATTCGATATGGAATACGTAGCCGTTTACCATGAGCCATTGTAAGCAACTGCGGTTGTCTTAAACGAGTAGACACCAAATTTTAGTTGTGTTCAGTGTTCGGAATGAGGCGCAGAGCAATAAAAAACCTGGAGAGCCACGTTGATTGCGCGAACAATCGATACTTAAGTTATAATAGAATTTTCTCTCTCATGCTGTTTAGGTTTCAGTTTCAACAGCAGGATGGCAGCTGCGACGTCACAGACGTGCTCCGGTCACGTGCGTCATGCAAAACCTGCGATGTAATCGCGGCTTCGTTCATTTTAATTCGCCCGAGTTCTTACACAATCCTGCCTAAGAGTTGGAACAACAAAAAATTAACAACCAGCGATTATATCGTGGGTTTTGCATGACTCACATGACCGGAAAACGGCTATGACGTCACAGCCGTTGTTTGGCTGTTCGGAGCGGCTTAGGATATTTTGGCCGCCACCGTACATCGGCAGCCGTAACACCGAGTGGGCCCATTGGCGAATATCAGTGTTAATACTCGACCAGACGTACCGCACCTGGTAACGAGGCACTGCGTGGCTCGGACACTGGCATGGCAAACATGATGAAGCGAGCAAAAACCGCTAGACGAAAGGCTGCCTGAAAGAAAGGGCAAGGAAGGGCCGCTGACGTGTCGCGCCACATCGATCCAGGCGCAAACGGAAGAGTCAACGCTGGAGCCGGACAGAACGGGCGTGGTCACACAGGGCTTACAGCTCAGGGTCCTTAAGCTCCGTCTGGGTCAGTCACTCCCGTTCCACATCATATGGAGAAGTACCAACGGAGGGGATGTGTGAAAGAGCGTAAGCTGCCTCGTTGTCTGTGCATTTGATGCTGAAAATACACGTTGTAAACTCGGGTATATACACAAGGTGGTGGAGTTCTCAGAGGCTGTACTTGAAAGAGTTCGCTGGAGGCTGAGCGCCGTAGTTTCATTGCTTTTTAACAGGACACGACGCACGGTCGGCAACGGGCACTTCAGTAGTGCGAAATTGCTCCGCGGCACTCGATCACTTCCTGTACTCTTTGGGGGAGCGATTCAAAAGACTGTGCACAAAATCGTCTCTCTCGCGGACGAGGTCCCACGGTTGTTGGATGGCTGCCCAGAGTTCGTCGACGGTAGCTGCCCTGAGGTTTATCTGAGCAAGCTCATTTTTAAGCACACCCCAGAGATTCTCTATGATATTCAGGTCAGCTCCTTTAGGCACCAAGGACAAGGTGCACACTGCACGCTCTTCAAGGAGCTCGCGTACCACTTTGGCGGTGCGAATAGGATTCAGGTCTTGTTGAAAAAGGAAGTACCCGTCATTAAAGGGGCCTTCCAGAA
Source organism: Amblyomma mixtum (assembly GCF_055824585.1). Classification (NCBI taxonomy): domain Eukaryota; kingdom Metazoa; phylum Arthropoda; class Arachnida; order Ixodida; family Ixodidae; genus Amblyomma; species Amblyomma mixtum. The sequence goes on from NC_143016.1 coordinate 171,328,806, forward strand.
GGTACGGCCGGAAATGCCAGTCTATGAGGTCGCAGTAGGCCGCAGCTGTGAATGGTGTAGGTAGCCTGATAATAAGGCGCAGACCATCTTTGCTGACTGTCCCCCACACGTTCGCAGAGCAAAGCCCACTGCTTAGGACCTCGCAGAAGTAGTGGGGCTCGTACCTGGTGAGGTAATGAGAAAAGCGTGAAGGCGTCAGTTCTGTTGGCATGTCCGGTTTAAGAAGAAAGCATCCGAGTCAGCGTATTGTAAATTAGGAATGCTAGAAGTCGCAAATTACAAAAACAACGATGATGGCAAAGTTGGCGCATGGACTACTCTGAAACAAGAGGGGTGGGTCAAGGGGTGCGGTCACCCGCTCCACTTTTCTTCAGAAGGGGAAGCCTTCGCACTCATTTAGATTTCTGACAAATTCTTAAATTCTAGGACGTTGTAACTTTAAAACACAGCTCTTTGGCGTTGTAGCCACGGGAGTAAAGCATTTGGTTTCAGTAACCTAATACATGTATTAATGTCCCAACAGAAATTTTTTCTTGTGTGATCACTGTTGAACAGCGCATGAAACAGACTTTGCGCAAACGTTTTGAATGCAATAGGTCAGTCTTCGTTTGTACATCTTTATAAAGCTGCTCATTTCATCATTGTGCAGTAGCAAATACACTTCTTAATTGTGCAAAATAAGAAAAATATAAAAGGAAACAGAGTTGAATATGCAAATTAAACTTAATGAACAAAGAAATAAATAACAAACTGAAAGTCTTGCCCCCCCCCCCCCCCAAAAAAAAAAAAAAAAATCTTCCGGAGTCCCTATGAAGGTGTTTAATATTTGCTCGAAAGCGTTCCTGCCGATTTCGTCACAATGAACTTCTGGTCTGGAGAAATACTTGGTGTTCTGGGGCCTCCAAACGCGGCGCTGTTGGTCCCATCGAGAGGACAGCGTACTTTCGTCTGTGAATACAACTTGTCTCCAGTCGTCCACTGTCCAATTTTGGTGCTGCCGTGCAAAGTCCAGTCTTTGCTTCTTCTGCCTTGATGTAAGTTGGGGTTTTTGTGCAGCGATGTGGCCGTGAAGCCCTGCAGCATTAAGGCGCCTGCGTATGCTTCGCTCACTCAGTTGCAGATGAAGGGCATCTTTGATCTCCGCAGCACCTAAAAACGGGTCAGCTTCGGCGGCGGGTATTATCAGCTGGTCGACGTCTCCTGGCGTAGACCTTGGGCGGCCAGAACGCGGTGCGTCTCGAATTCGCCCCTCATCATCCCTGTACGCATGGACGATGCGATTTATGGCCGTCATAGATGCACCTGTCAACTTTCGAATCCCTCGCATTGACATACCCTGCACAGAAAGTTTGACAATCTGCCGCCTCCTATCTTCCGAGATACGAGGCGGCATCTCGAAAAACTGTGATACAGAGCCGCAGTGTGTTCGAAAGGAAATTTAGCTTCGAAAGAACGACACCGTCTGAGCGGAGCTCCTGGACGCACACTTCAGAATCACTTCTGCCTCGGTGACCTGTCACAATTTATTCGAAAAAATGCCCATTCAAATGCGCCCGAGGCAGCCCTGAGCGAGGAAGGCTGCCGGCCGGGTCTGATAACGCTCCAGACTAGAAAGATCTGGCAGGTCGCAGTTCGTGAATGTGGCATATACTTCAAGAAGCAAATCCGTGGTTAGCACACCCGACGACCAACTTTTTTTTTCTTGCTAATATCAGGGCGCGCTTAGCTGTGTTTTTAGGTCAAGAGTCTGGAGCAGGTCTCTTTCGCATGACTCAGTGCCTCATACTGTGTGCAGCTCTTTCATAGAACAATGCCATCGCGGACGTGGCTGGCTCGTGGCAGAGAGTTTTGAAAGACGCCTCTTAAAATTCAAAAAGCAGGAGCGGAACATTATCAACCCTGCTGCGTAGAGCAAGTCAACGATGAAAATTAGAATATTCAAAAGAGAGCCTATATGACGGAGTATCGCGTCGTCCATGCATACAACGACGTAGAGGGGTGGATTGAAAACGCAGTGACAGCAGTGAAGGCAGCGCTGATGCTTTCCATATGCTCCGCTGTGTAAGCTGCAGGTCGAGGGCGCGTCACTTTCCCTGCCTCACTGTATAATGTGCCAGCCTGGGTGGCGGCAATGATCAGCTGATCGACGCCTCTTTGAGAGTTTCAAGGCTAGGTTGAGGTTCACAAGGTCCAAAATAAAAAAAAAGGTAACCTGTTTTGCATTTATTTTAGCCCTGGGGCTGTACTGGGGCTACGGTTAGCACTTAGTAAGAATCAGACTGCTTTAATTAGCTAATTAACTAAAGACGGTAATTATTTTTTGTATTTTTTTATTTCAGAGGTATGTTGTATTTGCAGAATTGGAGATTGTCTTTCAAACAGTGCAGCCAAGAAAAAAATCCTGCTACAGACTTAGCGCGCGTTACAAGGGGAGAAAAAGACACCTTCGGTAGCGAATCCAAATCGCAACTCCGCGGCAATGAGGGCTTTTGACATCGACAGCTCCGCCATGCGCTTTGCATAACACTGCTGGCGTCACGTCAGACGCAGACGGGTGGTATCCCTGCCAGTTTTGCTTCGCTCCGTGGATTGCTGCCTCGTCAAAACTCAGTGGCGCCGCTGACCCTGTGCTTTCAGTATGATCTCAAGACGGCAGCGTGGTAACTGCCGTCTGCCGGTGCGCTTCGCGGCTTCGCGAAGCGAAACTGCCAGCGATACCTCAGGCCCATTCGTCTGGGCTTCAGGCGACGTCAGGAGTGAGATGCAAAACGCAGGGTGAACCGCTTGACATCAGAGGCGCTCATCACCGCTGAGTTATGCTGTGAAGTGGCCAACCAGAATTATTTTCTCGCCTCGTAACGCTGAACTTTTTTCTTGCTAAAATTGAAGGCACAGCGCACGAAAGACAGGACTAAGGCAGAGACAAACACAGCGCTTTTTTCTTGCCTACACTATTTGGAGAACAATCTCTAATTCTTGCAAATACAACATTAGAATATCTAATTAATTATCAAGCGTTCTACCTCTTACCTGGTGTCCGCCGTAGACCACAATACAGATCAAAGGCGAAAACAGTACAAGAGAAGTTACCTTTTTTTTTTAAGTTAGGACCTTGTGAAAAAAAAAAGCACCTACCATAACGGTAAAGCATAATCACTAGCGGCTTCAGTTTATTTTCGTATTACGAGCAATGGCTTCAGAACAAATGCCAAAAGGTGGAGGAAACGACATTTCACTACCGTTTAGAGCAGTTTATTCGTGAATCCAGGAACCGGAGCTGTAAATTGTTGCCTACATACTCGTGTGCGCCCACTAATCGTAGGAAGAGCCACTACACACTCCAGGCAGCGACTGTAAATCACCTGTCCACGCTATGTGGGCTTCACATATACGGGCTACATTGCGACGTCGGTCTGTTCTGCAGTATACGCTTTGCATCGCAGCGTTCGGCATCCTTGCGAGCAATATCGAAGTCCTTCCGACGGTGGATCACGCTGCAGAAAGCGCCAGGAGCGGCCAGTAGAGGCGCAGTGTGCTGGAGGAGAGGCATAAAGGGCATATGCACAGCAGCAAGGTGGAAAGTAATGGTTACTATATTAAAAGACCCAAAACTGCGGCGATACGTCGAGTATTTCGAGCACGATTGGTCGATAGCGAGACGCAGTTGAGCTCTTGAATCAGTAACAGTTCGAATCACGCGGCCTATTTGCGGCGGAAACGCGCCCCCAGCTGTCTCACCCGAACATGGAGGAAGGAATTTCTTCCTTCATGCACCCGAAGCAGCTCAATGGTAGCGCCGCCCCGCGTGCTCTGCCGTATCAAGGCAGCGCAGGTCTGTGCATTCCGAAATGTCCGCTCGCTACACAGGGAGCGGCCATCCGATCGCGATCATCAACAGCATGGCATAGACGCGGGCCGAATGCTGCGACGCTGCCCCTCCCCAGACGCCTGCGTGCGGACCCGGAGGGGCATGAGTCTTCTTCTGGCGGAAATAAAGTTTCTTCATCATCATCATCATGCGAGGCAAGCGAAGCAAAAGCAATGAGAAGGTCGCGCCGGTAGGCGGCCTGCACATGCGCGCGATGATTTTGAGCGCCGCTGACACGCAGTTTTAAAGCGGAAGCCTTTGATGCCTCATAATGTCATGGCCAAGTAATGTTAGCAAATGTGTCCGCGTTTCTGAGTCACTACATAAAAAAGAAAAACTGTGTCCAGGCTGGGAATGAAACGAGGGACTTTCGCATTTGAAGTGGACACACTACCACTGCGCCACGTAGGCTCAGGATTTGGACATGAATAAAGACGCATGTAGTAAATTCATGGGTTTCATAAATAAAATAAAACAAATAAAAATAAGAAACGAAACAAAAACAAAAAAAATATGAAAAAGAAAACAAAGAAACAAACAGTGCGCCAGGAAACGCTTTCTCCTTGCAGCTCTTCAGCGAGCCAAAGTGCTCCCGGATTTTTTTTTCTTGCGCGCCGCGCTTTGTTTACTTCTGCCCATGTCTGTACTTTAGTGTGCCACCCCTGATTCTTGGCCATGTAGCTGTTCGTGCTAGTTTGTTGTAGGTTTTGTTTCCATCGCGATGAGCGGCTAATGCGCTGTCGTGGTAATATGCTAAAAGCATCTCCTGAGGCGCTTTGGAGTAACAACGCGAAAAGCGGACTCAACCGCTTCGGTGTCTGTGCCAGGAATGCATCGCAGCAGCAAGCCGTCGCCGCTGCGCATGTATCATTCATAGGCACTCAGGTGATGTCTGCCGATTACTCGGGGTCGCTCAGTGACTGAATGATGAGTTGGCTCAGGTCGTCCTTTTCTTGTGCCCGGAGCAGCTCCTGTCGGATTGTTATGTTGCCCCAGGAAACCTGAGGCAATCAACCAGCGTACATTCATCGGACGTCCGAAGTACATCCTTCATTGGATATATTGATATCCGTAGGAGATACGCCGACGTCCTACGGCTCTCGCACGTATCTCCGACGGAGGTAGAAATATAATTATTTAGACTGCCAACCGATACCCGTACCAGATATCCACCGGCGGATCTTTTGAGGATATTCGCAGGTAGTGCCTTCTACGCCACCATGAAGCAAGCCAGAACTATAACCACCAATTAGTACATCTCGTAAGGTCCATGGGCTTATCAAAAGCGTAGAGAGTGTCCGAAACCGGACATATGCCTCGCCGTTTATCATATGCATGCATCTGTAAAGCAATCAACGACCAAACTTGCAGAGTGTCAAATTGAAAATGATTTCACTAATGACATAAATGCTGTGTTCAGACTGCATACGGAATTCTTCACGTTGGCCATACAGGTGGATTACGCAGCAGGAACGATACTGCACGGACCATGAATTTGTATCCAAACTGCAGACGTTTGTCTGCAGAAAACAATGCACACCAAGTAAATTCTTATTTTAGCATTAAAGCAAGCACCTTTGACAAACCACATTCACTTCTACGCAATATCTCAACAGTGCGCAGTCATTGGCAGTAGGTTTGAGATCTCCATTAAGAACTAAAAAAAAAACAATTTCACGAGTACTGAGAGGTAATTTTACCATTCAACACAGTGGTGTATCAAAGAATGTTAGAATGCAGCATGAGTGTTAGTTCCGTAAAGTGCTAAGAGCTAAAAATAGCAGTATGTGAGATATCTGCTCGAGAGTTGTTGACAATTCTGAAAACAGTCTGAACAAGCATAGATGTTGCTGCTCCGCAGTTAAAACTACTATGCACTCTCCCAAAACAGGCTAGTCGCACCCTTACAGAAATCGTGAGGCAACAAGATGATACGGAGAGTCGGGCAAATTTTCCCGCACAACCGCAGCTTGCCATTGAACACGAGCTGTGGTGTAGCAAAAAAAGTCGGTACACAGCATGAGTGCTGGTCGCGCCCAGTGCTATAAGGGCTAGTAAAATAACAGTATGTGAGATGAGGACTGCTCGAGAGGTGTTGGCAATTCTGAAAACAGTGTCAACTCACCTAGAGATTGCTGACCCTAGATAGGTTCTGTGCAGCAGTCCAAAAGCAGGCTGGTCGCACCCACACAGGAATTCTGAGGAACCAAGGTGACAGGCAGTGTGAGTGGGTAACTTTTTTCTCACAACCACAGCTTACCACTGAGCACTAGCTTCGGTGTAGCAAAGCATGTCGGTATGCAGCAAGAATGTTTACCAGTTGTATTTACCTGTATGTTACAAGGAGAGGTGTAAGAGGTTGCAGCACTTGTTGGAGCCTCTATTGTAGCCAAGGAAGTGATCACACTGTCTCGGCAGGAATAGATGTGGCAGCATTTCTAGATACCGCTATCTCAGCCGAGAGTGTCAGTACACTGTCACAGCAACAACAGCTTGTCTTGAGAATGCTGCGATGCCAGTGCACCTTACATATCCCCAAGTAGCCGATAGTAATCCGGTGCCGTTCGTTTCAGCCTCTTGCTTGCTTCTTTCGCGTCCACCTTCTTCTCTTCCCTCATGGTGTGGTTGGGATGCCCCGTGAAAGTGCCTTTCGAAACAAGTTTTCTTTTTCATCTCACCGCATCCGTAGTGAGCCGCCGTGGTGGTTATGGTGCTCGGCTACTGACCCAAAAGACGTGGGTTCGATGCCGGCCGCAGTGGTTGCATTTCGATGGAGGCAAAATGCTAGAGGTCTATGTACTGTGCGATGTTGGCGCTGGTTAAAGAAACCCAGGAGGTCGGAATTACCCGCGGCCTTCTACTTCGGCGTCCATCATAGCTCGTGTTGCTTTTGGACGCTAAACAATATAAACCACTTGCCAAATCTCATTTCAAATGCGAATTTTGTGGCTTACCGCAGGCGAAGCTAGTATGTGTGCATCTGTGGGACAACAACTGACTTGTCAGAGAATGGAAGCCTGAGGAGCTTATGGACACCAGCTACTGGCCAGCACTTAAAACCGGATGGCCCACAAACAGCAAAAACACCAATCTGGTCAGACAGGAACGGCTTACTGTAAAGGTTCTTCTTCATCATCAACTCTCGGCCAATTATGCATGGAGCTAGAGTTGAAGTGAAGTGTGAAAAATTCTCTGCAAGAATCACGCAATCTTCTACCATGCAGCAGTTGTCGGCTGTCCCTGCTAAAAGTTTAAATTGGAAAATTTAGCACGCTTGCACGAGGGAGAACAACAACCAGAAGGTAGAGGAATATCTTCATGCTGTCTTTTTAGTAGCGCGTCTGATGGAAATGACCTTTCCACAGGCTCCATGTCCCCCAGCTCCTTTAAGCGGTTTTAGAGCTGAGCAAGTGGAGCACCGTGTTCTTTAAAGAGACGCTTTAAAAACTGCATGTTGCTCTCGAAGGGAAAAGCGCTACATGAATCTTGTGGCTCTTGGTTGCGCACATCATCTGCAATATGTAGATGGCAGTGAAAATAGTACGACATATGCTCATCTTCATATAGCTTTGGAAACAGCTTCACAAAGTGCTGCATAAGCGATTATGCGTACAAGACGTATTTGTTGCACAATGTGGGGCTGGCAAGAAGAAATGAACCACAGTGGAGGGCGGGGAAGTTAGAGTAGACAGCAGAAGGAAGGACAGGCTTCAGAACTAAGGGACCTTTGTGGAGTAAAAAAGTCGTATTTCAGTTGCCTTCCACCTTTGAAGCTCTTCATAGATTCTTGGTTTGCGCACAAACTCAGTAGGAAGATGTGCAGCTAACAAGGTGTTCATGTCAGGCAACTGCCTGCGCTCTGCAGGCCCAAGACGTACACTTAGCGGCCCACTTAGCCGTAAGTGTATCAGCTTCTTATCACACCAAGGCACAGTAAGTGCATGTAGTCCAGAGATGCACTTTTGATGCAATCCACCGGGAGGGATTGAAGCACTGACACATCATGGTGGTGGTCTGGGTCGGTCTTATAACATGAACTGGTCGGCGAGTCGGTCTGACATACCTAGTGTTATAACATGAACTGCTGGGCGAGTTGGTTTGACATATCTAGTGAAGCAGCGCTACGGCACAGGGCCAAAGGGAAGAAAGGGACGAACACAGCGCTGAGTTCTGTGTTCGTCCCCTTCTTCCCTTTGGCACTGTGCCGTAGCGCTGCTTCATTAGACTGGGTCGGTCTGGCGCCTGAAAGAGTCATCAGTTCTGAGTGTAGAGCTCTCTGAAGGGAACACGACTCTGTTGCTCACATAAGTGCCCTCAACACAGCATTGTGGGCACCCGGAATATCCCATGTGACCTTTTATACAGTAGATAAAACACCGCGCCGATGCATCACAGATAAAATTCTATAACGAAGCCTTAAAAGTTTGTCTCTGAAGTTCATACCAGACGAAGTCAGCTGCTACAGTTCCGTCACGAAAGGAGTCACGAACTCATTGGCCGACTCCGGCTTTGATGTCCCAGAAGACACGCATACAACAAAGGGTGCAGCTCTGCGAGAATCTACAACCATGGATTGTATGACCCATGGCTGCAACCTAGAACTTTGTGAGATAGGAAGCTCATCGACATTGAAGGACAGAGAAACACACCTACCTTCAGGAGCTTTTGCTACAGCATGTTTTTCAGTTGGTGCTCAAGACCGAAGTGGCAGTATTCGCCAGGTGGCATTAAGGTCAGCGCCGCAACATGCGTTGTCTTTCGCGGTGTTCGGAGCAAAGTACGAGCGTCGCTTGGCAGACACGGTGTGTCTGAATGGTGCGCCTTAAGAATCTTGAGAGCCAACTGCGATGTATTTTCTTTGAGGACCCAAGCTCGCATGCCGCAGCCAAACTGCCCGACTTTATACTGTTGGCTTTGTGTTAGGGCAAACTTCAGGGGGGTCTCGGAAAACGTGCCGTAACTTCGAGCGGAGGTGCAAGCAGAGCTGCTCTTTGCCTCATCCGCGCCTGGAGAAACGGCCTGCACCGCTTCTGCGACACCCAGCTGAAGGGTTGCTGCTGTGTTGGAGTCACTTCTGTTGTCAGCAGCCACTTGTTGATCCTGGCTGTCATAGAATGTGGTCGATCTGCCAGTGCCACTGTCGTTGAAAGCGGCAGGCGCCGATGCTGTTGATAGCTTGGGAACTGTGCATTAGAAGCTATGTCGTCCAAAGTTCTCGAAGGTCGCCGTTGCTTCGAGCGAGGCTTTTGTCCGCGTATAAGGCTTCTCCTTGATTTTAGCAGTGCCGACACGACCACTCAAACGGATCGCGAAAAGGAATGAGCTGAACTAAACTGCTGAATTGCAGAAAGGAGGAAGATGCCATCCGCAGCTGTCCGAAATGTGTGAAGTGTGGTCTGAAGCACTATGATCCACCAAAGCAGTTAAGCGCCAAAGCCGTTCGAATCGATGGACGCCCTACCACAAACAATGGTACGGCGATGGTCACGGTGGCGAATGGTAACTACTACAGCTACTAGACCAGAAGCTACGTTCTACCGGTGTCAGTAAACTTTGCCCGCCTGGAAAGCATGCTAGAAAGGAACAATGCGTTCTTTTTCGAATTTTTATTACGACATTGGAAGAAAGGTCTTATTTTTTTTTAATTTCGCGACCAAAGTATTTTAGCGTAACAAAAAAATTAAGAGCTTCGCGTTAAATATTTCGACAGTTGTTTCACTGCATTGTAAAGTGCCACTAGGGGCTGCTCCAGTAGCGATAATCCACTAAACGAATACCGGAAGCCCATGGCCTGCTGGCCCCCGTATTTCGCACGTGTGCTGGTAGTTGTACGAGTGGCGGTGCCGAGCAGTGTTCCAGAGTTGCAGTACGGGATTCAGGACCACGCAGCACTTTCGTCTCGTGGTGCCAATGCAAGAAGCTAAAGGTAAGTGTCGCCTCACGATGTACTGCTCTGGGAATCTCAGTTAAGATCCCACAGTAATGCTCCCTTTGCTGAAAAGTTTGTTTTTGTTTCAGACATGCACGCAATTGTCGAATTCAGAGACTCGCAAGAAATTGAACTTGTCCCGTGCACTTGGGTGGACGGTGGTAAATGTTTGTGGCCAGATATGCCTAGTGACAGAGCCGCAAGATTGGTGCGGCGCGGACAACCATCTACCCCGGGCTTCCTTGTATATTCGGCTTCCGTGAAAAGAATATGCCGTAAGCATATATCGTTTTCTTTTCAAATACATCAGAGCTCAAGCTTGTCTTTCATGATTTATCCTAGGAACATGTGACGAAGGGAGGAAGAAACTAGACCTTTCGCGCTTCACTTCCGATATGTCTGTTGACGAGACCCCAACTCCAAAGCGCAGGTGTATTGTACGGCCGCACCGGCTCCGAAGCGATTCGGACTCCAGTTCTGACCGCAATGATTGTCCCGTCGCAGACCCGAGGAGCGCGTGTACGTTTCGTTTTCAATATTTACAGTTTGTGCGCGTTTGCCGTATGTTTCGTTCGTTTACTAACTCGCGTGGTCAGCAAGGCGATCCACGTCGTCGCTTAGCACTGACCTCGAACGCTGTCCGACATTAAGCGGTTTCAGAAGCAAAACAAAAAATTGCTATGCACCTCAGTATGCCTGACTTCCCCAGTGTCATTTTTCTAAAGACACTTCTGTGCTCGTTCCTACTTTTCATATACGTGAATGCTGAAATCACTGCATAATCATGTGCTGCTGATCTGTGCATGCTAACGAAAGTGATAATCATAAGTAGCTAGCCGAAATGTGGCTTTCTTGGTAGTTTCATTTTGCAAGCTCAGCCACTTGGCAGGAAAGGACTACAAAGGCATTGGCTGCCTTGGAAGAAGTCGCTGGTAATCGCCTTTAATCGACAATTTGTGTTTATTTTTGTGTTGTTTGGTTTGGTTTGCTTTTAAATTTATTGTGCATTTATACCCAGCCAAAGATGTGACCTGCGATGAACAAGTGGCAGGTGCCTCAACTCGGGGCAAGTATAAACTGTTCAGGAAGCGTACGATTTTTTACATTAAGTTCCTTTTGTTTTAATTTTTGTTTGCGTTCTAGTTTTATCAGCTGTGGCTTGTTTTCACACAAATATGGGGGCAGCTTTGAGGCAGTACCATATCCAGCTTTAACGAGGTACCAAGGAAGAATTAAAGTCGGCCTGTACTGATACATTACCATGTCCAAGACAACTGTAATTGAAAACCGAGCTTTCTTAACCCACAAAAGTCCAGGAACTAAAATACTGTCATTGCTGCCATTGGCTGTTTTCACTAGCACACTGCAGTGATGCTATGATTGTTTCTTCCAAGTATACATTACGGATGCCAAGCTACATTGCCATCCACTCCCAGTATATGGTGAGGTCGCAGAGTTTCTTGGTCTTTATATCACTAGAAATTTGAATCACATGGCAGGCGGAACATGGCACACTTCAAAATCCAGTTTTCGCAATGCCAGATGAGCATTTAGGTGGGATGTTGCTGCCACAGTCTTTTATTCAAAGGTAAATTCAAAAACCGATTGTTAGCACCACAGTTATTTATCCATTGTCTGCATTGCTAACTGTTTTGTCTCCTTATGCAGTGCTCCATGTGCCATTCATTGTGCCAGAATATGTGAACCTGGAACCGACTGTGGCAAATGGCATAAACTGCTGTCAAATATCTTTTGCTGTTGCTCAATAACCACATATGTTCAAGTTCTCAGACCTTTGTATGACTGTCATTCTTTTTCCTTTCAGGTGTTGCAACCCTGCCGCGGTGACTCAGGGGTTACGGCGCTCGGCTGCTTACCCGAAAAACGCGGGCTCGATCCCTGCCGCAGCGGCCGAATTTCGATGGAGGCGAAATTCTAGAGGCCCGGGTACTGTGCTATGTCAGTGCACGTTAAAAAACCCCAGATGGTCGAAATTTCCGGCGCCCTTCACTGTGACATCCCTCATAGCCTGAGTCGCTTTGGGACGTTAAACCCAATAAACTGAACTAAACTAAACTATCAGGTGGAGCAGATGGCTGCGTGACGAACCTTGGGTTGTTTGCTGGTGAGTTCTGTTGCTTGCTGCAATAAATTTTGGCATTTTAACCTGTTTCCTTTACTTGCAGACTTTCAACGACGGGTCCTGACCAATTTCGCAATAACCAGGCATACTCAAGCAGAAATCGTAGAAGCCATTTCGGCAATAGGGGAAGCTGGACTGGCAAGCCAGGAGCAAGAAACTGCTGAAATGATGCTAAAGCAGCTGCTCGACTCTGTGGAGGCGGTGAAGGCCTTGTATGGAGGCCTAACGCCTGCGATGAGCAATTCCCTGGTAACTGGCTGCTTTTGACTGTAGCAAGTGTCTGTGTTATGAATTTGATACATTAAGGCTTGTTCACACTTGCAGTAGCTACATTTTGCATTACCTGAAATAGCCAATGGAGATAGCTGTTTTTTTATTGATCGCACTTTTGCTTCTCTTGATTCTGCAGTAGTTATTGATGTGTGTTCAAGCTGGTGCTCAAGCATAACAAGGTGAAAGGAGTTGACGAGGTTGCCAACTCTGCAACTGCACTCTTAATGTTACGACGTCTGTGCACTACTAATTACTGGTGAAGGCGTTGCAATGATACCTTCAATACTCCCTGCACTAAGAGCTATGTGAAGGTCGCGCAAAAGCATCCTCTAATACTAGTTGTACTGCAGGTAAAGTGTCAGTTAAGAGTGCTGGTTTATTGGTTTTTTGTACACCTTTCATTTCTGCATGCAGCTGTGCTTTTAGACCACCTGTCTATGTATATTGTGAACCATGCTGTATGGTAGCCAAGAACTGGATGCTCTCTTCCAGATTTCTTAGCTGAAGTGCTTCGGCTCAAAGGCAGTTGGGCTAACTGTAAAGGCAATGCTGGGACATGTTATGACCGATACTGGTGGAGCACAGTTCTCAATGCACGGCCGTAAGGACAAAGAGCGGTTTGCCACTTCGAAAAAATCTTTGGTGAGTATATATACATTTTTACAGCAAATGTTCTCATGGTTGAAAAGTGATGCCATGCTTCAGGTATTCAAAAATACCACTAGCGAAACCTACAAGCGTAGTATTTGCTTGTGGGGTCTGGCTCTGAACATCTGTTGTACACCTGGCCGTCCAATCTATGCTTCATGCTTTCAGATGCCGCCAGAAGGACGCACCACAATGAGGAGACCACAAACTACGACGTGGGCACTGCCATCAAAGAGTGGCTGTGCCGAGCGAAGAAGCAGTGTGGTAAAAAGTAATCAGCTTTTATAATTTAAATGACAATTGACACCTTATTTTAATCGAATAATTTCTGATTCCAAATGCTGCGTTAGACATTATAATACATGGATCACCACATGGTATTCTCTTACGACCCCGAAATAATTTATAACTGAATTTTTCATCTCATGCTGTTGCAGTTTCACCAACTGAATGACATCTGTGACGTGTAGTCCAACTTAGGTCTCGTGAAATGCAAAAAAATGGCAATGCAACTGCTGATGCGTTGTTTGTTGTTTAATTTCCTGGAGCAAGCTGGTTTACGTGCTGTAGTGAATCAAAACTGTGTGCCAGCTTTTACATTGAAAGATTTTTAGTGGTTCACGTGACCTAAGTGTGAACTACACGACACAGACGACATTCAGTTGGCGGAACTGAAACAGCAAGAGAGGAGAAATTCAGTTATAAATTTGTTAGTGGTTGTAGGTTAATACCATGCGGTTATCTATGTATTCTAATGTCTAACGCAGATTTTGGAATAAGAAAAATTGAGTCTAAAATATGGTGTCAGTAGACCTGTAATCTTGTTTTTATACTTAATTTGAATCAAATGATACCGACACAAGGGGTCCTGCAAATCTAATAAATAACTTTTACATATTTGATTCATTTTTTATCATGATATGAGAACACCCTTGATGGCCCAAACCCTGCATTGCTGCCAGTATAAAGTCTGCCCTGCACAATATGCCATATAAATGTTGCTTGTTTTTGGAAACTAGCCTTTAGGTGGATACAAAAGATATAAATGAACTGCAATTTTAGCAACAATAGCAATTTTAAGTCAGAAACGTAGAGCTGTCAAAGTGGCTCAAGACTGGTTCATCTCACGCAGAGGAATATGCTTGCAAAAATAACACCTGCTTCAGCTATTTTAGATTAGTTTTTAAGGAAAGGAAATGGTGCAATATCGGTCTAGCATATCTGGGCGAGCACCTGAACCGCGGCTTAAGGAAAGGGAAGTAGGTGGGAGTGAAAGAAAGTGATGCCAAAGTGATCTTTGAAACAATTTCGACCACTTGGGGACCTTTAACGCGCACTGACGTCGCACAGCGCACGGGCGCCTTTTGTGTTTCGCCTCCATCGAAACGCCGCCGCCGCGCTCCGGTACGAACCACGGTACTCCGGCTCGGCAGACGAGCGCCTTAACCACTGAGACACCGCGGCGGGTGCTATTTTGCTGCATTAATTTTTGATCTACAGAAAACGCGTTGCATCGCAATATCCTTTATGACATTACATGGCTATCATTACATAGCTTCCAGTAGCCTGGAAGCTTGCAAAAGTTATTCCCCTGTTTAAAGCTTGCAGCACCCAAATCTTGTCCAACTATCGCCCCATTTTGTTAACTTCACACTCATGCAAATCACTAGAACATATCAGTCATAAGCACATTACAGAATTTCTTGAAGCTAACAATATCTTGTGCAAATTTCAGCATGGGTTTCGGCGCGGGCTCAGTACCATTTCACAACTTGTAGAATTCACGCACGACATTGCTAGTTCCCTCGACACGGGCTCACAAATTGACTCTTTATTTATCGACCTATCTAAAGCTTTCGACACCGTTCCCCACAGCAAACTTCTTTGTAAACTTAATGCAATACTCAAAAACCCGTTACTGGTAGACTGGCTATCAAGCTTTCTTTCTAATCGTACACAGTATTTTTCTTTCAACTCCTGTTCATCTGAAACTGTTAGTTTATCATCCGGTGAATCACAAGGATCCGTGTTCGGGCCACTTTTATTCTTACTATATATTAATAATTTGCCAGAAAATATTATTTCTAAAATTCGGTTATATGCAGACAGACGATTGTGTGATATACAGTTCAATTAACACCCTTGAGGATCACGCGCAACTAAATCAGTCATTCGTGTCATTCTGCTCATGGTGTGAAACATGGCAAATGCAAATAAACTTTTGTAAATCTGTATACATGCCATTTTGTAATCGCACAATACCATCTTCTTACACCTACTCATTCAAAAATAACTCTCTGAGTCAAGTGTCCGAGTAGAAATATTTAGGTCTTCTTTCTTCTTCTAACTTGTCCTGGTCAAAGCATTAACACAATATCCAATAATGCAATGCGGAGGCTCGGTTATCTAAAACGTACACTTTGTGTTGCCCCCCAGGAAACTAAACTGGTAACATACAAAGCTTTAATTCGTCCACTTTTGGAGTATGGGTCAATAATCGGGAATCCTCATAAACAGTCCGATATCAGTAAGCTGGAATCTGTCCAAAGGAAAGCAGTACGGTTTATTTTGAAAACGTTTAAGCTATGCTCGTCTCGCGAATAAATTTTTCAGGAAAAATATTTTAGGCGCACATTACTCAAGTTGCGATAAGTTTTTATTAATTTTTTTAACTGTTTGAAGATGGTCGATCGCAACGTAAGGGTCGTTTGGCACGGAATGACCTAGATGCTTTACTTTTTTCATACTACAGACACTAAGAATCTCAAACAGCTATCTCTTAAACTAGTGTTCAAGTCAGACTTCGTACAGGTGTAGGACTTCATAAGCCCCCTTTCCGGAGAGAGTTATTTTCACTACTACACACTGGAACCTTTCCACTTATTTTCTCATATAGACAATGTTATGCCTTTCATATGAGTGCTCATCAGTGTAATGGCAGCAACGGGAATCATTATCGCTGAGTGATGCAAGCATAAACATGCCTTGACTTCCTCGCCCAGGGTATTGCAAGGCTTTCTTCAAACTGAAATGCAACGAACAAAATCCAACATCGATTAGACACCAAATTTAAAACATCAGCAAATCGGCCTCGTTGCGTATGCCTCTCAGTACAGACATGCATGTGGACAAGAACAGAGATATATCTCGGCATAGATAACAATAAGTTGGGTGCCAGTTGCCTGAAATGTCAAGTAGTATTGAGAACGCTGGTTACAGCCTTGCTGCTGTAAATAATAATCACTAAAACAAGGCAAAACCTTTTGTTTTAAGTAAGTCAAAAGCTACAGTGCAGTGCATTGCAAGTATGGTTGGTAAGAAGAATTCATAGCAGCAGTGCGGCAAAAAGAGAGCTAGAAAACTAAAAAAAGGCTATTTTCGAGTTAAAGAATTTGTATAGTGTAGATGTTTTCAAACTGGATGCCTTAGATTTGTTCTTTGGGAAGGCATAGGAGCCAAGGCTTAGTCTCTCAGCAACTTTTGAAATCGTTTTGGGCTCCCAGAAGTTAGTTTTTGATGTCGGTATAGCGAGGCTGGTGGTTTTCTCTAAACCGCTTCAAAAAAATAGCGCGCATTTCAAGATGTTGCTTGCTTCGACATTATCTCTCATAAGCAGTAAGTGCAGGACATTTGCTTAATTTCCCATAGATGCATACAAAAAAGCCGCTTTCAGTAAAGAAGTGCATAATAATACGAACTCTACAGTCTGACACAATTCAAGAATGAAGCGACAAGCACTCTTCAAAAGATGGCTTCCAGCTAATGAGAACAATCAATTGCCGTGGCGTCGCGGTTATCACTAAGTGGGACATCGCAGGTGAATGACAAGTGCTTCCATGAAATGTAATGAACTGCATATGACACACTCAATGCAATGTTTCTTACCACATAGGTTGCATTGCCACCTATGTGGTATCTTAGGTGGAAAAATGCTAAGCTTGATATGTTATTACATAACTCTCCGGCCGGTTTTGCATTGGGTAAGCAAAGTCTATTTATTTCCAGAACCTAATTTCTCCTTACAGGTTTGGCACCCAAACTTTTATGTGCACAGCTGATTGCACGCAAAAGTCAGTAATTCTCAACAGAACTCAACAGTGGCTTTCCTTAAAGCTTTAATGTGGACAACACAAATGGGTTTTAAGATGTGAAAGTGGTAAGCACAGTATGTTTATATGCTGCAGTTGCTCAGTGGTTATGGTGCTCAGCTGCTGACCCGAAGGACGCGGGTTCGATCTTTGGTGGTATTTCGGTGGAGGCGGGACATTCTTGAGTCCCGTGTACTGTGCGATGTCTGTGCACGTGGAGAACCACAGGTCGTTGAAATTGTCCGGAGCCCTCCATTACGGAGTCTCTAATAGTCAGAGTCGCTTTGGGACGTTAAACCGCGAGTAACTGTGTAACCGTAACTATACATTTAATCTCGTATTTCTTATATTGTGCATCATGCAGTCAGTACTTCCTTCATGTATGGCAGGTTTACCAAAAAAATACCAATTTCTGGCATCTAACAGTTTACAGTTACTGAGAAATTATACATAGCATGTGTAAGTTCTTTGGCAGAACAGTGCAACTGCATGGCATGCTGCTGATATAATCCAAAGCTGCATGTTGCTTTCAACAGCAGGATAGTTTCCAAGCATTATTTCTGAATAGCACTTGCCGTATACACCCCTGTAAGCAGCATTTTTCAATTCATTCTTTGATCACAGCAAACCCTTGAATGTATACCTATTTATGCAAAGAGCTTGAGGGCTGTTCATTCTGCAAAAGCTGGGCGGCTGGGGAGAACTGTCTGCACTAAAACAGATTGCTAGGGCACCCAAATTGCACGAAATAAAGATTAAGGCGCAGTCATGTGCATAAAGCAGTGAGATTTCTATGGGCCATAATGCTATACAACCTCATTATACAAGCAAGTAAAAATCGTTAACTAGTTTAGAATACCGGAGATATAAAATTTCACTAAAAACTTACGCAGAAGTGCAGTGCGCCAGTGAAGGTACGGCAACTGGGAGAGGCCTTTCCGGAAGCTGCAGCACTGTTTCAAAGCCGCTTACGGCGATTGCGGAGGCCTAAAAAAACGGTGCCAAACGCCAGTTAGGCTGGCTTCTTCAGATAGCATTGCCAGCACATCGCGGTTGTCGGTGAAACGCCAGTTAAGGTGGCGTCCCCACATTACAGCAATGTCGTGTGAAAATTGAGCTTACAGAACGAAAGCTAGCAGCTACCACCTCCATGACAGTTGAAGTGAAGTTGCAACGGCTACTGAAATACTAGAAACGGCCATGCCACTAGTTCCGGGACATTATTTATGGGTCCGAGAGCCGAGAAATAGTGGTGACAGCCTGGCTACCAAACGTTCTCACCACTAAGTTTCCGTGGTGCTGTTGGAGCGTCATTCTTCAGGTCTGCAGCTAACGGGGCAATGTCGTGTTGAGCGCGCATTAGCCCATCAACGCGCGCCGCCAAAGACACCCTACGCTTTGATCAACGGCCCTGCAGACATGGGACAATGGCAGCACGACGCGGATTATGGTGGCTCCTCATCGCGCGCATGCGGTCGCCTCGCCACAAGAACGTGCACAGTATGATGTGACCCGACGTATCAGACATTTCACCTTTCCCGTATTTCCGAAATCCTCCGCTGTTCATCCCGCGTGGTAGCGACTATGAACCATACCCTCCTGCGCCACTACTCGGAGGGAGGTAAATAAAAAACTCAATCCGCATTTTTTTCTTGAACCCATATGCGGAAAACACGCATAGCGTCGGCAACTCCACTCATTGTCACTGCGGTAAGACTTTCTATAGTATTTCCTCTCTGGAATGAACAAGATGAATGCGTTTGATCACTTACTTGGCCTTTGCCGGCGTGCAAACTGCCAGCCTACCGACAGGGAGCTTCTTTTTGTACGGATGGTTGTCGATGACATTGCACTGGCCTGTTCCGTGCAAGGCATCGTCGCGCTGAGTGGAACGTATTTGCCTGCTAGGACGACTAGGGGCCTATGCATCGATGGTACGAATTCGGTGCGCCGAGGGCCAGGGAGGAAGGCCGATGCACGTGCCGTTCCTTTGGAAGCGTTGTCGTCATGGGGGAGCAAGGCGGTCATACTCTGTGAACAGGAGGATTTGGTTTCGGCACTTCAGCTCGGCGTTTCTTCCACATGCATATAACTTAACATACATCTGATGACTGATGTGACGTGGTCCTCTTAGATCTAAAAGAGACGCTTGGGCGAGTTGATAATCCATGATTACAGACAGCTCGAAAAAGACGGGGACGTGGGAAGAACACAAAGATATATACGTCAGGCACAACCAACAAACACGCAACTCGGGGAAGGACTATATTGTGTCGATGTAGTAGCTGCTGGTAACCAGTGCCCCTGACGACTGCTCTCCATGTGGAGCCTTCCGGACTACGCAGAGTGACGAGACATCGGTCAAACCCTCAGGCTTCGCGCCTGCGGACAGGCAGTGACGCTCCGTGTGGCCGTTGCCTTCCGTGGCCACTATTGCTTACGCAGCCCGTTTCAGCTGGTCCTTCCGTAGGCCGTCCTTGAAAATGACCATACTTTTCGCGCTTGGTGGCTTCATCTGATGTTTATCTTGGCGAGCTTGACTTCTGCACCTTGAACAGTGTTGGGCCACCGACGACTTGACCATTGTAATGCTGTGGGAGTCAAGATCTGTTCGCAGCGGAACTCGAATGAGTTTAAGCTGGTCGTTACACCAGTAAAGTCCATGCACAAGTCTGCAATCTCTAGGCTTCAAAATCCTTTCAGATATTGTGGTTTTGTAAGTTTTGCTCACTGGGGCATTGCTGCACGATGAGCTCTTCAAAGAAGACATTCTGTGGCGTAACCGGCAGTTCTATATTTACTGCCTTTGCCAAAAGTAACCGGGAAACGGGTTTTTGCTTTTCAACCCTATAACGGACCCTTTACGCCACCCCTAAGCAGCGGAAGATGTCAAAACGTAGGACAGGTATTCCCTTTACATAGATTAAAACTTATGGGTTGCCATTAGTGTTTCGCAACGCGGCGAAGGAAGAAACCACTGTTGCCCGGTTACTTTTGGCAAAGACGATACATGATCTCTAGTTTCATGTTCGGTGACTGCATTTCAAAGAACTTCCACGTCCTGTAGCACCACCCATTCTGCAGCGAGCACTGAAGCTTTCGCTCTTCAGTCGACGTAGTAGCTCTGGTCGAACAGTTTCGACATTTTAAGCACAGTCGAGTTCTTGTAAATCACTGCAGCTGGAAATGCAGCCTCCGATGGCAGCGGAAGAAAGCAGAATGAAGTTAGTGAAGTCCAGCCTTTTCCCGTAGTCGGCAGTAGTTGCTCTGTGAAAGAAATCTATGGTGTGCAAATTGGTGTCGAGCGTAAATTTCAGCGCTCGAACAATGTGCGTCTGGAAGGTGATACATTCGAGGCTGAGAAGAATTTCTACTAAAGCCTTTCAGGAACCCTGCCTTGATAAGCGAAAATGTTGTGCCCAATACTAAAGGTTTCAGGGAGTCGAAGTATTTAAGGTGTCGATAGCCGCCGTCATGCGGAAGAGTTAATGGGAACAAAGTCTGTCTCGGGACTAAGGAGATGCGCACATTCCTAGAAAGCAGAACTGATGCCTCCGCAGCTAAAGGCACGATGCAGAATGTCAAATAATAAGGATTCTGCTCACTAGAAGAGCACTGCGATTTCTGAGCGGATCCCGGAAAGGAAGGCGCGAACAGAATGCGGAGATTTCATTATGCGAACTGCTGATGTGATTGACGAAGGACCCCCTCCGGTGGTGGGAAACAGGGCACTTTAAGTGGAGAGAGGGCAGGCAAGGTTCGACAAGTGTTTCCGAACCTTTGCTACCAGGTGTGCTCACACGTGACTCACACTGTGACCATCTTAGCCTCCCTCTCGTCCACCAACGGCATTCTCGGATTCTCTTTTCAAGAGGAAAGGACCCTTAATCTGCGTGAGAGGTATATTGTCGAAGTGACACAACAGTCACCGAAAACCAATCCCAATGAATCCAAAAGTTTCACTGCATCTAGGGTAAAAAGGTTTGTATTCCTACAACAGCACTGGCCTCAAGCCTACTGTAATAGGAATAATGTATGGCGGCAGCCCCCATGGCACCTCGCGCTCTTTCCTCTTTTTGTACAGAGCAGGGGCGCGAATGCAGTACGAACGAGAGCAGCAAGACGAGGCAGGTGCGGCTTAGGGAAAGGCATCACTTTACTTTTTTCCCCATCTGCCCTTTATACCCCACCTCAAAAGCTAGTGTCAATAGCAGTGGCGGAGAGAACACATCGTTAAGCACCTTTGCCCGTGTCTTGCAGAAATACCGTTCAGAGAAACTTCACCGGTCGTCCGGTGCCTGTCCGCCGTTTCTCTCCGTTTTCGCTGAACGCCTGAACAACGCAGCGGAATACAGCTCTACATGGTCGTCTACTTCTTCATTGAACACCGCTCTGCGTGGCCAGCTCTCCGCGGAGCGGCTCTCGCGGGAGCCTGGGGAACAACCGCGCAAGCGCAGTGACAGCTGTAGGTGGGGCCTCCGCTGCGTTGTCTGCCTAAGCGCGGCGGCTCCTCCAAGGCGCGCTTGCTTTGCGGTAAAGCTAACTTCGCTCTTGCTATGCGCACAAAAATCGAGAGTCCGGCATGATTCCCGAGAAGTGCAGCAACTGCGCTTGGTTCTTGCAGCACGTGGTATATAGGTGGCAGTTGCTTCTCGTGTTTTACGCGAAGCATACTAGCCGCACAACCGAGCTCTTCCTTGCTGCGCCGCGCGCGGCCGCGTAGCTACCACTTGACCTACATCGGCGCACCACGTGATATGACGTCACAACAGCTGTGAAAGCTGGGGCTCAACTCGTGCGCTCGCTTGCGGACGCGCAGCCTCCACCGGCGGCCTAACTCCCGCTCCTTCCGCTATGGGCGCTGACGTCACAACAGCTGTGAAAACGGGCTCAACTCGTGCGCTCGCTTGCGGACGCGCAGCCTCCGCCGGCGGTATGCTTCGCATCCTAGGCTTAACCATAAGCTAAGCCAGGCCATTTTTTTTGTTTTGCATCCGATCACAAAAGTAAAAGCTGTCACGGGCAAAGCTTGCTCGATGCCTGAGCAAAGCCTCCAAGCTATGGTGACACTTCCACCCCTTAGTTGCTCAGCTGCTTCGTGCCGAGCAGCCAGAATATGCCCACGACGCGCACTATTGTTTTCACCAGCTCAAAGTTGGTCTCCGCCAAGTCAGCGATGAATTAATGGTGCGGCCTAACTTTAGAGATTTCAGTTTGCGAAACGTTCCATTCGTTGGTAACCTGAAAACAAGAGTTTTAAGAAGTTGGGAATTTCGGGGAAAAAGTCTCATAGCATATGATTGTTACCAGCACCACGGCCTTCCAGCGCTAGGGAATATATCTCGCCCATGCGCAGCCCTAAACTGCTGCTCATTTGCAACACTTTTTTTCGTGCTTTCATGCAAACAGATAAAAACACGTTATATTGAATGTTTAGTTAACTTTATATCGGGTAATCGGTACGCCCAAAAATCAGCGTGAAGTAATTTTAACGCGCTGTAGGATGGAGATGACTATATACAACTTAAAAGGCAGTTATAAATCACAGCTAATTTGACTCCGAATTCAATTAAGTCAGCTCTCCTTGTGGTCTCCAACGGAGTAGAAGTCCTTTTTTTTTAGCCATTCAAACACCTTCGAATATATTAATGTTTCCGCGGTCACCCCTACTTTCATGACAGCGCTCCTTCTTCTTCTGCAAGCGGGTGCTGGCTGAATGAAGCATCAATCTCTTTTTATCGCCGCGAGAAGAAGGGCAGCATATGGGTTGTGCTTCGTATCTTTTTTGACTGAAAGTTTAAGGACGGCCCTGAAAGTTCCCGCTTTTTGTCAATTAGCACGATAGTTGACTTCCAATCCAACGCTGTCTGGGCATCCTGCGGTCTAGAGCGGATTGCGGCTCTTCTCCGGAGTCGCCGAATACATGAAAGTGTACGCTAGGAATCGCTCTATCTTGCCCGTAAATACTTCAGCATCCGCAATTGGCAACGGTATTATTTTTTTTATAGTTGCACGATAGCCTGGCTGAATATGTTTATGGTTTATGGTTTATTGGGGTTTAACGTCTCAAAGCGACTGAGGCTATGAGAGACGCCGTAGTGGAGGGTTCCGGAAATTTCGACCACCTGGGGTTCTTTAACGTGCACTGACATCGCACAGCACAGCAGTACTTCATTCCTTTCTTCGCTCACGACTGAAGCATATTGCCGAAAGTGCCGGAAGATGAAAGAAGACATATTGTGGATTTATGTTCTCAGCGTACTATCGCTGCCATTACTAAACGTCCTCTTGCTACTTTAAACCACATATGTCAGGCGTACAGGAAAGAAGGATGCATTGAAGACACCCCTCGGCAACCCCGTCGCCGGGTGACTACAGGAGACCAGGATATGCAGATTGTAGCAGCTGTAGCAGACCAGCCGACCACTTCAGTCCTGGAAGTGGAGGCTGAGCTCGGACTTGACCATGTTTCGGTAACAACAGACAAGCGACGCCTCTATGAGGCAGGACTCAAAGGTAGAACGGCTGCTAGGAAGCCACTCCTGCCTGCGAAGAACAAGACGAAGCTGCTCCAGTTCGTTCAAGAGAACGCTCACTGGTCTGTGGCTGATCGGAAGCATGTGGTCTGCACAGACGAGTGAACGCTCACTACACGGTGGGATCAGCGAACACGAGTTTGGCGCCCCATCAACACGTGGTACGTATAGGCATGGTCGTAACTCTCCAAGAAAAATTCGCTTGCATGTGAATTTTTGTCGCAGCATTTCGCAGCACCAGCTATAGCTCTGTCGTTAGTTTGGAGTTCGTGGTAACATCTTGTAGCCGAGATCGAGCGGAAGGATGTAACTGGGTAGTTAGCAGTTACTATCGAAGGGCGGTAGTTGGAGAGTGATCTGCGTCATGTTGGCGAAAAATGAAAACAAAGCATTTTATCTAATACCATTCAAAGTCAGTCAGAAAAAAGAGGCGTCCGTCAAATTCACGATAATCCTTGTTTAGTCGCAAAAATAACGTAACCTGGTGACGGCATCAAAACTAGGTTCCTGATTGGTCGATAGAGGCCACGTGAATTTGTGACGTCCTCAAAATCAAACTTCCGATTGGTTCGCAGGTGTCATGTGGCCTTGTGACGTCATCATAACCTGCCAACCAAGGCAGGTGGCAAGTTGCTCACAGGGTCTGAGCAATCTGCCTTCGCTGGTGAGTGGCAACACCGGAATCTTCTACCGCAACATCCATGGACTCAAGACAGTAACGAAAGGCCAGTTGGGCGTGTAGGGAGACCGCAGCCAAGAGAGGAGTGCAGCCGCGCGAAGGATGTTTAATGCTGTGGCATTACACTCATAACGTTATGTTAAGCGTGCGCCAAATTTCTTATTGGACATTTCTCATCTTGCTTGCATCTGTTAATTTATGGGGTGCCATGTAACGCACACAGTTTTTAAAAATAGGCGGATTACTGACATACATTATTCGCATAACCGCTTTTAGACCTTATAGCTCAATATATTCGCGAATGAGAAAATTCCATGAGTGCTTCGCTGTATATGAAAACAATACGCTTCGGTGATTATAAGTTAGCGGCAGAAATAATCTCAAAATCTTACCTTGCTTATTTGCTGGAAGGTGCGGGTGATATCGAGCATACCGGTTATTTATTGAAGTTGAATGGACACTAAAAGCCAATTTCCGTTCTTAATAAAAGGATGACGCAATGCCTTCTGTGAACGCGTGACCCCTCCCCCCCCACACGCACACAGACAAACACACGCGCGCGCTCACGCACCCACGCACACA
Source organism: Amblyomma mixtum (assembly GCF_055824585.1). Classification (NCBI taxonomy): domain Eukaryota; kingdom Metazoa; phylum Arthropoda; class Arachnida; order Ixodida; family Ixodidae; genus Amblyomma; species Amblyomma mixtum. The sequence continues at coordinate 171,353,552 of NC_143016.1, forward strand.
CACACACACACATACACTATATATTTGCAAAATTTGGCTTTAAAATGTTTCCACAAGGCTATGTTGACTTCTCACTAAAACCCAGAAAGGACGTCGTCACCTATATTTTTAACTGCATTAACCTGCAGGCGTGCTGCCTTGGTCCACGCCTGAAAATCAACGTCGACGACACGCTGGCTACCTGCGACACTATCCGCCGGTGGCGACACCGGTGTTTCGATGCTAGTTCATCTAAAACTGCCAATGCCGGTGTCGACCACCGGCGCTGAACAAATTGTCTTCGAACATGGTCTTTGTAACGTTGGTGCTTCTTTCGTACGTCTTTCGGTTTACCTACGTTAAACCCGTAGCAAGTTTTGCCTTCAGTGTTTCTTTAACAAACCACCAGACCTATGATCAAATAGAAACTATGAGTTCTCACAATGAGCAAGATATGCCGCGCGGCAAGCTGGTTTGACATACTCAGAGTGGCGGCGCTGGAAGACGAAGGACGAAGAAAGGACAAGACATACTACAGTCGGCGCAACTATATGTCTCGTCCTTTCTTTGTCCTCGTCTGCCAGCGCTGCCACTTTGTGTAGTTACAATGTGTTTTTCTATCTCAGTGCTTATTCCTATCGGGAGCAGCGCGAACAGAAGGCAATTACCTATACTTCTTCCTTTCCCGCAGGTATATGCCGCGGCTCATCCAAAGAGTAGCCGCCACTGGGGGAGTTCAGTGACTGTTTGGGGGGCAGTCACAAAAGATGGTCTCCGACCTCTCGTGAGGATCGACGGTCGATTCACGGCCGTGAACTACTGCTCCATTCTTGGCGATGCGGTGTTACCATTTTTTGTGGGAGAAGCATATCCACAACAGGATTTAATCCTCCAGCAAGACCGCTGTCCTGTGCACACGTCGAAGTTGGCTTCCTCTTTCTTGCAGGAGCGTGGTGTTGCCGTGCTGGAATGGCTAGACAAGCTGGCGCATGATGTGAAAGACTGCAAAGATAACCCCTTGCGAATTTTTTCCTCTGCCAGAACACAGAAGGAGCTGTGCCTTTTCAGAGCCATAGTCACGGAACGAGGGAGCTGGTAAGAGCTGGTTAGAAGGTTCCTGCAGCGTCATTTTTATAATCTCACCCCGGAAGACCCCTACAAGTTCGCTAACTCGGAAATGGTTGTGACTGCCTTGGAGAAAGGGATCTGAGCGGCCAACAGCGCAATTTCTGTAGACGTGGACGAACTGTTTCATTCTATACCCCGTGAGGAGTTGCTTTCTGCTGTGCGAGAGTTCATAGATAGTACGGGACGCATTAGTTTTCAGAACGCCTGTGGTGTGTTTGTGGATTCTTTTTTGGACTTGCTCACCACGTTCGCTGTGTTGTGGCCCACCGGTGGGTCACGCAACGCAGTCCAGCCGTGCTGGCGCAAACAACGAGGCGTTTCTTGCAGTGCGGCGGCGATGTGCTTCCACAAATACATGAAAATGCGTTTCCACTGTCATATCACAGATGACGGTAGACATATTGTCACGACCAGAGGAGCCGTGAAGGTAGACGTCGGGAAGAACCCAAGACCGGGAGCCTTCTTTTAATTATGGAGCCAGCTTCCACGACACAGAACAGAACAGCGCGCCACGAGAGCCGACCGCCGCTTCGTCGTCGTCTTCGACTCAGCGCGGAGGCCGCGCGGCGCGTTAGGCGCGTGGCAATATAAAGCGCGTCTGTATTTATTGACATTGGCGCTTGCAATGTGTCTGATGATAGACCTAACGGCTATCAGGAAACGGCGCAGAAAATGTTCTAGCTACGCGCTCCGGCCTTTTGTTCGGGCGCTTTCCACGTGCGCAACGTACTTTTGAAAAGCGCTCACAATATGTGTAACAGCTCAGCTGAAGAATTAGTCTATCCTATTCGCAATAACATGGCTCACTCTCAGTACCAAGCCTCGTGGTCCTCATCCTTGTGCTTTCCATTTTTTACGAGCATTCAAAAATCGTGATGGACTGTCAAAAATCCCACAGAAGTACTGAAAACCAAAAGAACCGACCATGCGGTGGAAGCGCATCCGCCGGGACACACGGCAGCCCAAATACGTTGCCATCCACTTCGTGTGGCACAACTTCTGCTCCAGCGAACGTCGAGTGTTCAAGCAGCGATGATGGCAGGCTCGAAGAGTTATTGGAAAGGTTGATTTATAGGTTTATTGGGGTTTAACGTCCCAAAGCGAATCAGGCTATGAGGAACGCAGTTATTGGAAAGGTCTTCTGAACTGTGGGATGGTGATTCAAGCGTTTGTGGTGAAGCGGTGTCTGAGGATTCGGAAAATGGTGACGTTCAGGCTGCATTACCTGCCGAAAGCTGGAATACGATAACGACTAGAGTTAGAGCGATGCCGTATTCGAGCCCTTCTGAACTAATAAGCCTACCGACTTGCAACGATGCTCTCAGCTTGTTTTCTCTTTTTTTTGACTGATGACATTTGGGATCAACTTAAGCAGAACCGAAAACTGGGCGAGTTCGTGAACGTTCAACATTATGCACAGCGCGAAAAACGAAGACATGGGAAGAAACACGCAAACAAACGCTGTGTGTTTCTTCGCGTGTTTCTTCCTCTGTCTTCGTATTTCGCGCTGTACATAATGTTGAACATTTGGGACATGATGGTTCATGAGACAAACAGGTATGGGAAGCAGTACATAGACTCGATCGTCCTACAAGAGAAGCGCGTGAAGAAATGGACTGAGACAAGCGTGTAATAAATGTGGGTTCGTTGGTGTACTGATCTGCATGGGTCTAGTATGGCTTTATGGTCTGCAGCACTATAGGGCAAGAAGTAATCTGTACGGCGTAAACTGCATTCGCCAGTATATGGTCCACGACCGGTTTCTGCTGAGCGCACAGCAGGATCGTCTCTATCGGATTCAACCCTTGATGGAAAAAATGAATCCCAGTTTCTGCTCAGTGTTGGAACCAGGCAAAGAGATTGTCATTGACGAAACGATAATTCCGTGGCGTGGGCACCTCGCCTTGAGGCAATACATCCCTGGTAAAGTCCACAAGTATAGAGTCAAGCTATACAAGGCCTGCGCGAGGGAGGGCTATGCTTTGAAAGAGCAAATATATGCGGGAAAATCTGGCGCCATAGCGGGCATCGGGCATGCCGAAGAAGGAGTAGTAAATTCGATGGCTGGCTTCACCGGCTGTGGTTGAACACTTTTCGTCGACAACTTCTACGCGAGCATGCCGCTCGCGTCACGCCTGTTGAAAGATGATAGATTTTTATGTGGCACTCTCCGATTGAACCGAAAGGGGCTTCCGAAAGAAGTTACACAAGCTACAGAAAAAAAGGGGAAGTCGTTGGTCTTGAATCCCACAACAGCTAAAGGTGCTGAAGTGGTTGGATAAACGGCCCGTTCTCGTGATGGCTATGGTTGCTGAGCATGACGCCAGCCTTGTTGATACCGGAAAAAAAAAATGAGAAGTGGTGAGCCGATCATGAAACCAAGCGCAGTACTCGACTACAACGCGTCGAAAAAGGGCATAGACTAGAGTGACCAAATGACGTCCTACTACTCCTGCCTACGGAAAGGGCTCAACTGTTATAGGAAAGCTGCAGTAGAGCTCATCGCTCGAACTGCAGTTGCGAACCAATGGGCTGTCCGTTCAATGGTGGACGGTAAAACGTCGCCAATCATCGAATTCCGCGAGGAGTTGGCACGCCAACTCTTCGCCATAGCTCAGCTTGAGACCGAAAGGACACGCGGAACAAAGCGCGCTCATACGCTGGAAAAGGCCGATGGACCTGCACGGTCTGTCCGAAGGAGATGTACTGGATGCTACGCATCGCTGAGAGGCCGCCGCGGTGGCTCAGTGGTTATGGTGCTCGGCTGCTGACCCGAAAGACGCGGGTTCGATCCCGGCCGCGGCGGTTGAATGTCTTTTTAGGAGAAATTCTAGAGGCCCGTGTACTGTGCGATGTCAGTGCACGTTAAAGAACACCAGGTGGTCGAAATTTCCGGAGCCCTCGACTACGGCGTCTCTCATAGCCTTAGTCGCTTTGGGACGTTCAACCTCACAAATCAAATCAAATCATCAAATCAGCATCGCTGAGAGCTCGCAGAAGCCGAGAGCAGGCAAGGGTAATGTCGAAGAAAGTCGTTACATTTTCCGCAAATGGCGCGGGAAGGCCATTTATGTGTTTGCCATGTTGAAATCCTCTGCACGAGTAGAACTGAACATAGACTACGTTTCAGACATCGTGAGCTGGTGGTACGTAAGATGTTTAGTTGCAAATGCTGTGATTTATTCTGGAAGTAATTCATTCTGGAAAGTAGTTTATTCTGGAAAATTTTTCTGGAAGTACTTGAATAAAATGTCGAGTTTGAGGGCTTGTCTTGAGTCTTGGTGCTTAGTGAATGGTGAAAGGTAGAGTCACGTGGCGTTGCCCCACAAAGGGAAGCTGGTTGGTGGGTAGTAAACTTAGCAGACAACGCCTTCAAAACGCAAACTCTTTATCGTGGAAACTTGTGCATGCCCAGGAGAAGAAAGAAGAATTGAGGGCGCGAGATCAACAAGCGCCTATGGCACTTGTTTGGACCAGAACTACCGAAACTCTTGGCCGCGCTCTAGTTACATAAAGCAGAAATTTTGTACGCAGGAAGGGCGCCGTTTTTAAAGGATATCCTTGAGAACGTGCTTCAGTCGCGTTCACTGAGGATGAAGCGAGCACAGTCGCGGTAATAAATGACTCGATAAATTCTGCAGATGCGGTATGCTGCAAGGATCCATTATCCATTTTGTTTTTATGATCCATTTGGTCCTCTACGTCAGGTCATTATTGTTCGATGACGTAGCCGTGCCGTTCAAACTTCCATGGGCCGTGCCGGACCTCACTATTGGATGCACCTTGCAGCCAATATTGAGCCGGAGCACACAACGAATGGCGAAGGGTACCGTAAACGCGAGTATCCGCTGCCTTTCATTTCCGTGATTGGTCGACTGCTGCTTTCTTCTGATGATTCCGTCACGCTTACGTCACGCGAAATGGAGTGGAAAATGGACAATGGATTCTTATGAAATACGGCCCCAGGTAAAGCAACTTCCTGGAAATGCACGTGCCAAGTGAACCACGCGATGACTTTCTGCGCTAGCATACCTGTTTCAAGTTTCCCGCAGAAGCTATACACCAGCGAACATGCCAGTAGAGCCACCTTTCAGAAGGTGGAAAAAATAGGTCCAGAAGTGTGCCCCATCGGTGTGTCACGCCGCACCCGAGGGAAGCATCAGGTGACCCACCGGTGGGCCACGTCGCACAGAGATCACAACTATGACAAGGGGCTACGCAGCGAACGTGTTAAATGCTACTTGGAATCCACCATTGTTACGATAACAGCCTGTATGTTCAAAAGCGGGGTACTTGCATTGGGTCCTGTGTGGCTCCAGTGCTAGCTGAAATTTTCCTGGCCCAATTTGATAGAAACCTGGTGCAGGAAGTAAGCTGTTTGGATCTTGGAGTTGGGCTGGTAAAAATATACGACGACTTTCTAGTTTTCCTTAACGTCCATATTGATGATGCCCTGGACTCTGTTGCAGATGCGGTGGTGGTGTTGTTTATGGGTTGATCTAATTCCCCGAGATCCACTGGTGACCTTCCGAAAAGTGGATGCATTCAGTTTCTTGACGTGCTGTTGTGCCTTCGGGGAGTCGACCACATCTGTTGGGCCTATATGCCGCGGTCGAAGAAGGCAATTCTACCTTTCACATCCTCTCATTCCAAGTTAGTCAAAAGGGGCTTGGCGCCCTCATGTCTCCTGTCCGCCTACTCACTAACTTCCTAACTTACTAACTTGTAAGTTTTGACTTACAAGTTAGTATGTGGAAGGAGTCGGGTTTCCCGTTGGACCTAATCTGTGCCGTGCCTGAGCTATCACTGAAGTGCTACCGAAAGAAGAAGAAACCAGAGAGTGAACTAGATGCTCAAGAGCTGAATCCTTCCAAACATGCCTTCGAGGTGATACCTTACATGCACAGGGTGTCACGCAATCTTAAGAAGATGGCCCAGAAGGCTGGTCTTAGTCTCGTGTTTACCGCTCCGTATAAGCTTTCCAAGCTGTGCAGGCTTTTTGCTGAAGGGTGCACGAAGAAAACTTCCTGTGCGATCAACCATCACACTAAGTTTGTTCCTTGTGCGACAGGAGTCGTGTATCGCATTCCCCTGCGCTGCGGCCGGATTTATGTGGGCAACACGGGGAAGTGTGTGAACGAAAGGTTGCGCGAACACGCTGCGTCGCTAAGGATGTGTCATGGTTCGAACCTACCCCTGCACTACAACAAAATGTAAGGACTGCGTGGGTGGGTGTGTGCTCAACTTGGACATAATTTCTTCCTTCATTACTTCTATATATTGTTACGCCCAGGATTTATTGAGACCGGGACGGAGGACTGAAAGCAGCTGGGTCCGCTTGCCGAGCACGAGACACCACCAACCTCGTTCTCCTCATCTTCGGCTTAGTCAGCAGCGCCGACCATGTAGAATAATAATAGGTAGAATTGGCCTTTTCATGGGCGTCACAATATAATCCACAGGTCTACTTCCACAAGTAATGCACACTGCGCATCTAGCTCCTGTATTTAAATCTGGAGATCGAAGAGTTTTCACCAACTGTCGGCTATCCCGATACGACCTGTGTTTTCTCAATGTATTAAAAAAAATTGGCTGTGATTTAGTCCTGATTAATCCTGAAGTGGCTAGATAGCTACTGCTGGCTGAGGGGAACTCTCTCAGTCGAATTGTAAAGTCAGTCTTTTGTCGCTTCGTTTCGCTGGGCGTTCATTCTTCATCTTCGTCCCTGGACATGAGTTCACCCTCTCTCCCGGCCCCCTCTCCGCTCCTCCCGCACTCGGTTTCACCGGCAGCTGCTCCGCATCACGTGACCAACCACGTCACCAGCCACGGCGCCATCACGCTGAAGGCTAGCCTAGTGCTAGCGTAATGTAGGCGCGCGGCGCGCACACCAGCTGCGGGCTATAGGCCCATCTCCATGGGCGCATCCGAGGCGCACGAGCGCAGCGCCTACGCGTACCAGCGTACGCGGGAGCCGGTCTGCGCATGCGCGACGCGCCGACGCGAGCCGGCGCTGGCGCTTGCCAAATATCTGTCCATGTCAGATATTCGCGCCTCGCTCGCGCCTCGCTCACGCCGGCGCCGGAAGTCGCCGTTGGTTTGCGGTCGGTGTAACCAATCAGAGAACGCAGTTCTCTCGGCATCCGGTACGGCCCTTCGCGCCGTTTGCTTCGCCGAGCCGAGCTGAACGCGGCAGTAGCGACAGGTCATCGAGTTGCATATGTTTTCCGACGCTTGTCGCGGTGTGGCGCTGAGCGCGCAAGCGCTGCGCTGGTGCGCCTCGGACGTATCCATGGAGATGGGCCTTATGACGTCACTCCGCGCATGCGCACAGCTGGCGGAGCGGTGGTGCCACGGCTCAGCGCGCAGCCACACTGACCTCGCGAAGCGGCTCGACAATTTCTGACACAGCGCAATTTGTGAATGTTATACTTCCTAACCCATCCCAATCTTTTACTCGATTATCAGCATAGCTCATGACAGATTGATCAATCGAAACAGCACTATTAACGCAAAAGCAAGCGTCATGCAAGCATTCAGCAACAAACATATAGTTCTGGGCATCTATGTGGAGTTTTCGAAGGCTTTTCAGCTCTCAAACATATCCTTTCAAATATACAGAGATAGGTGGTTCGTGGAACACCACATGCGCTACTAAAATCATGCTTCAGGAACAGGACACAATATATGGAAATAGATCACATTATATCTTCTTTGCCTTCCGTTTATACCTGCGTGACGCAGGCAACTATACCCGACCTTTATTTTCCCTTATTTATGATAGACCTAATTAAGAGTTACCAATTAGAGTTTATTAAGAGTTAACAGATTCCAGTACACAGCGGTAGGCAAACCGCAGCCATATATGTGTTATCGCATATGAGATACCACAAGGGTCTCTACTTGGTCCATTATTGTTTCTGTTATAGATTAATGATATTGTAAATATTCTACTTACCCCACAAATTATCCTCTATGCTGATGACACCAACGTCTTTTTTTTCTGGGGGTGAATATAGTAGATATTGACAGACAGGCGAATGTCTGGCTGGGTAACGTATCGGTGCGGCTTGGCGTAAATAAATTAGCCCCGAACATGAACAAAACAAAATATATTGTATTTCGACCAAAGAATACATTTACGTCAGACATTCTTGCGCACTTCAGCAATGAACAAATTTAACGCTTTGGATCACATAAATTTCTCGGTGCATTTTTTCAGGAACACCTAAACTAGTCTGCACATGTCGCAAAAGTTCAAGCAGATATCTCAAGAACGATTGGGCTCACCTACAAACTAAGGAATTTACTACCACCTCGGTTAAAAAGCAATTGTATTATGCTCTATTAAACTCCCGTTCGCACTACTGTCTTGTATGGGGTACGACCACAAAAAACAATTTAGAGAACCTACATGCACTACAAAAACATTTTCTGCGCCAAATAGAAAATGTCCGGAACTTAACTCAATCAGCTCCGTTATTACAAAAACACCAAATCCTGACTATCACAAACATCCTATGTAAAAAACTAGCAGTAGCCATATAAGCTCATATCAAACAGAATGCAGCATCGTTCATAGAGAAATATGTTCGCAAAGAACACATGTATAATCTCCGGCATACGATTTATAACAAAGGCAGGATTCGTAGAAACTACGGAACACAAAAGTTAACATATCAGATTCCTCACTTCTTGAATAAGCACGCCATTGTTACGAATATCGTTACTGACAGTTTTTCAGCTCAAGCCTTTAAAAAAACAATAACATTTTTTTAGCACACAATTTTGACTATGTCCTTTTTCCCGGGTTCTAAGTAGACTTGCGATAGTTTCTGTTATGAATATGTTTTATTGTTCCTGCTTGTTTATTTTCTCTGCCCATTAATACACGCCACTTACTTTAGCTGTTTGTTTCTTCGCAATATGACTTAGCCCTGTAGGCTATGCTGTCTTAGTGTGTACCTTTTATGGTGGTGATTACTGATAGACATTTTCTTCAATGACGTGACTGTAACTGTTGTTGAGTGATGGGAACAAAGGGAAGGGGGCCGACACTGAGTCAGGCATTAATTTGCCTTTATGTTGGCCTCCTAGGCAGCTATTACTGCTGCCTAAAATGACTTTGACTTTGGCTTATGGTATTTGTTCCGACTAACACACGCCGACGAACGACGACGCCGGATTTTCAGCAGAACAAGCTGTCGCGTAATATAGGCAACAAGCTGCGCGGCCATAACTCACCTGTGCGTGAGCTATGAGAGTCAACTCGTGCATGAGACATCGCTAACGCGAATACGTTTTGTCCAACTGTTTCAGGCGCTGTTCTTCTGGCGCTCATCCTTTACGCTAGTTGCTTATCTTAAGATCAGTGACAAAATATTTGGTTGGACTAAGATTGCTATACGGAATCAGGAATAATTTCTATTGGAAGTGTTTTATACACAAATGAAAAAATGTACGCAAGACACAAAGAAACCTAGTGACTTACGAAATGTCCTTGCAAGGCGATCACTTGTGGTATCCGCCGTGGCACTGAGTTCCAGAGCGATGTAATGACACCCCGTCGTCCACGTAACACCTCCCATTCCTCCGTCACTGCATACCATAAGGAGTCGGCCGTAATGGGAACATCACGGCGGGTGCTGAGTTGTTTGATTAGGTCCCATGCATTTTCTATTGGGTTGAGGTCATCTTCTTTGGGGGGCCAGTTTATTTGGCGCATTGCGTAGAGGTCGAAGAGGGCTGTCACTTTACGGGCTGTGTGCACTGGACCTCTGTCCTCTTGGAACTGGATTTCACCGTGAGCGAAAGGGCCTTCACGAGCAAATGGCAACAAGTAGTGAGTGATAATGTTGCAGTATTCTTCTGATGTAAGCGGCAATTTGATGCCAACAAGTGGCCGAGCCCTTCCTTGACGATTACCCCACACATTTACAGAGCACCACCCCCTGCAAAAAATGGTTTGGGTAAATTCCGGGAGGTAACTAAGAGTAGAGAAATAAAGAAAAGATAGTTCCTCCTACTAAGAAAGATATGTATTACTCGAAAGGAAGAAATAGCAATCAATAAAAAAAAGTCGACCGGACATGTAGGAAAGGTGTAATGCACAGACTATTACTGAGGCGTACTGAAAGTAACGTATTTTTGTCAGTACCAAACAGGCATGCTCACAAGATTACAAAAAACGAAACCAAAGCACAAGTTAGGTTGATTAAAAAAATGAACTCAGCTATACAAAAATGCAGCATAGGTGTACTGCGAAACTTATCACTTCTGAATCTTGCTATAACCAATAGCAGCTTGCGTTATCGAAAACCTAGGTGACCGAACCTACCCTGACGCCTGCCATATCCCAAGTAATATGCAGGGTGCAACCCGCATGAGTATACTTCCAAATCCTTGTCTTTTAAAGTAAAACTATAAGTGATATTAGCCACCGCCATGGCTCAGTGATTATGGTGCTCGGCTGCTGACCCGAAAGACGCGGGTTCGATCCCGGCCGCGGCGGTTGAATTTCTTTGGAGGAGAAATTCTAGAGGCCCGTGTACTGTGCGATGTCCGTGCAAGTTAAAGAACCCCACGTGGTCGAAATTTCCGGAGCCCTCCACTACGGCGTCTCTCATAGCCTTAGTCGCTTTGGGACATTAAACCCCATAAACCAAACCAAACCTATAAGTGATGTTAAATTAGAAATAAAAAATAAGTTTGCTTCGACATCGTATGGAAGCGAGCGCTAGTACTTTATGGACGAAGGCGCAGCTTCATACGAATCCCATGTCTCTCTAATTAAATATGGCTTGGTTTAACGGTGTTTAACGTCCCAAAGCGACACAGGCTATGCGGGACGCCGTAGTGAAGGGCTCCGGAAATTTCGACTTATCTGGGGTTCTTTAACGTGCACTGACATCGCAGAGCAGAAGGGCCTGAAGAATTTCGCCTTCATCGAAATTCGGCCGCCGCGGCCGGGATCGAACCCGCGTCTTTCGGGCCAGCAGCTGAGCGTCGTAACCACTGAGCCACCGCGGCGGGTCACCTAATTAAATATGCATTTAATTTTGGGCATGGCATAATCAAGAAAAAAAATTAGTGCAAAGGGTGCACCTTTATACCTTACAAAAAGCGACGTGAAATAGACGAGTAAGACACAAAGTTCCCGGGTGTCAATGCTAGAAATTTGTGAAAATTCGCGGAAAGGTGAGTGTCCGTATTGAAAATTTTAGCAACGAAGAGGGTTGGACATTGAGCCATCGAATTTAGCTTTCCTTTAGAGGTGCACTTTGTATACAGAAAGATCTTTGTTTTCAAATAAACACTTTCTGTGTTGAGTGGCCACCACACGCGCCTCTGGAGGTCCCAGTGAACGCTGAAAGTCGAAGCCGCAAACTTGACAGGACTGAAAATCGAGAAGAGGACAGGACGAGCGGTAACTAGCAACTGAAGTTTATTGAAAAAAGACATGTTGCAGCAAAGGTTGCATCTGCGCATAGCGTACGGGAACTAAGATAGTGACACGTGTATATGATAGTGACAGTGTATATCAACTGATTTTGAGGGCGCAGAGGTGTGAGAAGAGATGCTACCGCTTTTATTGCTGAGCCAGGCAGCCATGCGTAAGACCTAGACGATGGAGCTAGCGCAGAAACCCACAGTTAGCTGCGGCTCCATCCGGGCATTAGGGGGGTTTTGTTTCGCTGGCTGTTGTGTTTCGCTAGCTCATGAGGTGCTTCTTCCTGCTGAACAGTCCTCCTCTCGTAATGGAGTATGAAGTTGACTGTTTCAATGTAGTAGATGAGGGTGGTTCAGAAGGATTCGGATTAGTTGAGGAATCAACAGAGGATGTTTTCTTCGATGCTTTATCAGTAGATGAGTACGAAGCGTGGAAGAGGTTATCCTCTGCTCCCTCTGTTGACCTGTCAAATGTGGACTACAACTTGAACTCTCCTCTCATTGCAGATGGGGTTGAAGATGCCCTTCGTGTACTGCGAGCCAGGCCTTCAATCCCATCGACCGGAAGGATGTTGACCAAAAGCATCATCTTGGGAGCCTTGCTCACACTGTCGGTTGATTGGGGTCGTTTCCACAACACCGACCGGTTCCACCGTTGGACAGGAGAATTTGTGTATCAGACTGAAACGAAGGCATCTCATTTTTGGACCCTTCTGCATCAGGATCACAATGCATGGATCAAAGCCTTATCGGTGTCGAGGTCATTTTGGACAGCGTGGACCCACCTATCTCTTCCCACTGATGATGACCTGTGGAAGATCCCTCGATTATCAACTCCAGCGTGGCATGACACCAAGACTAGACTCAAATCTGATGGGGAAATGTTTTGGTTTTTCCATAGAGTGGTTTTGATGATGAATTCATGAAGCGATGAGGAGCGGGCCGAGCTTCGTCGAAATGATACAACACTAGATTGGGAAATTCAAAAACCAAATGAAGTTCCCGTAAATTTTATTGCATCTGGACATCATCCTGATCTGTTGACCTTCGCAGTGGTTCCTGGATTCCTTGTTTTGTTAGAAAAGAACTATCTGCTAGATCGAAACATGGTCCTGATGATCAAGGATACCTTCGCTGCCCGACTATGCACTAAACTGTCCTTGATCGGGCGTCAAGACTCATCAGGAGGACTCGACTCAATTTGTAGGTTGCACACGTTTTATTCTGAGGAGATAAGTGGCCGACCCGGGTAGGAAACGACGCCTATGATGTCATCAAATTGGTTGAACCACATTGCAACCAGAGGATAATGGAGATTTCTCACCAGAATCGTCCTTTGATTCCTCAATCCGACTCACTCAAGGTCTTTCTAGAGCGTAAATGCCTAGAATTGTCTCAAAAGCTAGGACACACTGTCAATGATAACCCTCGTCTTCCTGCTCGCGCGTACGAAAGTGATTTCCCTGCAAATATAACTTTCATCTCACCGTATATAGACACAAACGCTATAAATTTGAATGGCTGTAAATACAAACAGTTGTAATGCAGACACATGCAATGTATTGTACATGCTATTACTGTAAGTAGTTGTAAATATACGTAAATAAATGTACCGTCTTTGTCTAAAGTAACCAGGCTACATGGTTTTCTTCTAGCTTGTATAGTGGAGCCCTTTTGGCTCACCTAGAGATCAAACGACGTTGGAAGGTAAGAAGAACCCCAGTCCCCACCTTTAACGACCATTTCAGCTTCAGGGAAGATGCAAGGCCTCCAGTTTACGAGCTAGAAGCAAACCCTGCAGCCTGGTTACTTCTGACAAAGACTGTACTTAAGCACCCCCTTCTTTTCTACAGTCTGTTCAGCGAATTTCCTCAGCTCCACATAAACGACCCTAAAAAATCCCGAACTTGGCACGAAACTAGAAGCAGTAGCCGTACTTCAAGTAATTAACCGATGCCATTTTACTGTTGCGCGAGGACAGTTCGTCAGCGTCGCGGACCACACCATTTGCCCGCGCAAAATAGATTTAAGACGGAAGCCTTTATTGCGCCATCGTTGTAAGCAGGAGTTGTCGACAGAAATGTCACGCTTTTCAGTTAGGACAGCAGCTTGGGCATGTTGGTTATTTATTCTTGATGGAACAGCGCAAAACATCGGGACAAGGGACAAGCGCTGACTTACAACTGGTTTTTATTTCGAAGAAACATTGCTTCTTATACCTTCTTCACCCTCTCAAAAAGCGCATGCGTCGCAACCATATCGTTTAAGCGTCCACAAAAAAGCATAAGACAAATAATCAAAGATATTTATAATCACATTTTTAACATGTCAAATTCTTTCTTAGTCAAAGCAACAGACGGCGTGCTGACACAATCGTCGCGCAGACTCGCTATCGAAGCTGCCTCGATTATTTCCCGGACTAACTGGTCTTTGTGATTAGCCAAAGCTTTGCATTTTTGGAAAACCGGTGCACAACTAGTTGAAGGGCAATCTCTGCAATGGATTCCCAGGTTCCTGCAAGCTTGCTCGAAATTATTTTTGTGTTCTAGCAGCCTTTCATTCATGCACCTGCCAGTCTGCCCAATGTACTGTTTACCGCAAGTCACTGGCAACGAATAAACAAGGCCTTCGGTGCACTCCACAAAGGGGGTTCGATGCTTTATCGTGCATCCCTGCTTCTTTTTGGTCGGATCGGAGTTGACTCGTTTGCACAGACTTTTGAGTTTATTAGGAGCAGTCATCACTACATTCACGCCAGCTTTTCGACCTATGCCTTTCAGGCGATGGGAAATATTGTGAAGATACGGAATTGCTACTACCGGCCTCCTTTCTTTCTGTTTCTGTGCATCATCTTGCTGCTCGGGCCTAGCCTGCATCAGGTGCTTTTTCATCTGCTTGGCAACAGATACCAACAGGTGCGAGGGGTAACCCGAGTTGCCAAGCCGTTCCGCCTGGCGAAGAAAGCTCACATTCATTTTGTGAACACAGGATTTCCTCAAGGCATTCGTGAAGCACAAGTTCACAATAGCCCTCTTGGTCAGCTTAGAGTGAGCTGATTGGAAGGGCATTGGCGCTTTCTCCGCTCTGGGCTCATAGGCCCAGCAGGCGTTCCCTCTAGTGAACTCAAGTCTCAGGTCTAAAAACCTGATTGACCCTTGAGCAGGAGTGCGTGAAAATAAGTGGCTGCAAAGCCTGCGCAAAGCGACCCACCTCCTCCATTACTGCTTCTAGCGTATTCGCCCTTTGGCCATCACAAAGAACTAGGTAGTCATCAACGTACCTAAATACCTTTTTAACACTAGTACCAGCAAGGGTTACATTCAGGAACCTGTCTTTTCGCGCCAAGTACAAATCACTGAGTAGAGGCGCGATACATGAACCAATGCAAACACCGCGTTTCTGGAGATACATATCTCCGCGTTTCTGGAGATTGTGCTACGTTTCGGCGCAAGGAAACTCTTCTCGAGTCCCTCCGACCATTGCCTGGCAGTGAAATTCCGTGCGTTGCAACGTATACCGCTTGCG
The DNA here is from genome assembly GCF_055824585.1 of Amblyomma mixtum. Taxonomy (NCBI): domain Eukaryota; kingdom Metazoa; phylum Arthropoda; class Arachnida; order Ixodida; family Ixodidae; genus Amblyomma; species Amblyomma mixtum. The sequence goes on from NC_143016.1 coordinate 171,368,633, forward strand.
GGTGGGATGCAGTGATGAGAAAAGTGGTGGGCTTCAAATCTGTACTCACAGCAGGAAATCTCACGATGGAAGGGCTCGCAGGTTCGGGCTCTCGAGCAGGGCTGGTTTTCGAGGTACGGTCGCGATCAAAAGTTTACGGGACGCTACAGTGCGGGAAAACATTTGTTTCTACGCAGTCACGTGACCCACACGCCAGAAATGCGCCTTGTTATGAGGGGACGTGCATGCTCTATCCGGTCGTTACAATACCACACTACTATGTGGCGAGGCTGAGCTGCAATAAAGTTTTTCGCGAAAACCGTTGTCCCGTAAACCGTTGCTCCTTCAGCCAGTGACATAAAACTGTGCGGTGACATAAAAGGCTGGCATTGAAAGGCCAACAGAGCTAGTTGCATCCACATGGCCACCGGTGGTGTAAGGAACTGGACTTTATCAAACGTTTCTCCTGCAGCATAAACAGACAGCTCGCCACACGTGGTTTGTTGTTCTTCCTTGCGAGGGTTTCTGATTGGCACGCTGACCTCGTCAAGTACGTGTCCTTCCTCCAACAGATATTCGGCCACACTACAACTGCAGCATCCAGGCGAGCTCGCTGCTTGCACGAGCAGATCACATGCGCTGAGCATACTCGGCACCAACCCTTTTCTCAGTGTGCGCGTCTTGCAGCGCTCTCTGAAGTCTGAAGGAAGAAAATGCTTGATACAGGTGGTGCGGCGAGCTGGTACGTAGTTGGGCGGCCAGTCTTTGAGTTCGATCACATTCAACCATTGTGCGCGCATCACATCGTCACTAGGAATCTCGCGGAACGAGACATTAGCATCGATCCTATCTGTCCTCGACCTGCATGATGGCGCACAACAGTAAAGCATCGAGCACCAAAAATGAAAATGGAAGCGCGGAGTCTGCACTCTATCACGTTAGGAAAAGAAGCAATGAATGCGAGGCAACAGATAGCTTCCACGCTTCGTATCTAAATGCGCGAACACATAACGAATCTCGAGCAGTTGCTGAACCTGTCGACGGGGAAATTTGCTTCGTTTTCGCGCGCTCATCGAGGTTATGGTGACTGCGCCTGAACACGTATTGAAGCGGCCTTGGTGTTGGTTTTATGTGTCTGCTTTTCTTCAAGCGCTTTTTTAAATTTTGTATCATTTTATCATCCCTTAGTAGCAGTAAGCACGGGGCAGAACGTACATCGAGTGAGACGTCGGCAATGATTTTCCTGCGCACTCTCTGATCGTTCTTCTGAAACCCCCCGCCCCGTTAAATCATAAATGTTTTTAACAGGATGGCGAATTTTTTCAATAGCGCGGGAAGGACATGTACCCGAAAAGGAACATCGCCCATCACTGGCTTGTGGTGGAGGTAGCGAATCCTTCCACACGAAAGGGGGAGCGATCGCCGGCCGCGTCTCGAGCGGACGCGCCTCATTTCGGCTCCGACAATTTTCGTCCGGATTACCGAAAAATTCCCTACGACCGCGAAAATTTTGCTTGTGCTCGACGGTTAACATCACCCGGCACCCGAAGACATCGCTCTCGACCGGGTGGGCCAATGTTTGGGCCTTTTAGGCCCATTTATGTCTTCATCCCGTGGGAGCCCTAGCCAGGCCTAAAGCCAAGCAGCCTGTCTCCAGCGTTCTCCGCGGACGCCATGGCGGCCTCCGCTCGCCGCGGGTACGATCCCGAGACGATGGCATGGACTGAAGTCGTCGCGGAAGCCCCGTCTTCTCCTGAAACCTCCACTCCGACGCAGGAGATCGTGGATGAAGGCCTCTTCTCGTTGGTGGCACTTCGCAAACGCCAGCAGCGCCTGAACACCTCGGCAGTGGACGGACCCTCCGTGAGTGCCCCTGCTTCTGTGCATCAAAATACTTCAAGTTCAAACCATCAGCTCTCGCAAACAGCTGGATCGACGAAATGGCGGCCTACCGCTATGCCTCGACTTCGCAAAGAAGACTTCACGATCGTCATCAAGCCCAGAATGACGGTCTCCATGAAGACGGTTCTGCAGAACGGTGAGCTTGGTGCTTTGCTCTCCGCCTATGTTAATGCCTCCTCGGTGGACACTCTTAGTATCTGGCCCATGTGGGACCAGAATATCGTTATCGCCACCACTCAAGACGTGAATGCGGCGAACGCGCTCGCTCGTGAATTTACTCTGAAAGCTTCCAAAGGCTCCATCCCGATGGTCGGTCACGCCAAAGTCAACGGTGAAGTCTGCAGGGGGATCATTACCGTCCATGAGCAGGAAACTTCTACCACCCTGAAATCGAAAGTCCAGTGGCGCGGAGGAGAGATAGCCTTCATCCGCAAGCTGGGGAAGTCGACGATTGCCCTGCTCACCTTCGTGGGGCATAAAGTGCCACGTTACGTGCACTATAACAGTGTGGTGACCTTGGTACGCGAATACAAGCGGACTATTCCCGCGTGTTTCCGATGCGGCACCATCGGCCACCGTGTGGACTTATGCCCGGATCCTCAACGCAATCGCTGCGGATACTGCGGCCAAACGGTCGCAGTCCTCGAAGACGGCAACTTGGAGACCCACGAGTGCACCCCTTCCTGCATCGTCTGCGGTGGCGGCCACCTTACGGGCTCGCAAGACTGCAAAGCGAAATTCCGGAGGCTGCAACGACCGGGAAACCCAACCGGTCAACGAAAGCAGCGTCAGTGTGCAGTGCCCCCAGGAGCTGACACCACTCCAAAAGTTCCTCCGCCTGGCAACAAGCTGGTGCAAGGCACATCCGGACCAGCGCCACCGGCGGGCGCGTTGCCCGGGCGTGTCTCCAAGTCCCCTCCATCAACAAGCCAAAAGTCGTCACGTGGTCCAGGCGCACCCGTATTCCAGAACGGAGATTTTCCGCCTCTCGAGGGCCGTCCGCTTGGCACACCAAAGAAGACATCACAGCCAAAGGTAGGCAGCCGAGACGGGCCTCCTCCGTCCCCCCGCACTCCCCTACCTTCTTCCCCACCAACCCTTCCTCCTCCTCCCCCCCCTTAACTCTGAGGTTGCGGACCTCCGCCGTGAGCTCGAGACTCTCCGGGCTCAAAATGCTCAACTCCAGGCCAAAATTCATGCGCTAGAAACGGCTCTGACCTCCCCGCCTATTGCCCAGGTAGCTCCGGAACCGATGCAACAAGTGCCGGTGGACCCGACATCATCTAGCTCTAACGCGCGTTTCACCGCCCTCGAAAACGCCCTTGCCGCATTAGCGACTCAGATGTCAAATTTCGGCCAAATTCAAGGAAACCTGTTCAAGTCAGTCACGGCCACGGTTACGGCCACCGTGACGGCCAATATTAAGACGTGGCTGGAGTCAAACCCCAGGCTTCTACGCCGAATGGGGCCCCTCAAAGACGCAAACCGCCCATCAATATTCAACCGCCCCATCGATCTAACCGAACTCAAGGAAGAGCCGGAACCGATCCAGCCGCAGGTGACGGAACCTGTGCCGGCTCTCCAAGGCAGTCTCCCTTCAAATCAACATGGCTGCGTCCCCTCCCAACCAACACCCTAAAGGGCGCCGCCCCCCGCAAAGACAGCAAGTTTTTTCCCTTGTGCAATGGAATTGTCGGGGTTTCAAAAACAGGACCAAACACGCCCACTTAAGGGCGTACATTGACAACCTTGAACACCCCGCCGCAGTCCTTGCGTTGCAAGAAACCGGAGATGCGGTTAAGCTCACGGGCTATAACGCTTTTCAACGAGACCCGTTCACCTGTATCCTAGTCCATAAGGGTTACACAGCTCAGGAGGTTGATCTCGATCTAAATTTGGAATATTCGTACGTGATGGTCTCTGTCCTCCCCCTGCGGCGAACAGATAGCCCCGCACACATACTTAATATCTACTGCCCCCCGAAACTCAAAAACATCACTTTTTCTAACATCTTTAGCGCAGCGCTAAGGATCGCGGGTCGCGACCCCCTCATGATAGTGGGCGATTTTAGCGCGCCCTGTCTCATGTGGGGCTATTGCAAGGAAGAGACGCGTGGTCGTAAGTTGGCGGAACTTATATCTACGCTGGGCATCACTCTTCTAACCGACCCGGTCCACCCAACACGTGTAGGGAACTCCGCCACTCGGGACACCTGCCCCGACGTTACACTCGTGAAACACATCCAACACGCAGAGTGGATCAACACCGAGGACACCCTCGGTAGCCAACACTGCATACTGAACACTGTCATTTACACTCGGCTCTTACGTCGCCCCCTTGCGCAAGCCAAACTTCCCGACTGGAACGCTTTCCGCCAGGCCGTCCCAGTAACTTCTCTCATGGAACAGGACTACTCCACTTGGGCACAAGGACTCATGCAAGCACTCCGTTCGCACGAAAATCATATCCAGCTTACGGAGCGTGCACCTGACGTGGATAACCACCTGATGCACCTCTGGGAAGCTCGCCGCAGCCTCACTAAGCGATAGCGGCGGCAGAAACACAACCGTAAACTCCGCGCCGTTCAATGGTGGACGGTAAAACGTCGCCAATCATCGAATTCCGCGAGGAGTTGGCACGCCAACTCTTCGCCATAGCTCAGCTTGAAACCGAAAGGACACGCGGAACAAAGCGCGCCCATACGCTGGAAAAGGCCGATGGACCTGCACGGTCTGTCCGAAGGAGATGTACTGGATGCTACGCATCGCTGAGAGGCCGCCGCGGTGGCTCAGTGGTTATGGTGCTCGGCTGCTGATCCGAAAGACGCGGGTTCGATCCCGGCCGCGGCGGTTGAATGTCTTTTTAGGAGAAATTCTAGAGGCCCGTGTACTGTGCGATGTCAGTGCACGTTAAAGAACCCCAGGTGGTCGAAATTTCCGGAGCCCTCGACTACGGCGTCTCTCATAGCCTTAGTCGCTTTGGGACGTTCAACCTCACAAATCAAATCAAATCATCAAATCAGCATCGCTGAGAGCTCGCAGAAGCCGAGAGCAGGCAAGGGTAATGGCGAAGAAAGTTGTTACATTTTCCGCAAATTGCGCGGGAAGGCCATTTATGTGTTTGCCATGTTTAAATCCTCTGCACGAGTAGAACTGAACATAGACTACGTTTCAGACATCGTGAGCTGGTGGCACGTAAGATGTTTAGTTGCAAATGTTGTGATTTATTCTGGAAGTAATTCATTCTGGAAAGTAGTTTATTCTGGAAAATTTTTCTGGAAGTACTTGAATAAAATGTCGAGTTTGAGGGCTTGTCTTGAGTCTTGGTGCTTAGTGAATGGTGAAAGGTAGAGTCACGTGGCGTTGCCCCACAAAGGGAAGCTGGTTGGTGGGTAGTAAACTTAGCAGACAACGCCTTCAAAACGCAAACTCTTTATCGTGGAAACTAGTGCATGGCCAGGAGAAGAAAGAATAATTGAGGGCGCGAGATCAACAAGCGCCTATGGCACTTGTTTGGACCAGAACTACCGAAACTCTTGGCCGCGCTCTAGTTACATAAAGCAGAAATTTTGTACGCAGGAAGGGCGCCGTTTTTAAAGGATATTCTTGAGAACGTGCTTCAGTCGCGTTCACTGAGGATGAAGCGAGCACAGTCGCGGTAATAAATGACTCGATAAATTCTGCAGATGCGGTATGCTGCAAGGATCCATTATCCATTTTGTTTTTATGATCCATTTAGTCCTCTACGTCAGGTCATTATTGTTCGATGACGTAGCCGTGCCGTTCAAACTTCCATGGGAAGTGAGCTGACTATTGGCTCATTCGCAACCGGACCTCACTATTGGATGCACCTTGCAGCCAATATTGAGCCGGAGCACACAACGAATGGCGAAGGGTATCGTAAACGCGAGTATCCGCTGCCTTTCATTTCCGTGATTGGTCAACTGCTGCTTTCTTCTGATGATTCCGTCACGCTTACGTCACGCGAAATGGAGTGGAAAATGGACAATGGATTCTTATGAAATACGGCCCCAGGTAAAGCAACTTCCTGGAAATGCACGTGCCAAGTGAACCACGCGATGACTTTCTGCGCTAGCATACCTGTTTCAAGTTTCCCGCACAAGCTATAGACCAGCGAACATGCCAGTAGAGCCACCTTTCAGAAAGTGGAAAAAATAGGTCCAGAAGTGTGCCCCATCGGTGTGTCACGCCGCACCCGAGGGAAGCATCAGGTGACCCACCGGTGGGCCACGTCGCACAGAGATCACAACTATGACAAGGGGCTACGCAGCGAACGTGTTAAATGCTACTTGGAATCCACCATTGTTACGATAACAGCCTGTATGTTCAAAAGCGGGGTACTTGCATTGGGTCCTGTGTGGCTCCAGTGCTAGCTGAAATTTTCCTGGCCCAATTTGATAGAAACCTGGTGCAGGAAGTAAGCTGTTTGGATCTTGGAGTTGGGCTGGTAAAAATATACGACGACTTTCTAGTTTTCATTAACGTCCATATTGATGATGCCCTGGACTCTGTTGCAGATGCGGTGGTGGTGTTGTTTATGGGTTGATCTAATTCCCCGAGATTCACTGGTGTCCTTCCGAAAAGTGGATGCATTCAGTTTCTTGACGTGCTGTTATGCCTTCGGGAGTCGACCACATCTGTTGGGCCTATATGCCGCGGTCGAAGAAGGCAATTCTACCTTTCACATCCTCTCATTCCAAGTTAGTCAAAAGGGGCTTGGCGCCCTCATGTCTCCTGTCCGCCTACTCACTAACTTCCTAACTTACTAACTTGTAAGTTTTGACTTACAAGTTAGTATGTGGAAGGAGTCGGGTTTCCCGTTGGACCTAATCTGTGCCGTGCCTGAGCTATTACTGAAGTGCTACCGAAAGAAGAAGAAACCAGAGAGTGAACTAGATGCTCAAGAGCTGAATCCTTCCAAACATGCCTTCGAGGTGATACCTTACATGCACAGGGTGTCACGCAATCTTAAGAAGATGGCCCAGAAGGCTGGTCTTAGTCTCGTGTTTACCGCTCCGTATAAGCTTTCCAAGCTGTGCAGGCTTTTTGCTGAAGGGTGCACGAAGAAAACTTCCTGTGCGATCAACCATCACACTAAGTTTGTTCCTTGTGCGACAGGAGTCGTGTATCGCATTCCCCTGCGCTGCGGCCGGATTTATGTGGGCAACACGGGGAAGTGTGTGAACGAAAGGTTGCGCGAACACGCTGCGTCGCTAAGGATGTGTCATGGTTCGAACCTACCCCTGCACTACAAAAAATGTAAGGACTGCGTGGGTGGGTGTGTGCTCAACTTGGACATAATTTCTTCCTTCATTACTTCTATATATAATCCAATGAAGTGAAGTAGCAGTCACTGACCATAGTCGAAAAAAGAAGAAAGACGTTTCGAAACCCGTACGGGTTTCTTGTTCACAGTGAGCAGGACAAGAGCGGTGGCGAATTTATATCCGGAGAATGTGACGTAAAGATCGGGCGTAGATGCCTGGCATGGGTCCAGCGTTCTTGTTTAATGTTGCTTGTGTTGTCTGGATGAATAGCGATTCCAGCAGAAGGCGCGTCGTCAGGTTTCTCTCCTTAGATAAGATGGAGGCATTGCCCCAGTCAATCTGGTGGCCAGTGTCGTGAGCATGACCCGCCAGCGCATTTGTGGCATGCTTTTCGTTTTTCACATCACGTTGGTGGTCCTTTATGCGTCTTGAGAACTTCCCTGTCTCACCGATGTAGGCATGATTGCAGTTCAGGCACGGTATTTTGTAGACGACTCCTGGAAACTGCTCATTTGGTAGTCGGTCTTTCACATTCATTAGCTGATTCCGCAGCTTGCTGACAGGCATGTGGGCCACGCGCAAGTCGTATTTTGAGAACACACGAGACAGCGCTTCGCTGATACCAGGCATGTATGGAATGCCTGCTCGTGTTCGATACGTCCTACAATCAGTGGTAGCTGGATGTGCAGCTCGTTCTTGTATCTTTGATATGAAGCGGCTCGGATAACCGTTGGCTGACAGTTCCTCGTGCACTCTTTTTAACTCCTTTTCTAGATCTTCTTGGCCTTTGCAGACACGTGTCGCACGTTTGGTCAGTGATGTGACGACGGAGGCTTTGTGCGCAACTGGATGATTTGAATGAAAAATTAAGTACTGGGCTGTGTGCGTAGGTTTTCTGTACACAGAGAACGAAAGGCGATTGTCCCTCCGCTCGACCAGGACATCCAAGAAGGGAAGGCGGTTTTCGCGCGGAGACAGCTCGAATACATTGTCCAAGAGCGCTTTCCGGACGTACAACTGCACGCCAACTACACGGCAGCGGTAAGAGAACGGCATTGCAAGGCATCGCATGAGAAGAAGATTGATGCTCTTCGGATTCCAAGAAAAGAGAACAAAAGACAGGTTTTGGTGAACCTCTCCTCCTACAAGCCAAGCGCAGCAGAAACCTCTGTCCTCTGCCGCGGTTTGAACTTTAATACAGATCGCCCACCAGAAAAGAAAAAGGTAATCTGTGCGGTTGAGCGTGCGGTAAGCCTGCTACCTATGAACGTCCGAGATGAAGCCCGCACTCGCGCCATTGGCGTCCTCTCGAAGTGGCGGCATAAGCCCCTCTTCTCTGTGGCTGAGAAACGAGCCATACGCGACCTCAGAAGGAACCCGGAGATCGCCATCTTACCGGCAGACAAAGGGAATGCTACCGTGCTGCTCAACCGCAGTGAATACAATGACAAGATGATCGGTTTGCTGAACGACGCCACCTACTTGTCTGTACCACGCGATTTAAGCTCGTGCCCCCGGATAACAAGAAACTTTACTACCGCCTCCTATGCACAAATGGTTCGGCTCCTCCTATATACGGTCTACCGAAGATCCACAAGCCTGGAGTGCCCCTACGCCCGATAGTGGACTTCACAAGGTCGCCACTGTATCGACTTTCGGGGTACCTCCACGAAGTGTTCAGCCCTTTATCCGGAAAGACTAGGACGTACATTGGGAATTCTTCAAATTTTGTTCAGAAACTGCATGACTTGGAATTGGACGCAGAGGACGTAATGGTCTCTTTCGACGTCACGGCACTCTTCACCAGTGTCCCGGTTGACCTAGCCGTTTCCACGTGCGAGGAAGCGTTGGAGAAGGACTGCAATCTGGCAAGTCGTACGCCCTTCGACGTTCCAGAGCTGAGCACACTGCTACGGTTCTGCCTAAGCAATACGTATTTTTCCTTTAATTCAAAATTCTACAAACAGACCCAAGGCACTGCGATGGGCGCTTCCATATCGGTCACCACAGCAAACCTCGTCATGGTAGCACTAGAGGACAAGGTATTGAATGCTTTCACTCCAGCACCCAAGGTCTTCTACCGGTATGTCGACGACTGTTTTTGCATATTAAGGAAAGAGGACGCGTCGCGGTTTCTACATGAACTAAACAGTGTCGAACCAAGCTTGAAGTTCACGGCCGAGTTTGAGCAAGAAAACCGCCTTCCCTTCTTGGATGTCCTGGTCGAGCGGAGGGACAATCGCCTTTCGTTCTCTGTGTACAGAAAACCTACGCACACAGCCCAGTACTTAAAGTTTCATTCAAATCATCCAGTTGCGCACAAAGCCTCCGTCGTCACATCACTGACCAAACGTGCGACACGTGTCTGCAAAGGCCAAGAAGATCTAGAAAAGGAGTTAAAAAGAGTGCACGAGGAACTGTCAGCCAACGGTTATCCGAGCCGCTTCATATCAAAGATACAAGAACGAGCTGCACATCCAGCTACCACTGATTGTAGGACGTATCGAACACGAGCAGGCATTCCATACATGCCTGGTATCAGCGAAGCGCTGTCTCGTGTGTTCTCAAAATACGACTTGCGCGTGGCCCACATGCCTGTCAGCAAGCTGCGGAATCAGCTAATGAATGTGAAAGACCGACTACCAAATGAGCAGTTTCCAGGAGTCGTCTACAAAATACCGTGCCTGAACTGCAATCATGCCTACATCGGTGAGACAGGGAAGTTCTCAAGACGCATAAAGGACCACCAACGTGATGTGAAAAACGAAAAGCATGCCACAAATGCGCTGGCGGGTCATGCTCACGACACTGGCCACCAGATTGACTGGGGCAATGCCTCCATCTTATCTAAGGAGAGAAACCTGACGACGCGCCTTCTGCTGGAATCGCTATTCATCCAGACAACACAAGCAACATTAAACAAGAACGCTGGACCCATGCCAGGCATCTACGCCCGATCTTTACGTCACATTCTCCGGATATAAATTCGCCACCGCTCTTGTCCTGCTCACTGTGAACAAGAAACCCGTACGGGTTTCGAAACGTCTTTCTTCTTTTTTCGACTATGGTCAGTGACTGCTACTTCACTTCATTGCATCACCATGCCTGACCAGACGGATTTCCGTCGAACTCTTGACTATATATAATCCACAGGTCTACTTCCAAAAGTAATGCACACTGCGCATCTAGCTCCTGTATATAAATCTGGAGATCGAAGAGTTTTCACCAACTGTCGGCTATCCCGATACGACCTGTGTTTTCTCAATGTATTAAAAAAAATTGGCTGTGATTTAGTCCTGATTAATCCTGAAGTGGCTAGATAGCTACTGCTGGCTGAGGGGAACTCTCTCAGTCGAATTGTAAAGTCAGTCTTTTGTCGCTTCGTTTCGCTGGGCGTTCATTCTTCATCTTCGTCCCTGGACATGAGTTCACCCTCTCTCCCGGCCCCCTCTCCGCTCCTCCCGCACTCGGTTTCACCGGCAGCTGCTCCGCATTACGTGACCAACCACGTCACCAGCCACGGCGCCATCACGCTGAAGGCTAGCCTAGTGCTAGCGTAATGTAGGCGCGCGGCGCGCACACCAGCTGCGGGCTATAGGCCCATCTCCATGGGCGCATCCGAGGCGCACGAGCGCAGCGCCTACGCGTACCAGCGTACGCGGGAGCCGGTCTGCGCATGCGCGACGCGCCGACGCGAGCCGGCGCTGGCGCTTGCCAAATATCTGTCCATGTCAGATATTCGCGCCTCGCTCGCGCCTCGCTCACGCCGGCGCCGGAAGTCGCCGCTGGTTTGCGGTCGGTGTAACCAATCAGAGAACGCAGTTCTCTCGGCATCCGGTACGGCCCTTCGCGCCGTTTGCTTCGCCGAGCCGAGCTGAACGCGGCAGCAGCGGCAGGTCATCGAGTTGCATATGTTTTCCGACGCTTGTCGCGGTGTGGCGCTGAGCGCGCAAGCGCTGCGCTGGTGCGCCTCGGATGTATCCATGGATGGATGGATGGATGGAAAAAACTTTATTGCTGATAAATTTAAGGTGTTCTTGACCCTTACGGGTCACTGGGCGCCGTGGTCGATCCTTGGTCCAGGATGCCGCACTTGACTGCTGCCATCGTGGCTCGGCGCACAAGGAATCGTTGCGCTTCCTCGTCTTCGCTGGCCAGCAAGTGCTCCCACTGCATCACACTCGGGTTTATTCTTGGCTCTAAGTCTGCCTTAGGGCAGGTCCATGTGATATGTTCTAGTGTAGGTTTACCCTGACACCACGGACATTCGTCTGCATATTGTGTAGAGAAAATCTTGTGTAGTTTGTGAAGGTGTGGGTAGGTACCGGTTTGTAGTCTGCGCCAGTCTACCGCCTCCTCTTTGGTGAGCCTTTTGTGTGGAGCTGGGTAGCGTTTCCGCTGACCCCTGTAATGATCGAGTATATCTGAGTACGTGGGGGTAACTGGGTCAAAGGTGCCTGTGGTGCAGAGTGCTGAGTCTGCTCGGTTGACGTATCCTCGAGCTAACTCGTCTGCTGCCACGTTGCCCCTCATCCGCTCATGTCCCGGAACCCACACTATACTATGTTTAGTGTTTTTGTGTCTTCTCGTCGTGTGTAGAATATGATTGGCGATGCTGTCGATCCTGCCTCTTGTGTAGTTTCTACATGCTTGTTTGGAGTCCGTCACTATAGTGAGGTTGTGTCCTGTTGCGTTGCCGTGCGATATTGCCAGAGCAATGGCGGCTTCTTCAGCTGCTTCTATGTTTGGGTTGTTTATCGTTGCGCTGGTTATTTCTTGCCCTCCTTCGTCTGTTACAACGGCGATTGTTTTGCGTTGGTATCGGTACTTTGCTGCGTCCGTGTAGACTACGTTGGGATTGTCGCTGAGTTCCCTGATGAGTGCTCGGACTCTGGCTTGTCGTCTTTCATGATGTAAATTCGGATCCATGTGACGTGGTATTGGTCTTACCCGGATGTTGTTTCTGTCTTCATTATTAATCTGTTCCTTGTCTCTTTGTGTACCTAGAGGTAGCCGTAATTTCTCCAGTAGGTGTCTTCCCGTCCTGGTTTGAGTGAGTCTGTCTAATTGCGCACTACGTTGCGCTTCTCTTAGTTCGTCGAAGGTATTTGATACTCCCAGGGCCATTAGTTTTTCGGTTGGTGTGGACATTGGAAGTTTGAGCGCCGTTTTGTACGCTACAGTCACTACATACAGTCACTAAACAAGCAAGAGACTGTATCCATGGAGATGGGCCTTATGACGTCACTCCGCGCATGCGCACAGCTGGCGGAGCGGTGGTGCCACGGCTCAGCGCGCAGCCACACTGACCTCGCGAAGCGGCTCGACAATTTCTGACACAGCGCAATTTGTGAATGTTATACTTTCTAACCCATCCCAATCTTTTACTCGATTATCAGCATAGCTCAGGACAGATTGATGAATCGAAACAGCACTATTAACGCAAAAGCAAGCGTCATGCAAGCATTCAGCAACAAACATATAGTGCTGGACATCTATGTGGAGTTTTCGAAGGCTTTTCAGCTGTCAAACATATCCTTTCAAATATACAGAGATAGGTGGTTCGTGGAACACCACATGCGCTACTAAAATCATGCTTCAGGAACAGGACACAATATATGGAAATAGATCACATTATATCTTCTTTGCCTTCCGTTTATACCTGCGTGACACAGGCAACTATACCCGACCTTTATTTTCCCTTATTTATGATAGACCTAATTAAGAGTTACCAATTAGAGTTAATTAAGAGTTAACAGATTCCAGTACACAGCGGTAGGCAAACCGCAGTCATATATGTGTTATCGCATATGAGATACCACAAGGGTCTCTACTTGGTCCATTATTGTTTCTGTTATAGATTAATGATATTGTAAATATTCTACTTACCCCACAAATTATCCTCTATGCTGATGACACCAACGTCTTTTTTTTCTGGGGGTGAATATAGTAGATATTGACAGACAGGCGAATGTCTGGCTGGGTAACGTATCGGTGCGGCTTGGCGTAAATAAATTAGCCCCGAACATGAACAAAACAAAATATATTGTATTTCGACCAAAGAATACATTTACGTCAGACATTCTTGCGCACTTCAGCAATGACCAAATTTAACGCTTTGAATCACATAAATTTCTCGGTGCATTTTTTCAGGAACACCTAAACTAGTCTGCACATGTCTCAAAAGTTCAAGCAGATATCTCAAGAACGATTGGGCTCACCTACAAACTAAGGAATTTACTACCACCTCGGTTAAAAAGCAATTGTATTATGCTCTATTACACTCCCGTTCGCACTACTGCCTTGTATGGGGTACGACCACAAAACACAATTTAGAGAACCTACATGCACTACAAAAACATTTTCTGCGCCAAATAGAAAATGTCCGGAACTTAACTCACTCAGCTCCGTTAATAAAAAAGCACCAAATCCTGACTATCACAGACATCCTATGTAAAAAACTAGCAGTAGCCATATAAGCTCATATCAAACAGAATGCAGCATCGTTCATAGAGAAATATGTTCGCAAAGAACACATGTATAATCTCCGGCATACGATTTATAACAAAGGCAGGATTCGTAGAAACTACGGAACACAAAAGTTAACATATCAGATTCCTCACTTCTTGAATAAGCACGCCATTGTTACGAATATCGTTACTGACAGTTTTTCAGCTCAAGCCTTTAAAAAAACAATAACATTTTTTTAGCACACAATTTTGACTATGTCCTTTTTCCCGGGTTCTAAGTAGACTTGCGATAGTTTCTGTTATGAATATGTTTTATTGTTCCTGCTTGTTTATTTTCTCTGCCCATTAATACACGCCACTTACTTTAGCTGTTTGTTTCTTCGCAATATGACTTAGCCCTGTAGGCTATGCTGTCTTAGTGTGTACCTTTTATGGTGGTGATTACTGATAGACATTTTCTTCAATGACGTGACTGTAACTGTTGTTGAGTGATGGGAACAAAGGGAAGGGGGCCGACACTGAGTCAGGCATTAATTTGCCTTTATGTTGGCCTCCTAGGCAGCTATTACTGCTGCCTAAAATGACTTTGACTTTGGCTTATGGTATTTGTTCCGACTAACACACGCCGACGAACGACGACGCCGGATTTTCAGCAGAACAAGCTGTCGCGTAATATAGGCAACAAGCTGCGCGGCCATAACTCACCTGTGCGTGAGCTATGAGAGTCAACTCGTGCATGAGACATCGCTAACGCGAATACGTTTTGTCCAACTGTTTCAGGCGCTGTTCTTCTGGCGCTCATCCTTTACGCTAGTTGCTTATCTTAAGATCAGTGACAAAATATTTGGTTGGACTCAGATTGCTATACGGAATCAGGAATAATTTCTATTGGAAGTGTTTTATACACAAATGAAAAAATGTACGCAAGACACAAAGAAACCTAGTGACTTACGAAATGTCCTTGCAAGGCGATCACTTGTGGTATCCGCCGTGGCACTGAGTTCCAGAGCGATGTAATGACACCCCGTCGTCCACGTAACACCTCCCATTCCTCCGTCACTGCATACCATAAGGAGTCGGCCGTAATGGGAACATCACGGCGGGTGCTGAGTTGTTTGATTAGGTCCCATGCATTTTCTATTGGGTTGAGGTCATCTTCTTTGGGGGGCCCGTTTATTTGGCGCATTGCGTAGAGGTCGAAGAGGGCTGTCACTTTACGGGCTGTGTGCACTGGACCTCTGTCCTCTTGGAACTGGATTTCACCGTGAGCGAAAGGGCCATCACGAGCAAATGGCAACAGGTAGTGAGTGATAATGTTGCAGTATTCTTCTGATGTAAGCGGCAATTTGATGCCAACAAGTGGCCGAGCCCTTCCTTGACGATTACCCCACACATTTACAGAGCACCACCCCCTGCAAAAAATGCTTTGGGTAAATTCCGGGAGGTAACTAAGAGTAGAGAAATAAAGAAAAGATAGTTCGTCCTAGTAAGAAAGATATGTATTACTCGAAAGGAGGAAATAGCAATCAATAAAAGAAAGTCGACCGGACATGTAGGAAAGGTGTAATGCACAGACTATTACTGAGGCGTACTGAAAGTAACGTATTTTTGTCAGTACCAAACAGGCATGCTCACAAGACTACAAAAAACGAAACCAAAGCACAAGTTAGGTTGATTAAAAAAAATGAACTCTGCTATATAAAAATGCAGCATAGGTGTACTGCGAAACTTATCGCTTCTGAATCTTGCTATATCCAATAGCAGCTTGCGTTATCGAAAACCTAGGTGACCGAACCTACCCTTACGCCTGCCATATCCCAAGTAATATGCAGGGTGCAACCCGCATGAGTATACTTCCAAATCCTTGTCTTTTAAAGTAAAACTATAAGTGATATTAGCCACCGCCGTGGCTCAGTGATTATGGTACTCGGCTGCTGACCCGAAAGACGCGGGTTCGATCCCGGCCGCGGCGGCTGAATTTCTTTGGAGGAGAAATTCTAGAGGCCCGTGTACTGTGCGATGTCCGTGCAAGTTAAAGAACCCCACGTGGTCGAAATTTCCGGAGCCCTCCACTACGGCGTCTCTCATAGCCTTAGTCGCTTTGGGACATTAAACCGCATAAACCAAACCAAACCTATAAGTGATGTTAAATTAGAAATAAAAAATAAGTTTGCTTCGACATCGTATGGAGGCGAGCGCTAGTACTTTATGGACGAAGGCGCAGCTTGATACGAATCCCATGTCTCTCTAATTAAATATGGCTTGGTTTAACGGTGTTTAACGTCCCAAAGCGACACAGGCTATGCGGGACGCCGTAGTGAAGGGCTCCGGAAATTTCGACTGCCTGGGGTTCTTTAACGTGCACTGACATCGCAGAGCAGACGGGCCTGATGAATTTCGCCTTCATCGAAATTCGGCCGCCGCGGCCGGGATCGAACCCGCGTCTTTCGGGCCAGCAGCCGAGCGTCGTAACCACTGAGCCACCGCGGCGGGTCACCTAATTAAATATGCATTTAATTTTGGGCATGGCATAATCAAGAAAAAAAATTAGTGCAAAGGGTGCACCTTTATACCTTACAAAAAGCGACGTGAAATAGACGAGTAAGACACAAAGTTCCCGGGTGTCAATGCTAGAAATTTGTGAAAATTCGCGGAAAGGTGAGTGTCCGTATTGAAAATTTTAGCAACGAAGAGGGTTGGACATTGAGCCATCGAATTTAGCTTTCGTTTAGAGGTGCACTTTGTATACAGAAAGATCTTTGTTTTCAAATAAACACGTTCTGTGTTGAGTGGCCACCACACGCGTCTCTGGAGGTCCCAGTGAACGATGAAAGTCGATTAGTCCGAGAAAACAACTTCGGCCCAGTCTTTCACTGACCACTGATCAACGGCTCATGCAAAGGTCGACTCTTATTTGAGCTGTTTATTTGTCAGGTGCGGATTTGGGCTGCCACGTAGCTCTGGACACCTGATTCCTGCTGTCTCCTCCGTATTATCTTTAATGAAACATTGAGAGCAAGAGCGCGTCCTTTAGTTCTTTTGCGCTGAAGAACGGCTCGGCAATTACTGCAGCCATAATTAGTCCATCCCCATCTTATATCGTTGCCCTTGGTCTGCCGCTGTGTTGGGCGACACCTAGCCTTCTTTCATAATTTTTGTAGGCTTGGGTTATCCGGTTCAGAGTGTCTCTTGACATGTTAGTGCCCGGCGAATTTCTGTCTGGGGGACACCTTCTATAAAAAGACGGCCAATTCGCCGTATTTCTTCTAGCGGCACTTTCAGCGCCATGATGCTGACTGAAGTCCGAGCGGGAGAACGGGTCTTTGAAATGCCTACGAGCAGCCAGTCACCATGGTCAGAACGTCAGAACATATAACATATCCGTGAAAGCAGACCAAGGGTTTTCTGCATTCCCAGGCAGCGGCAGTAGCAACGAGTTCGTCAATCTGCAAGCTAGACGAAACGAAAGTTAGATGGTTGATGACTCGCATTTCCGAGAAGATTCCCGAGGTGAAAGTAATGAAAAAAAAAAGCTTTTTCGTTGGGGCATTCTGCATCAGGGCCGTCTTGAATAACTAATTCAATGCGTCCTCTATTTTTAAAATATCAGCCGCATCATCCGCTTCGCCATATGGGAGCTGTCGGTGCACCTCAGTTCAGTTAGTTGCCGCGATGTAGCGCTACCCATAAGGTAGGACTGCTTGCGTTATGCATGATGTATGAGCGAGCGTTGCTGCCAAATGGCGATTGCTCTTTCCCACTCCTACGCCATCTGTCTATCAGATTCTTGCTTCCTACCGCTTCTTCCCTAGATCTCGCTTTATGCTCGCCGCAGCGTTTTTACCAACACCAACAAGCTGTAGCGGCAGCTTTGCTCACCGTTTGTAGAGGTGGGCTGAGGCGTTCGTTGCGCGTGTCACAGTGAGGATGGCGGCTGGCATACTTGAGGCCCTGCTTGAGGAGTTTGCTCTGCTTATTGCTGTTACTTGCCAGACGAATAGAGCGTTGTAAGTTTTTACGCTCGTTCTTTTCGTTGCACCATTGAAAACAAAAAACTCAACAGGGCACTTTGTGGACCTAAATTTCGGTGAGGCGGAAGACTTAAGCGCCGTGTTGCAGCTTGTGTCAGTGATATGTGGTTAAGACGTTAAGCTTCGCCTCTAAGTGTGGAACGCGACAGCGTCTTGCATTGCTGCCAGGGAGTCCATAGAACGCCATCGCTCGTTCGGCTGTACGCTTCGCTCGTCGGTTTTTGAGGAAAGGAAATGCATGTCTCGCATGCTTCGGTGGACACCTGAAGCTCGTCGTAAGGGAAGGGAAAAAGATGGGTGTGAACGAAGACACCGTATTCACTAGACGCGCCTTTTTTCATTCCAAACCATCGAGCTGTGATGCCGGAGTGGTTAGCTTACTCGTCTTGCACTCCGGAGACCGGGGTTCGATACCCGAACTCGGCCAATTTCTTACTCGGTTTTATTTATCTGGCGTGACTAGAAAGGTTAATTAGGCTAATAGGGTAATTAATCAGTTAACTAAACTCATTCCCACTTACTTGGAGCATCACTATACGATCCCTTTAGTTGGTTGCATGGTTTACTAGCCAAAGTACAATTGGCCCCGTTAGAAATTCGCGCACGGTGGCGTCATGACCATTACGACCAACTGAAAAGCGTGACATTTCTGTCGACAACTCCTGCTTACAACGATGGCGCAATAAAGGCTTCCGTCTTAAATCTATTTTGCGCGGGCAAATGGTGTGGTCCGCGACGCTGACGAACTGTCCTCGCGCAACAGTAAAATGGCATCGGTTAATTAGTTGAAGTACGGCTGCTGCTTCTAGTTTCGTGCCAAGTTCGGGATTTTTTAGGCTCGTTTATATGGAGCTGAGGAAATTCGCTGAACAGACTGTAGAAAAGAAGGGGGTGCTTAAGTACAGTCTTTGTCAGAAGTAACCAGGCTGCAGGGTTTGCTTCTAGCTCGTAAACTGGAGGCCTTGCATCTTCCCTGAAGCTGAAATGGTCGTTAAAGGTGGGGACTGGGGTCCTTCTTACCTTCCAACGTCTTTTGATCTCTAGGTGAGCCACAAGGGCTCCACTATACAAGCTAGAAGCAAACCATGTAGCCTGGTTACTTTTGACAAAGACGGTACATTTATTTACGTATATTTACAACTACTTACAGTAATAGTATGTACAATACATTGCATGTGTCTGCATAACAACTGTTTGTATTTACAGCCATTCACATTTATAGCGTTTGTGTCTATATACGTTGAGATGAAAGTTATATTTGCAGGGAAATCACTTTCGTACGCGCGAGCAGGAAGAAGAGGGTTATCATTGACAGTGTGTCCTAACTTTTGAGACAATTCTAGGCATTTACGCTCTAGAAAGTAATTGAGTGAGTCGGATTGAGGAATCAAAGGACGATTCTGGTGAGAAATCTCCATTATCCTCTGGTTGCAATGTGGTTCAACCAATTTGATGACATCATAGGCGTCGTTTCCTACCCAAGTCAGCCACTTATCTCCCTCAGAATAAAACGTGTGCAACTTACAAATTGAGTCGAGTCCTCCTGATGAGTCTTCACGCCCGATCAAGGACAGTTTAGTGCATAGTCGGGCAGCGAGGGTATCCTTGATCATCAGGACCATGTTTTGATCTAGCAGATAGTTCTTTTCTAACAAAACAAGGAATCCAGGAACCACTGCGAAGGTCAACAGATCAGGATGATGTCCAGATGCAATATAATTTTCGGGAACTTCATTTGGCTTTTCAATTGCCCAATCTAGTGTTGTATCATTTCGACGAAGCTCGGCCCGCTCCTCATCGCTTGATGAATTCATCATCAAAACCACTCTATGGAAAAACCAAAACAATTGCCCATCAGATTTGAGTCTAGTCTTGGTGTCATGCCACGCTGGAGTTGATAATCGAGGGATCTTCCACAGTCATCATCAGTGGGAAGAGATAGGTGGGTCCACGCTGTACAAAATGACCTCAACACCGATAAGGCTTTGATCCATGCATTGTGACCCTGATGCAGAAGGGTCCAAAAATGAGATGCCTTCGTTTCAGTCTGATACACAAATTCTCCTGTCCAACGGTGGAACCGGTCGGTGTTGTGGAAACGACCCCAATCAACCGACAGTGTGAGCAAGGCTCCCAAGATGATGCTTTTGGTCAACATCCTTCCGGTCGATGGGATTGAAGGTCTGGCTCGCAGTACACGAAGGGCATCTTCAACCCCATCTGCAATGAGAGGAGAGTTCAAGTTGTAGTCCACATTTGACAGGTCAACAGAGGGAGCAGAGGATAACCTCTTCCACGCTTCGTACTCATCTACTGATAAAGCATCGAAGAAAACATCAGGTAGCTCTGGACACCTGATTCCTGCTGTCTCCTCCGTATTATCTTTAATGAAACATTGAGAGCAAGAGCGCGTCCTTTAGTTCTTTTGCGCTGAAGAACGGCTCGGCAATTACTGCAGCCATAATTAGTCCATCCCCATCTTATATCGCTGCCCTTGGTCTGCCGCTGTGTTGGGCGACAGCTAGCCTTCTTTCATAATTTTTATAGGCTTGGGTTGTCCGGTTCAGAGTGTCTCTTGACATGTTAGTGCCCGGCGAATTTCTGTCTGGCGGACACCTTCTATAAAAAGACGGCCAATTCGCCGTATTTCTTCTAGCGGCACTTTCAGCGCCATGATGCTGACTGAAGTCCGAGCGGGAGAACGGGTCTTTGAAATGCCTACGAGCAGCCAGTCACCATGGTCACAACGTCAGAACATATAACATATCCGTGAAAGCAGACCAAGGGTTTTCTGCATTCCCAGGCAGCGGCAGTAGCAACGAGTTCGTCAATCTGCAAGCTAGACGAAACGAAAGTTAGATGGTTGATGACTCGCATTTCCGAGAAGATTCCCGAGGTGAAAGTAATGAGAAAAAAAAAAGCTTTTTCGTTGGAGCATTCTGCATCAGGGCCGTCTTGAATAGCTAATCCAATGCGTCCTCTATTTTTAAAATATCAGCCGCATCATCCGCTTCGCCATATGGGAGCTGTCGGTGCACCTCAGTTCAGTTAGTTGCCGCGATGTAGCGCTACCCATAAGGTAGGACTGCTTGCGTTATGCATGATGTATGAGCGAGCGTTGCTGCCAAATGGCGATTGCTCTTTCCCACTCCTACGCCATCTGTCTATCAGATTCTTGCTTCCTACCGCTTCTTCCCTAGATCTCGCTTCATGCTCGCCGCAGCGTTTTTACCAACGCCAACAAGCTGTAGCGGCAGCTTTGCTCACCGTTTGTAGAGGTGGGCTGAGGCGTTCGTTGCGCGTGTCACAGTGAGGATGGCGGCTGGCATACTTGAGGCGCTGCTTGAGGAGTTTGCTCTGCTTATTGCTGTTACTTGCCAGACGAATAGAGCGTTGTAAGTTTTTACGCTCGTTCTTTTCGTGGCACCATATTAAACGAAAAACTCAACAGGGCACTTTGTGGACCTAAATTTCGGTGAGGCGGAAGACTTAAGCGCCGTGTTGCTGCTTGTGTCAGTGATATGTGGTTAAGACGTTAAGCTTCGCCTCTAAGTGTGGAACGCGACAGCGTCTTGCAGCGCTGCCAGGGAGTCCATAGAACGCCATCGCTCGTTCGGCTGTACGCCTCGCTCGTCGGTTTTTGAGGAAAGGAAATGCATGTCTCGCATGCTTCGGTGGACACCTGAAGCTCGTCGTAAGGGAAGGGAAAAGGATGGGAGTGAACGAAGACACCGTATTCACTAGACGCGCCTTTTTTCATTCCAAACCATCGAGCTGTGATGCCGGAGTTGTTAGCTTACTTGTCTTGCACTCCGGAGACCGGGGATCGATTCCCGAACTCGGCCAATTTCTTACTCGGTTTTATTTATCTGGCGTGACTAGAAAGGATAATTAGGCTAATTGGGTAATTAATCAGTTAACTAATCTCATTCCCACATACTTGGAGCATCACTATACGATCCCTTTAGTTGGTTGCATGGTTTACTAGCCAAAGTACAATTGGCCCCGTTAGAAATTCGCGCACGGTGGCGTCATGACCATTACGACCAACTGAAAAGCGTCACATTTCTGTCGACAACTCCTGCTTACAACGATGGCGCAATAAAGGCTTCCGTCTTAAATTTATTTTGCGCGGGCAAATGGTGTGGTCCGCGACGCTGACGAACTGTCCTCGCGCAACAGTAAAATGGCATCGGTTAATTAGTTGAAGTACGGCTGCTGCTTCTAGTTTCGTGCCAAGTTCGGGATTTTTTAGGCTCGTTTATGTGGAGCTGAGAAAATTCGCTGAACAGACTGTAGAAAACAAGGGGGTGCTTAAGTACAGTCTTTGTCAGAAGTAACCAGGCTGCAGGGTTTGCTTCTAGCTCGTAAACTGGAGGCCTTGCATCTTCCCTGAAGCTGAAATGGTCGTTAAAGGTGGGGACTGGGGTTCTTCTTACCTTCCAACGTCTTTTGATCTCTAGGTGAGCCACAAGGGCTCCACTATACAAGCTAGAAGCAAACCATGTAGCCTGGTTACATTTGACAAAGACGGTACATTTATTTACGTATAATTACAACTACTTACAGTAATAGCATGTACAATACATTGCATGTGTCTGCATTACAACTGTTTGTATTTACAGCCATTCACATTTATAGCGTTTGAGTCTATATACGGTGAGATGAAAGTTATATTTGCAGGGAAATCACTTTCGTACGCGCGAGCAGGAAGAAGAGGGTTATCATTGACAGTGTGTCCTAACTTTTGAGACAATTCTAGGCATTTACGCTCTAGAAAGACCTTGAGTGAGTCGGATTGAGGAATCAAAGGACGATTCTGGTGAGAAATCTCCATTATCCTCTGGTTGCAATGTGGTTCAACCAATTTGATGACATCATAGGCGTCGTTTTCTACCCGGGTCAGCCACTTATCTCCCTCAGAATAAAACGTGTGCAACTTACAAATTGAGTCGAGTCCTCCTGATGAGTCTTGAAGCCCGATCAAGGACAGTTTAGTGCATAGTCGGGCAGCGAGGGTATCCTTGATCATCAGGACCATGTTTTGATCTAGCAGATAGTTCTTTTCTAACAAAACAAAGAATCCAGGAACCACTACTAAGGTCAACAGATCAGGATGATGTCCAGATGCAATATAATTTTCGGGAACTTCATTTGGCTTTTGAATTGCCCAATCTAGTGTTGTATCATTTCGACGAAGCTCGGCCCGCTCCTCATCGCTTGATGAATTCATCATCAAAACCACTCTATGGAAAAACCAAAACAATTCCCCATCAGATTTGAGTCTAGTCTTGGTGTCATGCCACGCTGGAGTTGATAATCGAGGGATCTTCCACAGTCATCATCAGTGGGAAGAGATAGGTGGGTCCACGCTGTCCAAAATGACCTCAACACCGATAAGGCTTTGATCCATGCATTGTGATCCTGATGCAGAAGGGTCCAAAAATGAGATGCCTTCGTTTCAGTCTGATACACAAATTCTCCTGTCCAACGGTGGAACCGGTCGGTGTTGTGGAAACGACCCCAATCAACCGACAGTGTGAGCAAGGCTCCCAAGATGATGCTTTTGGTCAACATCCTTCCGGTCGATGGGATTGAAGGCCTGGCTCGCAGTACACGAAGGGCATCTTCAACCCCATCTGCAATGAGAGGAGAGTTCAAGTTGGAGTCCACATTTGACAGGTCAACAGAGGGAGCAGAGGATAACCTCTTCCACGCTTCGTACTCATCTACTGATAAAGCATCGAAGAAAACATCCTCTGTTGATTCCTCAACTAATCCGAATCCTTCTGAACCACCCTCATCTAATACATTGAAACAGTCAACTTCATACTCCAGTACGAGAGGAGGACTGTTCAGCAGGAAGAAGCACCTCATGAGCTAGCGAAACACAACAGCCAGCGAAACAAAACCCCCCTAATGCCCGGATGGAGCCGCAGCTAACTCTGTGGGTTTCTGCGCTAGCTCCATCGTCTAGGTCTTACGCATGGCTGCCTGGCTCAGCAATAAAAGCGGTAGCATCTCTTCTCACACCTCTGCGCCCTCAAAATCAGTTCATATACACTGTCACTATCATATACACGTGTCACTACCTTAGTTCCCGTACGCTATGCGCAGATGCAACCTTTGCTGCAACATGTCTTTTTTCAATAAACTTCAGTTGCTAGTTACCGCTCGTCCTGTCCTCTTCTCGATTTTCAGTCCTGTCAAGTTTGCGGTTATTCCTCCTCCCCAAAATATACACTAACAGTTAAGACACTCTCCGCCAGAACGCCTTTTTCGCGCATAACTTGGCGGCAAACTATTGGTCTGTAATATCAAGGGCATGGTTGCTACGCAGGGGCCTAATGAACTTCCTGCAGAACAGATCTCAAAACATTCGTCTGGGAGCAGGGGCTTCGTTCTCGCACACCAGCGCAGGAGCCTCCATCAATACTTTAACGACGTGTTCGACGCTCACTCTTAGTGGCTGCTAATCGCCTTTCTGTGTTGCGGCGCAACGTCCTTGAAGGCATTAAGCGCCTACAGCAGAGAAACAAGTTCCTTTGTTGGGTATATAAGGCCTCCACGATCCTGCTATTTGATGAAGCAGTCGATCTGAGAATCTCCGACTGTCTTTTGAAGAAGTCTAATGCAGCGTTCGCAGCTCCAGTTTTCTGTTATAACTTGAACGATGTAACCGCCAATCCTCGCGATGCTGCTAGCTGTGTATCCGGAAGGCGATGACTTGGAGATATGCACAGTTTCAATAGCTTTTCCTCTGCAGCAGTGGGGAAAAGCAAGCACTTTGTCGAACAACTGCTGGGGCTCACTTTAGCAGAAATGGCAGCAACGCTGCAGAATGATGTAGAGCAGCTTGCATTGCTCGACATCGAGGAAGACACTGTGCCTGTTTTTTGCACATTTTCCAGTCCTGATATTACACTGGCCACATTCATAGTGTTGTTGCAACTGGCCGATCTTCGTAAAAATCCGAATGCCTTTTTTGGGTCGCTGGGAAACTTTCGAGTGAGCACAAATTTGAAACACTTCTCCTTCAATAAAGAAAGAATGCACTCTACATTCGATGTGGTCGCGAGAAAAAGTGCATGGCGTGCCTCTTTGCTGAGGTAGCTTTCCTTACTGCTTTTTCCCTTGAGCCGAAACAGGTAAGGAATGAACTTGTGCTCGAGCCATTCTAGTCTCGGATCACCGGCGTCAATCACCGCCGTTGTAAGTCAGCGCTGTGTGTGTCTTTTCTATCTGTGTCCCTGTCTTTCGGGCTGTTTTAAAGAAGTCAATGAACGGTCGGGTGTCGGGGTTGTTCTTGTGAATGTGTTGCGTTGTGCTGCTGACATCCATGAGGGAAACCATTGGCGCATCATCACCATGAATTTGACCTTTGGGCCTACTGACGCGAACTCTAGGGCTGCTGTAACCGAATAGGAAAAAGTTTGTACAGCAGTCTTAACGCTCGTCTTCTTAATGTTGGATGGATACAGATGGCGACGCGTGAGGAACCTCACCGGCTTCACTGCTGAGCCTCGGTGCATTTTGTAGACCTTCTTCAGCGGCGTCCATGTAATCTCTTTGTGGGCCCCCATATCCTATGAGAGGAGCTGCGACCTCACACTCCATAAGATGTGGTTCTGGTCGAAAGCAACGAAAATGCGCTTGGACTCGTCCAACAGGTGTGGAGCAGTGGCCGTGCAAGACCCTTTGCAGACGATGCCGATTGCAGTGGCACTGCTTTTGTAGTTGTTGGTCAGCAAGTGCACGATCTCAACAAGAATTTCTTCAGTTTTCTTGATGCCGTACGTCATTGTCTCAGCAAACTTGACTCCGCTGGTAACTTTCGTGAACAAATAGGCGGCAGGAATCTTAAAGCGTGCACTATGACCACAGAGCAGAAAACAGAGGAAACGGTTGGCGAGGTAGTCATTTTCGGCACCCACCAATTGCTGTAAATGTGCACTCATGTCGACTTCTGCCAAAAAAGCATCACGCTGCTTATTATACAGCAGCCATTCCTCGATTCGCATGTCATCTACTGTTAAGCTGCAGGCTGTTGCCTGTCGAGCAGTTAGGGTCAGCAAGTATGCTTCCAGCCTGCAGCGTGCGACAGTGCTGAACCCGACTTGTCCGCCTGTGAATTCAAAGTACTTTTGCAAAGTGGTCCTGCATGGAAAACGAAAGACTCAATTGGGGCCGCAGGTATTCCTATGCCTTTACAGACAGGCTACGGAGGATGGTCGAATATCTGATTGTCGCTTCCGACCATGGCGGTCATTTTTTTCCGTGGTTTTTTATATGGTCGTCTATAAATGACGCTTGCAGATCATTTTCCTGAGAAGCTTCTACAATTATCAAGAATACGCTCACCCGAGAATCTTCTGTCAACTTGCGCACCTCCTCCTTGTACCGTTCTATCATCTGTGTAAGGGTGTTTATCTTTTTTTTAGAAGGGAGCGCTCTTCCTTTACACTTCCATTTCCAGCGTTCCATCAAGAATGAAAAACTTTTCTTGGGGTCCGTTTGAGTGATGTAGCTTCTTTTCACCAACAGTGCTACGTTTCGGCGCAAGGAAACTCTTCTTGAGTCCCTCCGACCATTGCCTGGCAGTGAAATTCCGTGCGTTGCAACGTATACCGCTTGCGGGTGGGATGCAGTGATGAGAAAAGTGGTGGGCTTCAAATCTGTACTCACAGCAGGAAATCTCACGATGGAAGGGCTCGCAGGTTCGGGCTCTCGAGCAGGGCTGGTTTTCGAGGTACGGTCGCGATCAAAAGTTTACGGGACGCGACTGTGCGGGAAAACATTTGTTTCTACGCAGTCACGTGACCCACACGCCAGAAATGCGCCTTGTTATGAGGGGACGTGCATGCTCTATCCGGTCGTTACAATACCACACTACTATGTGGCGAGGCTGAGCTGCAATAAAGTTTTTCGCGAAAACCGTTGTCCCGTAAACCGTTGCTCCTTCAGCCAGTGACATAAAACTGTGCGGTGACATAAAAGGCTGGCATTGAAAGGCCAACAGAGCTAGTTGCATCCACATGGCCATCGGTGGTGTAAGGAACTGGACTTTATCAAACGTTTCTCCTGCAGCATAAACAGACAGCTCGCCACACGTGGTTTGTTGTTCTTCCTTGCGAGGGTTTCTGATTGGCACGCTGACCTCGTCAAGTACGTGTCCTTCCTCCAACAGATATTCGGCCACACTACAACTGCAGCATCCAGGCGAGCTCGCTGCTTGCACGAGCAGATCACATGCGCTGAGCATACTCGGCACCAACCCTTTTCTCAGTGTGCGCGTCTTGCAGCGCTCTCTGAAGTCTGAAGGAAGAAAATGCTTGATACAGGTGGTGCGGCGAGCTGGTACGTAGTTGGGCGGCCAGTCTTTGAGTTCGATCACATTCAACCATTGTGCGCGCATCACATCGTCACTAGGAATCTCGCGGAACGAGACATTAGCATCGATCCTATCTGTCCCCGACCTGCATGATGGCGCACAACAGTAAAGCATCGAGCACCAAAAATGAAAATGGAAGCGCGGAGTCTGCACTCTATCACGTTAGGAAAAGAAGCAATGAATACGAGGCAACAGATAGCTTCCACGCTTCGTATCTAAATGCGCGAACACATATCGAATCTCGAGCAGTTGCTGAACCTGTCGACGGGGAAATTTGCTTCGTTTTCGCGCGCTCATCGAGGTTATGGTGACTGCGCCTGAACACGTATTGAAGCGGCCTTGGTGTTGGTTTTATGTGTCTGCTTTTCTTCAAGCGCTTTTTTAAATTTTGTATCATTTTATCATCCCTTAGTAGCAGTAAGCACGGGGCAGAACGTACATCGAGTGAGACGTCGGCAATGATTTTCCTGCGCACTCTCTGATCGTTCTTCTGAAACCCCCCGCCCCGTTAAATCATAAATGTTTTTAACAGGATGGCGAATTTTTTCAATAGCGTGGGAAGAAGGACATGTACCCGAAAAGGAACATCGCCCATGACTGGCTTGTGGAGGAGGTAGCGAATCCTTCCACACGAAAGGGGGAGCGATCGCCGGCCGCGTCTCGAGCGGACGCGCCTCATTTCGGCTCCGACAATTTTCGTCCGGATTACCGAAAAATTCCCTACGACCGCGAAAATTTTGCTTGTGCTCGACGGTTAACATCACCCGGCACCCGAAGACAACGCTCTCGACCGGGTGGGCCAATTTTTGGGCCTTTTAGGCCCATTTATGTCTTCATCCCGTGGGAGCCCTAGCCAGGCCTAAAGCCAAGCAGCCTGTCTCCAGCGTTCTCCGCGGACGCCATGGCGGCCTCCGCTCGCCGCGGGTACGATCCCGAGACGATGGCATGGACTGAAGTCGTCGCAGAAGCCCCGTCTTCTCCTGAAACCTCCACTCCGACGCAGGAGATCGTGGATGAAGGCCTCTTCTCGTTGGTGGCACTTGGCAAACGCCAGCAGCGCCTGAACACCTCGGCAGTGGACGGACCCTCCGTGAGTGCCCCTGCTTCTGTGCATCAAAATACTTCAAGTTCAAACCATCAGCTCTCGCAAACAGCTGGATCGACGAAATGGCGGCCTACCGCTATGCCTCGACTCCGCAAAGAAGACTTCACGATCGTCATCAAGCCCAGAATGACGGTCTCCCTGAAGACGGTTCTGCAGAACGGTGAGCTTGGTGCTTTGCTCTCCGCCTATGTTAATGCCTCCTGGGTGGACACTCTTAGTATCTGGCCAATGTGGGACCAGAATATCGTTATTGCCACCACTCAAGACGTGAATGCGGCGAACGCGCTCGCTCGTGAATTTACTCTGAAAGCTTCCAAAGGCTCCATCCCGATGGTCGGTCACGCCAAAGTCAACGGTGAAGTCTGCAGGGGGATCATTACCGTCCATGAGCAGGAAACTTCTACCACCCTGAAATCGAAAGTCCAGTGGCGCGGAGGAGAGATAGCCTTCATCCGCAAGCTGGGGAAGTCGACGATTGCCCTGCTCACCTTCGTGGGGCATAAAGTGCCACGTTACGTGCACTATAACAGTGTGGTGACCTTGGTACGCGAATAAAAGCGGACTATTCCCGCGTGTTTCCGATGCGGCACCATCGGCCACCGTGTGGACGTATGCCCGGATCCTCAACGCAATCGCTGCGGACACTGCGGCCAAACGGTCGCAGTCCTCGAAGACGGCAACTTGGAGACCCACGAGTGCACCCCTTCCTGCATCGTCTGCGGTGGCGGCCACCTTACGGGCTCGCAAGACTGCAAAGCGAAATTCCGGAGGCTGCAACGACCGGGAAACCCAACCGGTCAACGAAAGCAGCGTCAGTGTGCAGTGCCCCCAGGAGCTGACACCACTCCAAAAGTTCCTCCGCCTGGCAACAAGCTGGTGCAAGGCACATCCGGACCAGCGCCACCGGCGGGCGCGTTGCCCGGGCGTGTCTCCAAGTCCCCTCCATCAACAAGCCAAAAGTCGTCACGTGCTCCAGGCGCACCCGTATTCCAGAACGGAGATTTTCCGCCTCTCGAGGGCCGTCCGCTTGGCAAACCAAAGAAGACATCACAGCCAAAGGTAGGCAGCCGAGACGGGCCTCCTCCGTCCCCCCGCACTCCCCTACCTTCTTCCCCACCAACCCTTCCTCCTCCTCCCCCCCTTAACTCTGAGGTTGCGGACCTCCGCCGTGAGCTCGAGACTCTCCGGGCTCAAAATGCTCAACTCCAGGCCAAAATTCATGCGCTAGAAACGGCTCGGTCCTCCCCGCCTATTGTCCAGGTAGCTCCGGAACCGATGCAACAAGTGCCGGTGGACCCGACATCATCTAGCTCTGACGCGCGTTTCACCGCCCTCGAAAACGCCCTTGCCGCATTAGCGACTCAGATGTCAAATTTCGGCCAAATTCAAGAAAACCTGTTCAAGTCAGTCACGGCCACGGTTACGGCCACCGTGACGGCCAATATTAAGACGTGGCTGGAGTCAAACCCCAGGCTTCTACGCCGAATGGGGCCCCTCAAAGACGCAAACCGCCCATCAATATTCAACCGCCCCATCGATCTAACCGAACTCAAGGAAGAGCCGGAACCGATCCAGCCGCAGGTGACGGAACCTGTGCCGGCTCTCCAAGGCAGTCTCCCTTCAAATCAACATGGCTGCGTCCCCTCCCAACCAGCACCCTAAAGGGCGCCGCCCCCCGCAAAGACAGCAAGTTTTTTCCCTTGTGCAATGGAATTGTCGGGGTTTCAAAAACAGGACCAAACGCGCCCACTTAAGGGCGTACATTGACAACCTTGAACACCCCGCCGCAGTCCTTGCGTTGCAAGAAACCGGAGATGCGGTTAAGCTCACGGGCTATAACGCTTTTCAACGAGACCCGTTCACCTGTATCCTAGTCCATAAGGGTTACACAGCGCAGGAGGTTGATCTCGATCTAAATTTGGAATATTCGTACGTGATGGTCTCTGTCCTCCCCCTGCGGCGAACAGATAGCCCCGCACACATACTTAATATCTACTGCCCCCCGAAACTCAAAAACATCACTTTTTCTAACATCTTTAGCGCAGCGCTAAGGATCGCGGGTCGCGACCCCCTCGTGATAGTGGGCGATTTTAACGCGCCCTGTCTCATGTGGGGCTATTGCAAGGAAGAGACGCGTGGTCGTAAGTTGGCGGAACTTATATCTACGCTGGGCATCACTCTTCTAACCGACCCGGTCCACCCAACACGTGTAGGGAACTCCGTCACTCGGGACACCTGCCCCGACCTTACCCTCGTGAAACACATCCAACACGCAGAGTGGATCTACACCGAGGACACCCTCGGTAGCGACCACTGCATACTGAACACTGTCATTTACACTCGGCCCTTACGTCGCCCCCTTGCGCAAGCCAAACTTCCCGACTGGAACGCTTTCCGCCTGGCCCTCCCAGTAACTTCTCTCATGGAACAGGACTACTTCACTTGGGCACAAGGACTCATGCAAGCACTCCGTTCGCACGAAAATCATATCCAGCTTACGGAGCGTGCACCTGACGTGGATAACCACCTGATGCACCTCTGGGAAGCTCGCCGCAGCCTCACTAAGCGATAGCGGCGGCAGAAACACAACCGTAAACTCCGCGCCGTTCAATGGTGGACGGTAAAACGTCGCCAATCATCGAATTCCGCGAGGAGTTGGCACGCCAACTCTTCGCCATAGCTCAGCTTGAAACCGAAAGGACACGCGGAACAAAGCGCGCCCATACGCTGGAAAAGGCCGATGGACCTGCACGGTCTGTCCGAAGGAGATGTACTGGATGCTACGCATCGCTGAGAGGCCGCCGCGGTGGCTCAGTGGTTATGGTGCTCGGCTGCTGATCCGAAAGACGCGGGTTCGATCCCGGCCGCGGCGGTTGAATGTCTTTTTAGGAGAAATTCTAGAGGCCCGTGTACTGTGCGATGTCAGTGCACGTTAAAGAACCCCAGGCGGTCGAAATTTCCGGAGCCCTCGACTACGGCGTCTCTCATAGCCTTAGTCGCTTTGGGACGTTCAACCTCACAAATCAAATCAAATCATCAAATCAGCATCGCTGAGAGCTCGCAGAAGTCGAGAGCAGGCAAGGGTAATGTCGAAGAAAGTCGTTACATTTTCCGCAAATGGCGCGGGAAGGCCATTTATGTGTTTGCCATGTTTAAATCCTCTGCACGAGTAGAACTGAACATAGACTACGTTTCAGACATCGTGAGCTGGTGGCACGTAAGATGTTTAGTTGCAAATGCTGTGATTTATTCTGGAAGTAATTCATTCTGGAAAGTAGATTATTCTGGAAAATTTTTCTGGAAGTACTTGAATAAAATGTCGAGTTTGAGGGCTTGTCTTGAGTCTTGGTGCTTAGTGAATGGTGAAAGGTAGAGTCACGTGGCTTCCCACAAAGGGAAGCTGGTTGGTGGGTAGTAAACTTAGCAGACAACGCCTTCAAAACGCAAACTCTTTATCGTGGAAACTTGTGCATGGCCAGGAGAAGAAAGAAGAATTGAGGGCGCGAGATCAACAAGCGCCTATGGCACTTGTTTGGACCAGAACTACCGAAACTCTTGGCCGCGCTCTAGTTACATAAAGCAGAAATTTTGTACGCAGGAAGGGCGCCGTTTTTAAAGGATATTTTTGAGAACGTGCTTCAGTCGCGTTCACTGAGGATGAAGCGAGCACAGTCGCAGTAATAAATGACTCGATAAATTCTGCAGATGCGGTATGCTGCAAGGATCCATTATCCATTTTGTTTTTATGATCCATTTAGTCCTCTACGTCAGGTCATTATTGTTCGATGACGTAGCCGTGCCGTTCAAACTTCCATGGGAAGTGAGCAGACTATTGGCTCATTGGCGACCGGACCTCACTATTGGATGCACCTTGCAGCCAATATTGAGCCGGAGCACACAACGAATGGCGAAGGGTATCGTAAACGCGAGTATCCGCTGCCTTTCATTTCCGTGATTGGTCGACTGCTGCTTTCTTCTGATGATTCCGTCACGCTTACGTCACGCGAAATGGAGTGGAAAATGGACAATGGATTCTTATGAAATACGGCCCCAGGTAAAGCAACTTCCTGGAAATGCACGTGCCAAGTGAACCACGCGATGACTTTCTGCGCTAGCATACCTGTTTCAAGTTTCCCGCAGAAGCTATACACCAGCGAACATGCCAGTAGAGCCACCTTTCAGAAGGTGGAAAAAATAGGTCCAGAAGTGTGCCCCATCGGTGTGTCACGCCGCTCCCGAGGGAAGCATCAGGTGACCCACCGGTGGGCCACGTCGCACAGAGATCACAACTATGACAAGGGGCTACGCAGCGAACGTGTTAAATGCTACTTGGAATCCACCATTGTTACGATAACAGCCTGTATGTTCAAAAGCGGGGTACTTGCATTGGGTCCTGTGTGGCTCCAGTGCTAGCTGAAATTTTCCTGGCCCAATTTGATAGAAACCTGGTGCGGGAAGTAAGCTGTTTGGATCTTGGAGTTGGGCTGGTAAAAATATACGACGACTTTCTAGTTTTCCTTAACGCCCATATTGATGATGCCCTGGACTCTGTTTCAGATGCGGTGGTGGTGTTGTTTATGGGTTGATCTAATTCCCCGAGATTCACTGGTGACCTTCCGAAAAGTGGATGCATTCAGTTTCTTGACGTGCTGTTGTGCCTTCGGGGAGTCGGCCACATCTGTTGGGCCTATATGCCGCGGTCGAAGAAGGCAATTCTACCTTTCACATCCTCTCATTCCAAGTTAGTCAAAAGGGGCTTGGCGCCCTCATGTCTCCTGTCCGCCTACTCACTAACTTCCTAACTTACTAACTCGTAAGTTTTGACTTACAAGTTAGTATGTGGAAGGAGTCGGGTTTCCCGTTGGACCTAATCTGTGCCGTGCCTGAGCTATTACTGAAGTGCTACCGAAAGAAGAAGAAACCAGAGAGTGAACTAGATGCTCAAGAGCTGAATCCTTCCAAACATGCCTTCGAGGTGATACCTTACATGCACAGGGTGTCACGCAATCTTAAGAAGATGGCCCAGAAGGCTGGTCTTAGTCTCGTGTTTACCGCTCCGTATAAGCTTTCCAAGCTGTGCAGGCTTTTTGCTGAAGGGTGCACGAAGAAAACTTCCTGTGCGATCAACCATCACACTAAGTTTGTTCCTTGTGCGACAGGAGTCGTGTATCGCATTCCCCTGCGCTGCGGCCGGATTTATGTGGGCAACACGGGGAAGTGTGTGAACGAAAGGTTGCGCGAACACGCTGCGTCGCTAAGCATGTGTCATGGCTCGAACCTACCCCTGCACTACAAAAAATGTAAGGACTGCGTGGGTGGGTGTGTGCTCAACTTGGACATAATTTCTTCCTTCATTACTTCTCTATATAATCCACAGGTCTACTTCCACAAGTAATGCACACTGCGCATCTAGCTCCTGTATTTAAATCTGGAGATCGAAGAGTTTTCACCAACTGTCGGCTATCCCGATACGACCTGTGTTTTCTCAATGTATTAAAAAAAAATTGGCTGTGATTTAGTCCTGATTAATCCTGAAGTGGCTAGATAGCTACTGCTGGCTGAGGGGAACTCTCTCAGTCGAATTGTAAAGTCAGTCTTTTGTCGCTTCGTTTCGCTCGGCGTTCATTCTTCATCTTCGTCCCTGGACATGAGTTCACCCTCTCTCCCGGCCCCCTCTCCGCTCCTCCCGCACTCGGTTTCACCGGCAGCTGCTCCGCATCACGTGACCAACCACGTCACCAGCCACGGCGCCATCACGCTGAAGGCTAGCCTAGTGCTAGCGTAATGTAGGCGCGCGGCGCGCACACCAGCTGCGGGCTATAGGCCCATCTCCATGGGCGCATCCGAGGCGCACGAGCGCAGCGCCTACGCGTACCAGCGTACGCGGGAGCCGGTCTGCGCATGCGCGACGCGCCGACGCGAGCCGGCGCTGGCGCTTGCCAAATATCTGTCCATGTCAGATATTCGCGCCTCGCTCACGCCGGCGCCGGAAGTCGCCGTTGGTTTGCGGTCGGTGTAACCAATCAGAGAACGCAGTTCTCTCGGCATCCGGTACGGCCCTTCGCGCCGTTTGCTTCGCCGAGCCGAGCTGAACGCGGCAGTAGCGACAGGTCATCGAGTTGCATATGTTTTCCGACGCTTGTCGCGGTGTGGCGCTGAGCGCGCAAGCGCTGCGCTGGTGCGCCTCGGACGTATCCATGGAGATGGGCCTTATGACGTCACTCCGCGCATGCGCACAGCTGGCGGAGCGGTGGTACCACGGCTCAGCGCGCAGCCACACTGACCTCGCGAAGCGGCTCGACAATTTCTGACACAGCGCAATTTGTGAATGTTATACTTTCTAACCCATCCCAATCTTTTACTCGATTATCAGCATAGCTCATGACAGATTGATCAATCGAAACAGCACTATTAACGCAAAAGCAAGCGTCATGCAAGCATTCAGCAACAAACATATAGTTCTGGGCATCTATGTGGAG
This sequence comes from Amblyomma mixtum, assembly GCF_055824585.1. Classification (NCBI taxonomy): domain Eukaryota; kingdom Metazoa; phylum Arthropoda; class Arachnida; order Ixodida; family Ixodidae; genus Amblyomma; species Amblyomma mixtum. The sequence goes on from NC_143016.1 coordinate 171,403,277, forward strand.
TTTTCGAAGGCTTTTCAGCTCTCAAACATATCCTTTCAAATATACAGAGATAGGTGGTTCGTGGAACACCACATGCGCTACTAAAATCATGCTTCAGGAACAGGACACAATATATGGAAATAGATCACATTATATCTTCTTTGCCTTCCGTTTATACCTGCGTGACACAGGCAACTATACCCGACCTTTATTTTCCCTTATTTATGATAGACCTAATTAAGAGTTACCAATTAGAGTTAATTAAGAGTTAACAGATTCCAGTACACAGCGGTAGGGAAACCGCAGTCATATATATGTTATCGCATATGAGATACCACAAGGGTCTCTACATGGTCCATTATTGTTTCTGTTATAGATTAATGATATTGTGAATATTCTACTTACCCCACAAATTATCCTCTATGCTGATGACACCAACGTCTTTTTTTTCTGGGGGTGAATATAGTAGATATTGACAGACAGGCGATTGTCTGGCTGGGTAACCTATCGGTGCGGCTTGGCGTAAATAAATTAGCCCCGAACATGAACAAAGCAAAATATATTGTATTTCGACCAAAGAATACATTTACGTCAGACATTCTTGTGCACTTCAGCAATGAACAAATTTAACGCTTTGCATCACATAAATTTCTGGGTGCATTTTTTCAGGAACACCTAAACTAGTCTGCACATGTCGCAAAACATCGCTTTTACTAATATACGGAGTGTTCTACCCAAACGCCATCAGGTTCACAGTTTCATTGAAGTCACAGACGCCGATATGGTCATACTCACAGAAACTTGGCTGCACCCAGAGATAGAAGACCACGAATTGTTCCCTTCAGACTTCCATTTCACCACATACCGCAAAGATCGCACTAACCGAAAAGGGGGAGGAGTTCTAATAGCCGTTCGTAACACTCTGCAGTCCTCGCTTATCCGGCATGATAATAACCTAGAAATGATCTGGGTATGCCTTCACAACGCCTCCGAAAAGCTAGTGTTCGGTGTCTGCTATAGACCTCCAGACAGTCACGTATCATTCCCCGATTCCCTACGCCATGAATTAACGATTATTAGGAATGAGTATCCTAAGGCACCCATATTTCTGTTTGGTGATTTCAATTACCCACAAATTAACTGGTCATTGCTCTCGACACTAAGTTCAACACTTGCAAACGAACAGAAACTTTTTCTAGAACTAACCCTTGACTTTAACCTTCAGCAAGTGATAACAAGTCCAACGAGAGGAGACAACATCCTTGATCTTTTGCTCACAAGTCACCCGGACGACGTAAAATCTATTACTGTCCTTCCTGGATTAAGCGACCACAACCTTGTTCACATCTCCATGACACTGCCTTTAAAAAAGAAATCACCAACCAGCAAACTGATAAAAGACTACAAAAGGGCTGATTTTGATGCTATGAACAATGATCTTGCAAAATTTTTCGACAACTTTTGTTGCACTTATCTAAATCGCACACCTAACTCAAACTGGAATTTGTACAAAGACACCCTACTACATTTGGAAAGTAAGCACGTTCCAACACTACTTATTAAATCAGATACCAAGAATCCATGGTTTAACAAACGCCTGAAGTCTCTCCTTGGCAAAAAGAAGCGCCTGTATCGAACAGCAAAGCTTCAAAATAGTCATTTAGCATGGGAAAAATATCGCTTGTGCGCCCAACAGTATACCACAGAACTGACAAGCGCTAAAGATAAATTTTACTCTCAAGATTTACTATCAATCCTTCACTCTAATCCCAACAAATTCTGGCGCATGCTATCTAATAAACCACAAGATCGCCATGTACAACTCCTAGATGCTGACGGAGAACCAATCAAAAGCGATGATTGCGCGACCGCGCTCAACAATTACTTTACGTCAGTTTTTTCCGCTGCTAACATTACTGCTAATGAGCACATTCCAGAAACCTCACTCTCAGAAATGCCTAAAATCGAAATTAACCCTGATGGTGTATCAAAGCTTATTGCCTCACTGAAAATATCTACATCTGCCGGCTGCGATCAAATTAACAGTAAGCTACTAAAAAATACCATTTCATTGTCTAGCCAGGTACTGCATCTAATTTTTGCGCAATCCTTAGATACCGGGGTTGTCCCCGACGATTGGAAAAAAGCTCAAATTACACCCATATTTAAAGCGGATGACCGCACGTGCCCTAACAACTATCGTCCCATTTCCCTCACTAGTATACCGTCTAAACTACTTGAGCACATTATTTTTTCCAATCTTATGACCCACCTAGAATCAATGAACTTTTTCTATCCGAATCAACACGGCTTCCGCAAGCAGCTGGCATGTGAGACCCAGCTCGCCGAATTCACCCACGCCATTCTACAATACTTAGATAACCTTGTCCAGATCGACGCTATCTTTCTCGACTTTTCAAAAGCATTTGATCGTGTTTCCCATAATCTTCTTCTTTTTAAGTTGTCATCGCTCGGCATTCCACAAACTTTGCTCTCCTGGCTAGAGCACTTCCTTAAAGGACGTAAGCAGTTCACCTGTGTTAATAACTGTCGCTCAGCTTTTACCGACGTAACATCCGGCGTACCTCAAGGTGCAGGCTTATCACCTCTTTTATTCCTCATCTACATCAATGACCTACCGATTAACATAAAATCCACGCTACGTTTATTCGCAGATGACTGCGTAATTTACAGCCCCATCCACGGCGCTAGCGCCATTGCCGCTCTTCAACAGGATCTAACCACTATCTCAGCGTGGTGTGACAAATGGCACATGCCTCTTAATCTAAATAAATGCCAATCCATATCATTCTCCCGCAAAAACACACTTATTGATAGCACTTACAACATAAAATCGGTCGCCGTCACCAGAACATCATCTTATAAATACCTAGGAGTACACATCACAACATCGCTGTCATGGACAACACACATTCAGACCATCTGTTCCAAAGCATCACGCACACTTGGTTTTCTCCGGCGCAATCTAAAATCTGCATCACCTGAAGTAAAAAAGTTGGCATATATAACATTCGTACGTCCTAAATTGGAGTACGCGTCATCTGTCTGGCATCCATCACAATCGTATCTCATCGCAGACCTTGAAGCCATTCAAAATCGCGCCGCCCGTTTCGTTACATCGCAGTACTCAAGAAATACCAGCGTAACATTACTAAAACGATCCCTCGGCCTTCAAACACTAGCAACTCGCCGTGTTATTTCCCGTCTATGCCTCTTTCACTCATTCTTTTATCGCTCACCAAGACATTTGTTGCTGCAGCCCCCCCACGTACGTCATCCCGCCTAAACCACAGTAACCCAATCGCACGCATTAAAACCCGCACCTCCGCAATGAGCAGTTCATTTTTTCCCGACGCCATAGTGCTCTGGAATGGCCTTCCCGACAACATAATAACATGCTCCGATCGCCGCCTTTTCCGCGAGAAACTGGCTAATTACTTCTCATAAACATATTCATACTGCGACACCGAAGTGCCAACTGTTCCTTGTTTTCTTTTTGTATGTTTATTTCTTGCTTTTAGTTTGTATATTATTGTACTCTTTTTGTACCCCGTGTATTTTTCCCCCTTTCTTTTTTTTTGTGTGTTCTCTGCCACTACCCTCCAACCTGTATGTACGCCCCCCCTTATGTAATGCCTTCGGGCCTTTAAGGGACAAATAAATGAAATAAATGAAATAAATGAAAAGTGCAAGCAGATATCTCAAGAACGATTGGGCTCACCTACAAACTAAGGAATTTACTACCACCTCGGTTAAAAAGCAATTGTATTATGCTCTATTACACTCCCGTCCGCACTACTGTCTTGTATGGGGTACGACCACAAAAACCAATTTAGAGAACCTACATGCACTACAAAAACATTTTCTGCGCCAAATAGAAAATGTCCGGCACTTAACTCACTCAGCTCCGTTATTACAAAAATACCAAATCCTGACTATCACAAACATCCTATGTAAAAAACTAGCAGTAGCCATATAAGCTCATATCAAACAGAATGCAGCATCGTTCATAGAGAAATATGTTCGCAAAGAACACATGTATAATCTCCGGCATACGATTTATAACAAAGGCAGGATTCGTAGAAACTACGGAACACAAAAGTTAACATATCAGATTCCTCACTTCTTGAATAAGCACGCCATTGTTACGAATATCGTTACTGACAGTTTTTCAGCTCAAGCCTTTAAAAAAACAATAACATTTTTTTAGCACACAATTTTGACTATGTCCTTTTTCCCGGGTTCTAAGTAGACTTGCGATAGTTTTTGTTATGAATATTGCCGCGTCTACAACAATAGCCGCTCAGCGGCTGTTCGGCACGCAGCTCGTGCGCCACGCGGTTCGCTGCTGAAGAAGACGAAGCTCGACGTTCCATCCTGGCCGTCTCGGTGTGCGCTGGCATCATCTCGGTGTTGGCGTTCCTCTGCCGTCTGGACGCGGCGCTACCTGTACCATCTGCTACGTGACACTGGTGGAGGTTGCGGGCTCGACGTCCCATGTCCAACACCTCTTCAGACAGCCGCTCATCGAGTCCTGACCAGCTACCCCTTGTCTGCACGCCCGTTCACCGCAGCAGCCGCCGCCTCCTGGGACTGGTCCCAGAGTTTGGTCTCCTCCCACAAGAGGCACGCACTCATCGACCTGGTGAGCATACCACCATGGCTCAGGCTAGCGCTTCACACTTGACGCTCCAGCAACCCCGCGTGCCAGCCAGCTTCCATGGCGTCACTTTCGAGGACGTTGAAGACTGGCTTGACCAGTTTGAGCGGGTTGCCGATTTCAACCAATGGAGCCCTGCGCAGAAGCTGCGGAACGTGTATTTCGCCCTCGAAGATGGAGCCAAGATTTGGTTCGAGAACAGGGAGGCCGATCTCCAAAGCTGGGATACCTTCCGCCAGCAGGTCCGGGACACCTTTGCTAGCACGGACCGCCGGGATCGTGCGCGGCGCCTCCTGGACGCTCGCGTCCAAAAGCCTAATGAGACAGTTGCCATGTTCGCCGAGGACGTGACCCGTCTTTGTCGGCGCGCTGACCCAGATATGGCGGAATCCGCGAAGCTCCGCCACCTGATGCAAGGTGTGAAGGACCAACTCTTCGCTGGTTTGGTCCGGAATCCCCCGCAGACGGTAGCCGACTTCATCAAAGAGGCGACCGCCATTGAGCGGGCCTTGCATCAACGCTACCGCCGAAATGACTCCTTGTGCGGTGAGCCAAGCGCCAGTGCGGCTTCTTTGAGCGTGTCCAGCGACAATGCGTCGCTGCGTGAGCTCATACGCGCCGTGGTCCGTGAAGAGCTGCAAAAACTGACCCTTGCCTCGTCTGACCCGACGGCTGCGGCTCTTACCGAGGTTGTGCGCGACGAGATTCGTCAAGCATTTTCACCGCCTCCTCCAGTCATGCCGGAGCCACGCCCTATGAGCTACGCCGCGGCTCTCCGTTCCGAGTTGCCACCTGTGCAACGCTTGCCGTACCACCCGCCGCCGCCAACCGCTCCGCCACCGTCATTCTACCAGCGGCCTCAGCGAGGACCTGCCATGCGCCCACCGGCCCGGAAGGCGGCTGTTTGGCGCACTTCTGATCAGCAGCCGCTCTGTTACCATTGCGGGGAAGCCGGCCACCTGTATCGCCGTTGCCCATACCGTGAAATCGGCCTCCGGGGTTTCCCACGTGACGCTCCTTGTCCCCGTTTCGGTGAGCGACCCCACGAAATAGAGGAGTACCTTACTGCCCATGACACCACCTCTAACCGCCGACCCCGATCTCCGTCTCCCGCACGCGTCACGTCGCCCAGCCGCCAGCCTTTCTCAGATGGACTGCGGGGCAGGTCTCCAAGCCCGCGCCGGGGAAACTGAAAGCGGCGACCTCAGGGGGGAAGGTTGCTGACAGCGGATATAACGAAGACCCCCGAACGCCGCCGGAGCGCGATACCGAGATCCCGATGCCGCCGCAGCACGATTCTGTGAACCCGAGTTTCCCTGACACCGATGCAGTTAGCGCCGACCTCCGCATTCACGTTGACGGGCACCCAGTGACTGCTTTAGTCGATACAGGCGCGGACTTTTCGATCATAAGCAAGCACCTCGCGGATCGCCTCAGCAAGGTAAAGACAGCCTGGGATGGACCTCAAATTCGTACTGCTGGCGGTCACCTCATGACGCCTGTCGGAAGATGCACTGCTCGAGTCACCATTGCCAATTCTGCTTTTGTTGGCACTTTTGTTGTTCTGCCGCACTGCTGCAAAGACCTGATTCTCGGAATGGACTTCTTGCGTGAGCATGGTGCTATCATAAACCTTCCTGATCGTCTGGTAACATTTTCGACCCCTGGAACGATTCCAGCCGACACCGAACCACGCAGAGTGGCCCTGCGCATAATCGACGCCGATGTGACCGTCCCTCCGCGATCCTGTGCCCTCGTTACCGTCATTTGTGACGACCTGTGCAGTGCTGACGGCGTAGCAGAACAGAACACTGCGCTTGTGCTCTCCCATGGGGTCTGCATCGCCAGAGGTATCGTCACGCTACGGAACGGCCTAGCAGATGTCCTTCTAACGAATTTCGGGACCGAACGGCAACACATCGCCAGGGGCACTGCGGTCGCATACTTCGAGGGCATCGCCGAAATTAACGACTGCCTTGCCCTCCAGAGCGAAACATCCAATTCTTGCACACCTCAGCTGATCCTCGACGTGAACCCAGGCTTAACCCCAGCCGATAGGGAGAGCCTAGTCGGCCTACTGCATCAGTTCCAAGACTGTTTCTCGTCTACGTCGGCAGTCAAACAGACGCCTCTCGCTAAGCACCGCATCATTACGGACTGCAGTACCCGACCAATTCGGCAAAACCCATACCGTGTCTCACTGCGGGAGCGTGAAGCCATAGCTGAACAAGTCAAAGAGATGCTGCAGGATGGTGTTATTCAGCCGTCGAGGAGCCCGTGGGCTTCGCCTGTGGTTTTGGTTAAGAAGAAGGATGGTAGTCTGCGATTTTGCGTTGACTACCGGAAGCTTAACCAGGTTACCAAGAAAGACGTCTACCCGTTACCACGCATTGACGACTCTCTTGACCGGTTGCGGCACGCGCGCTACTTTTCTTCGCTGGACTTAAAAAGTGGTTACTGGCAGATCGAAGTTGACGAGCGGGATCGCGAGAAGACAGCGTTCGTGACGCCGGATGGCCTTTATGAGTTCAAGGTCCTTCCTTTCGGTTTGTGTTCAGCTCCAGCAACATTTCAGAGAATGATGGACGCTGTTTTGTCGGGCCTGAAATGGCAGACGTGCTTGGTGTACCTGGACGACGTTGTTGTATTTTCGCCAACGTTCGAAGAACACCTCCAGCGCCTCTTGACCGTGCTACAGGCTATACGATCTGCCGGCCTGACGTTGAAGCCCGAGAAATGCCACTTTGGTTATGAGGAGCTCCTTTTCCTGGGCCATGTCGTCAGCCATCGTGGAGTCCGGCCGGATCCTGCTAAAACAGCTGCCGTCGCCAACTTTCCCACTCCTTCGGACAAGAAAACGGTCCGGCGTTTTTTGGGCCTTTGCGCGTATTACCGGCGGTTCATTGCCAACTTTTCCCGACTTGCTGCACCGTTGACGCATCTTACAAGAGAGGACGTCCCATTCACGTGGACAGAACAGCAGCAGCAGGCATTTGATGAATTACGGCGACGCTTGCAAACCACGCCTGTCCTTGGTCATTTCGATTCTCGTGCGGAGACTCTCGTCCACACAGATGCCAGCAACGTGGGTATCGGTGCTGTACTCGTCCAGTGGCAGGACGGCGCTGAGCGCGTAATAGCATACGCCAGCCGCACTCTGTCTCGTGCCGAATCTAATTATTCCACGACCGAAAAAGAATGCCTTGCCGTGGTATGGGCTGTGACAAAATTTCGACCTTACCTGTACGGCCGGCATTTTCAAGTTGTAACCGACCACCACTCTCTTTGCTGGTTGACGAACTTACGGGATCCCTCTGGCCGCCTTGCGCGTTGGAGCTTACGCCTTCAGGAGTTTGACATGTCCATCGTTTATAAATCAGGGCGCCAGCACAACGATGCCGACTGCTTGTCCAGATATCCAGTCGAGGCTGCGCGCGACGACGACGAACCAGACTTTCCTCTCATCGCAGCCGTAGACTCAGCGACTATTTCCAGTCAGCAACGTGAGGACCCGGCGCTGAAACCTCTCATCGACTTCCTGGAAGCCCGTACCGAGGAGGTTCCCCAGCCCTTCGCAAGAACCCAGTCCTCCTTTTGTCTGCGCAACAACGTGCTGTACAAAGCCAACTTTTCTCCAACCGGAAGCGACTACCTCCTCGTCGTTCCAGCGAATCTCCGTGAAGAAATCTTGCAGGCGTGTCACGACGAGCCCACCGCAGGTCACCTCGGCTACGCCCGCACTCTGGCTCGGATCAAAAAGAGCTATTACTGGCCTAAGCTTGCGGCGACTGTACGACACTATGTGCGCACGTGCCGTAATTGTCAACGACGAAAAACACCCCCTGTCAAGCCAGCTGGACTTTTACATCCCGTTCAAGTGCCCAGACTCCCGTTTGAGCAAGTTGGCATGGACCTTCTCGGCCCTTTTCCAACTTCATCTTCGGGAAACCGGTGGATTATCGTCGCTACTGATTACCTTACGCGCTACGCTGAAACCAAGGCCCTCCAGCGCGGCACAGCAGCCGAGGCTGCGAAATTTTTCGTGGAACGCATCGTCCTCCGGCATGGCGCTCCAGCACTAATTATCACGGATAGAGGCACCGCTTTCACTGCCAAACTCTTGGAATCCCTCATGCGGCTGAGTGGCACTACTCACAGGAAAACAACCGCCTACCATCCCCAGACGAATGGCCTGACCGAGCGCCTCAACAAAACTCTCGTCGACATGCTGTCCATGTATGTTGACGTTGAGCATCGATCTTGGGACAATATCCTGCCATATATTACTTTCGCGTATAACACGGCTCAACAGGAAACCACGCGGAGGACGCCCTTCTGTCTGTTGTACGGCCGCGAAGTGTCGACAATGTTGGAAGCAATGCTGCCCCATGATGGCCGCGACCCCGACGTTGGCGCCGAGGAGTTCACGCTTCGCGCAGAAGAAGCTCGACAACTTGCAAGAGTGCGCATCCTGGACCAACAAGACCGTGACGCCCGACGTTACAACCGCCGCCACAGACTGATGACGTTCGCCCCGGACGACAAAGTGTGGGTATGGACCCCCATTCGACGCCGTGGCCTTTCCGAAAAACTGCTCAAGCAGTATTTCGGCCCCTACCGAGTTCTCCGTCAGCTAAGCGACGTAACCTATGAAGTCCTCCCTGATGGGGCTTCCCGGACTACTCGCCGTCAGCAGAGACCAGAGATTGTTCATGTAGTGCGGATGAAGCCCTATTTCTCGCGAGACATTCAGTGACTAAGTGCTGTGCGTTACTCTGTTGTTTTTTGCTTCTTTCTCCCTATTTTCTTGTTAAAGCATCGGGCCGATGCTCTTTCCGAGAGGGAGGGTAATGCCGCGTCTACAACAATAGCCGCTCAGCGGCTGTTCGGCACGCAGCTCGTGCGCCACGCGGTTCGCTGCTGAAGAAGACGAAGCTCGACGTTCCATCCTGGCCGTCTCGGTGTGCGCTGGCATCATCTCGGTGTTGGCGTTCCTCTGCCGTCTGGACGCGGCGCTACCTGTACCATCTGCTACGTGACAATATGTTTTATTGTTCCTGCTTGTTTATTTTCTCTGCCCATTAATACACGCCACTTACTTTAGCTGTTTGTTTCTTCGCAATATGACTTAGCCCTGTAGGCTATGCTGTCTTAGTGTGTACCTTTTATGGTGGTGATTACTGATAGACATTTTCTTCAATGACGTGACTGTAACTGTTGTTGAGTGATGGGAACAAAGGGAAGGGGGCCGACACTGAGTCAGGCATTAATTTGCCTTTATGTTGGCCTCCTAGGCAGCTATTACTGCTGCCTAAAATGACTTTGACTTTGGCTTATGGTATTTGTTCCGACTAACACACGCCGACGAACGACGACGCCGGATTTTCAGCAGAACAAGCTGTCGCGTAATATAGGCAACAAGCTGCGCGGCCATAACTCACCTGTGCGTGAGCTATGAGAGTCAACTCGTGCATGAGACATCGCTAACGCGAATACGTTTTGTCCAACTGTTTCAGGCGCTGTTCTTCTGGCGCTCATCCTTTACGCTAGTTGCTTATCTTAAGATCAGTGACAAAATATTTGGTTGGACTCAGATTGCTATACGGAATCAGGAATAATTTCTATTGGAAGTGTTTTATACACAAATGAAAAAATGTACGCAAGGCACAAAGAAACCTAGTGACTTATGAAATGTCCTTGCAAGGCGATCACTTGTGCTATCCGCCGTGGCACTGAGTTCCAGAGCGATGTAATGACACCCCGTCGTCCACATAACACCTCCCATTCCTCCGTCACTGCATATCATACGGAGTCGGTCGTAATGGGAACATCACGGCGGGTGCTGAGTTGTTTTATTAGGTCCCATGCATTTTCTATTGGGTTGAGGTCATCTCCTTTGGGGGGCCAGTTTAGTTGGCGCATTGCGTAGAGGTCGAAGAGGGCTGTCACTTTACGGGCTGTGTGCACTGGACCTCTGTCCTCTTTGAACTGGATTTCACCGTGAGCGAAAGGGCCATCACGAGCAAATGGCAACAGGTAGTGAGTGATAATGTTGCAGTATTCTTCTGATGTAAGCGGCAATTTGATGCCAACAAGTGGCCGAGCCCTTCCTTGACGATTACCCCACACATTTACAGAGCACCACCCCCTGCAAAAAATGCTTTGGGTAAATTCCGGGAGGTAACTAAGAGTAGAGAAATAAAGAAAAGATAGTTCCTCCTAGTAAGAAAGATATGTATTACTCGAAAGGAGGAAATAGCAATCAATAAAAAAAGTCGACCGGACATGTAGGAAAGGTGCAATGCACAGACTATTACTGAGGCGTACTGAAAGTAACGTATTTTTGTCAGTACCAAACAGGCATGCTCACAAGATTACAAAAAACGAAACCAAAGCTCAAGTTAGGTTGATTAAAAAAATGAACTCTGCTATACAAAAATGCAGCATAGGTGTACCGCGAAACTTATCACTTCTGAATCTGGCTATATCCAATAGCAGCTTGCGTTATCGAAAACCTAGGTGACCGAACCTACCCTGACGCCTGCCATATCCCAAGTAATATGCAGGGTGCAACCCGCATGAGTATACTTCCAAATCCTTGTCTTTTAAAGTAAAACTATAAGTGATATTAGCCACCGCCGTGGCTCAGTGATTATGGTGCTCGGCTGCTGACCCGAAAGACGCGGGTTCGATCCCGGCCGCGGCGGTTGAATTTCTTTGGAGGAGAAATTCTAGAGGCCCGTGTACTGTGCGATGTCCGTGCAAGTTAAAGAACCCCACGTGGTCGAAATTTCCGGAGCTCTCCACTACGGCGTCTCTCATAGCCTTAGTCGCTTTGGGACATTAAACCCCATAAACCAAACCAAACCTATAAGTGATGTTAAATTAGAAATAAAAATTAAGTTTGCTTCGACATCGTATGGAGGCGAGCGCTAGTACTTTATGGACGAAGGCGCAGCTTGATACGAATCCCATGTCTCTCTAATTAAATGTGGCTTGGTTTAACGGTGTTTAACGTCCCAAAGCGACACAGGCTATGCGGGGCGCCGTAGTGAAGGGCTCCGGAAATTTCGACTGCCTGGGGTTCTTTAACGTGCACTGACATCGCAGAGCAGACGGGCCTGAAGAATTTCGCCTTCATCGAAATTCGGCCGCCGCGGCCGGGATCGAACCCGCGTCTTTCGGACGAGCAGCCGAGCGTCGTAACTACTGAGCCACCGCGGCGGGTCACCTAATTAAATATGCATTTAATTTTGGGCATGGCATAATCAAGAAAAAAAATTAGTGCAAAGGGTGCACCTTTATACCTTACAAAAAGCGTCGTCAAATAGACGAGTAAGACACAAAGTTCCCGGGTGTCAATGCTAGAAATTTGTTAAAATTCGCGTAAAGGTGAGTGTCCGTATTGAAAATTTTAGCAACGAAGAGGGTTGGACATTGAGCCATCGAATTTAGCTTTCGTTTAGAGGTGCACTTTGTATACAGAAAGATCTTTGTTTTCAAATAAACACGTTCTGTGTTGAGTGGCCACCACACGCGCCTCTGGAGGTCCCAGTGAACGCTGAAAGTCGATTAGTCCGAGAAAACAACTTCGGCCCAGTCTTTCACTGACCACTGATCAACGGCTCATGCAAAGGTCGACTCTTATTTGAGCTGTTTATTTGTCAGGTGCGGATTTGGGCTGCCACGTAGCTCTGGACACCTGATTCCTGCTGTCTCCTCCGTATTATCTTTAATGAAACATTGAGAGCAAGAGCACGTCCTTTAGTTCTTTTGCGCTGAAGAACGGGTCGGCAATTACTGCAGCCATAATTAGTCCATCCCCATCTTATATCGTTGCCCTTGGTCTGCCGCTGTGTTGGGCGACACCTAGCCTTCTTTCATAATTTTTATAGGCTTGGGTTATCCGGTTCAGAGTGTCTCTTGACATGTTAGTGCCCGGCGAATTTCTGTCTGGGGGACACCTTCTATAAAAAGACGGCCAATTCGCCGTATTTCTTCTAGCGGCACTTTCAGCGCCATGATGCTGACTGAAGTCCGAGCGGGGGAACGGGTCTTTGAAATGCCTACGAGCAGCCAGTCACCATGGTCAGAACGTCAGAACATATAACATATCCGCGAAAGCAGACCAAGGGTTTTCTGCATTCCCAGGCAGCGGCAGTAGCAACGAGTTCGTCAATCTGCAAGCTAGACGAAACGAAAGTTAGATGGTTGATGACTCGCATTTCCGAGAAGATTCCCGAGGTGAAAGTAATGAGAAAAAAAAAGCTTTTTCGTTGGAGCATTCTGCATCAGGGCCGTCTTGAATAGCTAATCCAATGCGTCCTCTATTTTTAAAATATCAGCCGCATCATCCGCTTCGCCATATGGGAGCTGTCGGTGCACCTCAGTTCAGTTAGTTGCCGCGATGTAGCGCTACCCATAAGGTAGGACTGCTTGCGTTATGCATGATGTATGAGCGAGCGTTGCTGCCAATATGGCGATTGCTCTTTCCCACTCCTACCCCATCTGTCTATCAGATTCTTGCTTCCTACCGCTTCTTCCCTAGATCTCGCTTCATGCTCGCCGCAGCGTTTTTACCAACGCCAACAAGCTGTAGCGGCAGCTTTGCTCACCGTTTGTAGAGGTGGGCTGAGGCGTTCGTTGCGCGTGTCACAGTCAGGATGGCGGCTGGCATACTTGAGGCGCTGCTTGAGGAGTTTGCTCTGCTTATTGCTGTTACTTGCCAGACGAATAGAGCGTTGTAAGTTTTTACGCTCGTTCTTTTCGTGGCACAATTGTAAACAAAAAACTCAACAGGGCACTTTGTGGACCTAAATTTCGGTGAGGCGGAAGACTTAAGCGCCGTGTTGCTGCTTGTGTCAGTTATATGTGGTTAAGACGTTAAGCTTCGCCTCTAAGTGTGGAACGCGACAGCGTCTTGCAGCGCTGCCAGGGAGTCCATAGAACGCCATCGCTCGTTCGGCTGTACGCCTCGCTCGTCGGTTTTTGAGGAAAGGAAATGCATGTCTCGCATGCTTCGGTGGACACCTGAAGCTCGTCGTGAGGGAACGTAAAAAGATGGGAGTGAACGAAGACACCGTATTCACTAGACGCGCCTTTTTTCATTCCAAACCATCGAGCTGTGATGCCGGAGTGGTTAGCTTACTCGTCTTGCACTCCGGAGACCGGGGTTCGATTCCCGAACTCGGCCAATTTCTTACTCGGTTTTATTTATCTGGCGTGACTAGAAAGCTTAATTAGGCTAATTGGGTAATTAATCAGTTAACTAAACTCATTCCCACTTACTTGGAGCATCACTATACGATCCCTTTAGTTGGTTGCATGGTTTACTAGCCAAAGTACAATTGGCCCCGTAGAAATTCGCGCACTGTGGCGTCATGACCATTACGACCAACTGAAAAGCGTGACATTTCTGTCGACAACTCCTGCTTACAACGATGGCGCAATGAAGGCTTCCGTCTTAAATCTATTTTGCGCGGGCAAATGGTGTGGTCCGCGACGCTGACGAACTGTCCTCGCGCAACAGTAAAATGGCATCGGTTAATTAGTTGAAGTACGACTGCTGCTTCTAGTTTCGTGCCAAGTTCGGGATTTTTTAGGCTCGTTTATGTGGAGCTGAGGAAATCCGCTGAACAGACTGTAGAAAAGAAGGGGGTGCTTTAGTACAGTCTTTGTCAGAAGTAACCAGGCTGCAGGGTTTGCTTCTAGCTCGTAAACTGGAGGCCTTGCATCTTCCCTGTAGCTGAAATGGTCGTTAAAGGTGGGGACTGGGGTTCTTCTTACTTTCCAACGTCTTTTGATCTCTAGGTGAGCCACAAGGGCTCCACTATACAAGCTAGAAGCAAACCATGTAGCCTGGTTACTTTTGACAAAGACGGTACATTTATTTACGTATATTTACAACTACTTACAGTAATAGCATGTACAATACATTGCATGTGTCTGCATTACAACTGTTTGTATTTACAGCCATTCACATTTATAGCGTTTGTGTCTATATACGGTGAGATGAAAGTTATATTTGCAGGGAAATCACTTTCGTACGCGCGAGCAGGAAGAAGAGGGTTATCATTGACAGTGTGTCCTAACTTTTGAGACAATTCTAGGCATTTACGCTCTAGAAAGACCTTGAGTGAGTCGGATTGAGGAATCAAAGGACGATTCTGGTGAGAAATCTCCATTATCCTCTGGTTGCAATGTGGTTCAACCAATTTGATGACATCATAGGCGTCGTTTCCTACCCGGGTCAGCCACTTATCTCCCTCAGAATAAAACGTGTGCAACTTACAAATTGAGTCGAGTTCTCCTGATGAGTCTTGAAGCCCGATCAAGGACAGTTTAGTGCATAGTCGGGCAGCGAGGGTATCCTTGATCATCAGGACCATGTTTTGATCTAGCAGATAGTTCTTTTCTAACAAAACAAAGAATCCAGGAACCACTACTAAGGTCAACAGATCAGGATGATGTCCAGATGCAATAAAATTTACGGGAACTTCATTTGGTTTTTGAATTTCCCAATCTAGTGTTGTATCATTTCGACGAAGCTCGGCCCGCTCCTCATCGCTTCATGAATTCATCATCAAAACCACTCTATGGAAAAACCAAAACAATTCCCCATCAGATTTGAGTCTAGTCTTGGTGTCATGCCACGCTGGAGTTGATAATCGAGGGATCTTCCACAGTCATCAGTGGGAAGAGATAGGTGGGTCCACGCTGTCCAAAATGACCTCAACAGCGATAAGGTTTTGATCCATGCATTGTGATCCTGATGCAGAAGGGTCCAAAAATGAGATGCCTTCGTTTCAGTCTGATACACAAATTCTCCTGTCCAACGGTGGAACCGGTCGGTGTTGTGGAAACGACCCCAATCAACCGACAGTGTGAGCAAGGCTCCCAAGATGATGCTTTTGGTCAACATCCTTCCGGTCGATGGGATTGAAGGCCTGGCTCGCAGTACACGAAGGGCATCTTCAACCCCATCTGCAATGAGAGGAGAGTTCAAGTTGTAGTCCACATTTGACAGGTCAACAGAGGGAGCAGAGGATAACCTCTTCCACGCTTCGTCCATGGGTGGAAGATTAGAGAAATTAAATGCAAAACTAACACTTATCAAAACGCATTTTTCCCATCTACCATTCATGACTGGAATCGCCTGCCCCATGAAATTGTTGAGTGCCGTTCAGAGTCTATGTTCCGCGCGTTGCTGTCGGATGTATGAGTGCGCAGTTGGCTTTCTTTTTTTTTTTCGTCATGTCTTTTTGTTGTTTCATATTTCATTCATTTTGTACTTGCTGTGTCATGCCTTGTTGTATTGCTTTTTTTTTCTTCCTCTTTTTTTTCCGGCCTAATCTCCTGTTATGTATCCTCATCCCCCCTGCAATAATGCCTTCGGGCGCTGCAGGTATTTCCAATAAATAAATAAATAAATAAATAAAGTACTCATCTACTGATACAGCATCGAAGAAAACATCCTCTGTTGATTCCTCAACTAATCCGAATCCTTCTGAACCACCCTCATCTACTACATTGAAACAGTCAACTTCATACTCCATTTCGGGAGGAGGACTGTTCAGCAGGAAGAAGCACCTCATGAGGTAGCGAAACACAACAGCCAGCGAAACAAAACACCCCTAATGCCCGGATGGAGCCGCAGCTAACTCTGTGGGTTTCTGCGCTAGCTCCATCGTCTAGGTCTTACGCATGGCTGCCTGGCTCAGCAATAAAAGCGGTAGCATCTCTTCTCACACCTCTGCGCCCTCAAAATCAGTTCATATACACTGTCACTATCATATACACGTGTCACTACCTTAGTTCCCGTACGCTATGCGCAGATGCAACCTTTGCTGCAACATGTCTTTTTTCAATAAACTTCAGTTGCTAGTTACCGCTCGTCCTGTCCTCTTCTCGATTTTCAGTCCTGTCAAGTTTGCGGTTATTCCTCCTCCCCAAAATATACACTAACAGTTAAGACACTCTCCGCCAGAACGCCTTTTTCGCGCATAACTTGGCGGCAAACTATTGGTCTGTAATATCAAGGGCATGGTTGCTACGCAGGGGCCTAATGAACTTCCTGCAGAACAGATCTCAAAACATTCGTCTGGGAGCAGGGGCTTCGTTCTCGCACACCAGCGCAGGAGCCTCCATCAATACTTTAACGACGTGTTCGACGCTCACTCTTAGTGGCTGCTAATCGCCTTTCTGTGTTGCGGCGCAACGTCCTTGAAGGCATTAAGCGCCTACAGCAGAGAAACAAGTTCCTTTGTTGGGTATATAAGGCCTCCACGATCCTGCTATTTGATGAAGCAGTCGATCTGAGAATCTCCGACTGTCTTTTGAAGAAGTCTAATGCAGCGTTCGCAGCTCCAGTTTTCTGTTATAACTTGAACGATGTAACCGCCAATCCTCGCGATGCTGCTAGCTGTGTATCCGGAAGACGATGACTTGAAGATATGCACAGTTTCAATAGCTTTTCCTCTGCAGCAGTGGGGAAAAGCAAGCACTTTGTCGAACAACTGCTGGGGCTCACTTTAGCAGAAATGGCAGCAACGCTGCAGAATGATGTAGAGCAGCTTGCATTGCTCGACATCGAGGAAGACACTGTGCCTGTTTTTTGCACATTTTCCAGTCCTGATATTACACTGGCCACATTCATAGTGTTGTTGCAACTGGCCGATCTTCGTAAAAATCCGAATGCCTTTTTTGGGTCGCTGGGAAACTTTCGAGTGAGCACAAATTTGAAACACTTCTCCTTCAATAAAGAAAGAATGCACTCTACATTCGATGTGGTCGCGAGAAAAAGTGCATGGCGTGCCTCTTTGCTGAGGTAGCTTTCCTTACTGCTTTTTCCCTTGAGCCGAAACAGGTAAGGAATGAACTTGTGCTCGAGCCATTCTAGTCTCGGATCACCGGCGTCAATCACCGCCGTTGTAAGTCAGCGCTGTGTGTGTCTTTTCTATCTGTGTCCCTGTCTTTCGGGCTGTTTTAAAGAAGTCAATGAACGGTCGGGTGTCGGGGTTGTTCTTGTGAATGTGTTGCGTTGTGCTGCTGACATCCATGAGGGAAACCATTGGCGCATCATCACCATGAATTTGACCTTTGGGCCTACTGACGCGAACTCTAGGGCTGCTGTAACCGAATAGGAAAACGTTTGTACAGCAGTCTTAACGCTCGTCTTCTTAATGTTGGATGGATACAGATGGCGACGCGTGAGGAACCTCACCGGCTTCACTGCTGAGCCTCGGTGCATTTTGTAGACCTTCTTCAGCGGCGTCCATGTAATCTCTTTGTGGGCCCCCATATCCTGTGAGAGGAGCTGCGACCTCACACTCCATAAGATGTGGCTCTGGTCGAAAGCAACGAAAATGCGCGTGGACTCGTCCAACAGGTGTGGAGCAGTGGCCGTGCAAGACCCTTTGCAGACGATGCCGATTGCAGTGGCACTGCTTTTGTAGTTGTTGGTCAGCAAGTGCACGATCTCAACAAGAATTTCTTCAGTTTTCTTGATGCCGTACGTCATTGTGTCAGCAAACTTGACTCCGCTGGTAACTTTCGTGAACAAATAGGCGGCAGGAATCTTAAAGCGTGCACTATGACCACAGAGCAGAAAACAGAGGAAACGGTTGGCGAGGTAGTCATTTTCGGCACCCACCAATTGCTGTAAATGTGCACTCATGTCGACTTCTGCCAAAAAAGCATCACGCTGCTTATTATACAGCAGCCATTCCTCGATTCGCATGTCATCTACTGTTAAGCTGCAGGCTGTTGCCTGTCGAGCAGTTAGGGTCAGCAAGTATGCTTCCAGCCTGCAGCGTGCGACAGTGCTGAACCCGACTTGTCCGCCTGTGAATTCAAAGTACTTTTGCAAAGTGGTCCTGCATGGAAAACGAAAGACTCAATTGGGACCGCAGGTATTCCTATGCCTTTACAGACAGGCTACGGAGGATGGTCGAATATCTGATTGTCGCTTCCGACCATGGCGGTCATTTTTTTCCGTGGTTTTTTATATGGTCGTCTATAAATGACGCTTGCAGATCATTTTCCTGGGAAGCTTCTACAATTATCAAGAATACGCTCACCCGAGAATCTTCTGTCAACTTGCGCACTTCCTCCTTGTACCGTTCTATCATCTGTGTAAGGGTGTTCATCTTTTTTTTAGAAGGGAGCGCTCTTCCTTTACACTTCCATTTCCAGCGTTCCATCAAGAATGAAAAACTTTTCTTGGGGTCCGTTTGAGTGATGTAGCTTCTTTTCACCAACAGTGCTACGTTTCGGCGCAAGGAAACTCTTCTTGAGTCCCTCCGACCATTGCCTGGCAGTGAAATTCCGTGCGTTGCAACGTATACCGCTTGCGGGTGGGATGCAGTGATGAGAAAAGTGGTGGGCTTCAAATCTGTACTCACAGCAGGAAATCTCACGATGGAAGGGCTCGCAGGTTCGGGCTCTCGAGCAGGGCTGGTTTTCGAGGTACGGTCGCGATCAAAAGTTTACGGGACGCGACTGTGCGGGAAAACATTTGTTTCTACGCAGTCACGTGACCCACACGCCAGAAATGCGCCTTGTTATGAGGGGACGTGCATGCTCTATCCAGTCGTTACAATACCACACTACTATGTGGCGAGGCTGAGCTGCAATAAAGTTTTTCGCGAAAACCGTTGTCCCGTAAACCGTTGCTCCTTCAGCCAGTGACATAAAACTGTGCGGTGACATAAAAGGCTGGCATTGAAAGGCCAACAGAGCTAGCTGCATCCACATGGCCACCGGTGGTGTAAGGAACTGGACTTTATCAAACGTTTCTCCTGCAGCATAAACAGACAGCTCGCCACACGTGGTTTGTTGTTCTTCCTTGCGAGGGTTTCTGATTGGCACGCTGACCTCGTCAAGTACGTGTCCTTCCTCCAACAGATATTCGGCCACACTACAACTGCAGCATCCAGGCGAGCTCGCTGCTTGCACGAGCAGATCACATGCGCTGAGCATACTCGGCACCAACCCTTTTCTCAGTGTGCGCGTCTTGCAGCGCTATCTGAAGTCTGAAGGAAGAAAATGCTTGATACAGGTGGTGCGGCGAGCTGGTACGTAGTTGGGCGGCCAGTCTTTGAGTTCGATCACATTCAACCATTGTGCGCGCATCACATCGTCACTAGGAATCTCGCGGAACGAGACATTAGCATCGATCCTATCGGTCCCCGATCTGCATGATGGCGCACAACAGTAAAGCATCGAGCACCAAAAATGAAAATGGAAGCGCGGAGTCTGCACTCCATCACGATAGGAAAAGAAGCAATGAATGCGAGGCAACAGATAGCTTCCACGCTTGGTATCTAAATGCGGGAACACATATCGAATCTCGAGCAGTTGCTGAACCTGTCGACGGGGAAATTTGCTTCGTTTTCGCGCGCTCATCAAGGTTATGGTGACGGCGCCTGAACACGTATTGAAGCGGCCTTGGTGTTGGTTTTATGTGTCTGCTTTTCTTCAAGCGCTTTTTTAAATTTTGTATCATTTTATCATCCCTTAGTAGCAGTAAGCACGGGGCAGAACGTACATCGAGTGAGACGTCGGCAATGATTTTCCTGCGCACTCTCTGGTCGTTCTTCTGAAACCCCCCGCCCCGTTAAATCATAAATGTTTTTAACAGGATGGCGAATTTTTTCAATAGCGCGGGAAGAAGGACATGTACCCGGAAAGGAACATCGCCCATGACTGGCTTGTGGTGGAGGTAGCGAATCCTTCCACACGAAAGGGGGAGCGATCGCCGGCCGCGTCTCGAGCGGACGCGCCTCATTTCGGCTCCGACAATTTTCGTCCGGATTACCAAAAAATTCCCTACGACCGCGAAAATTTTGCCTGTGCTCGACGGTTAACATCACCCGGCACCCGAAGACATCGCTCTCGACCGGGTGGGCCAATGTTTGGGCCTTTTAGGCCCATTTATGTCTTCATCCCGTGGGAGCCCTAGCCAGGCCTAAAGCCAAGCAGCCTGTCTCCAGCGTTCTCCGCGGACGCCATGGCGGCCTCCGCTCGCCGCGGGTACGATCCCGAGACGATGGCATGGACTGAAGTCGTCGCAGAAGCCCCGTCTTCTCCTGAAACCTCCACTCCGACGCAGGAGATCGTGGATGAAGGCCTCTTCTCGTTAGTGGCACTTCGCAAACGCCAGCAGCGCCTGAACACCTCGGCAGTGGACGGAGCCTCCGTGAGTGCCCCTGCTTCTGTGCATCAAAATACTTCAAGTTCAAACCATCAGCTCTCGCAAACAGCTGGATCGACGAAATGGCGGCCTACCGCTATGCCTCGACTCCGCAAAGAAGACTTCACGATCGTCATCAAGCCCAGAATGACGGTCTCCCTGAAGACGGTTCTGCAGAACGGTGAGCTTGGTGCTTTGCTCTCCGCCTATGTTAATGCCTCCTCGGTGGACACTCTCAGTGTCTGGCCCATGTGGGACCAGAATATCGTTATCGCCACCACTCAAGACGTGAATGCGGCGAACGCGCTCGCTCGTGAATTTACTCTGAAAGCTTCCAAAGGCTCCATCCCGATGGTCGGTCACGCCAAAGTCAACGGTGAAGTCTGCAGGGGGATCATTACCGTCCATGAGCAGGAAACTTCTACCACCCTGAAATCGAAAGTCCAGTGGCGCGGAGGAGAGATAGCCTTCATCCGCAAGCTGGGGAAGTCGACGATTGCCCTGCTCACCTTCGTGGGGCATAAAGTGCCACGTTACGTGCACTATAATAGTGTGGTTACCTTGGTACGCGAATACAAGCGGACTATTCCCGCGTGTTTCCGATGCGGCACCATCGGCCACCGTGTGGACGTATGCCCGGATCCTCAACGCAATCGCTGCGGACAGTGCGGCCAAACGGTCGCAGTCCTCGAAGACGGCAACTTGGAGACCCACGAGTGCACCCCTTCCTGCATCGTCTGCGGTGGCGGCCACCTTACGGGCTCGCAAGACTGCAAAGCGAAATTCCGGAGGCCGCAACGACCGGGAACCCCAACCGGTCAACGAAAGCAGCGTCAGTGTGCAGTGCCCCCAGGAGCTGACACCACTCCAAAAGTTCCTCCGCCTGGCAACAAGCTGGTGCAAGGCACATCCGGACCAGCGCCACCGGCGGGCGCGTTGCCCGGGCGTGTCTCCAAGTCCCCTCCATCAACAAGCCAAAAGTCGTCACGTGGTCCAGTCGCACCCGTATTCCAGAACGGAGATTTTCCGCCTCACGAGGGCCGTCCGCTTGGCACACCAAAGAAGACATCACAGCCAAAGGTAGGCAGCCGAGACGGGCCTCCTCCGTCCCCCCGCACTCCCCTACCTTCTTCCCCACCAACCCTTCCTCCTCCTCCCCCCCTTAACTCTGAGGTTGCGGACCTCCGCCATGAGCTCGAGACTCTCCGGGCTCAAAATGCTCAACTCCAGGCCAAAATTCATGCGCTAGAAACGGCTCGGTCCTCCCCGCCTATTGCCCAGGTAGCTCCGGAACCGATGCAACAAGTGCCGGTGGACCCGAGATCATCTAGCTCTGACGCGCGTTTCACCGCCCTCGAAAACGCCCTTGCCGCATTAGCGACTCAGATGTCAAATTTCGGCCAAATTCAAGAAAACCTGTTCAAGTGTGTCACGGCCACGGTTACGGCCACCGTGACGGCCAATATTAAGACGTGGCTGGAGTCAAACCCCAGGCTTCTACGCCGAATGGGGCCCCTCAAAGACGCAAACCGCCCATCAATATTCAACCGCCCCATCGATCTAACCGAACTCAAGGAAGAGCCGGAACCGATCCAGCCGCAGGTGACGGAACCTGTGCCGGCTCTCCAAGGCAGTCTCCCTTCAAATCAACATGGCTGCGTCCCCTCCCAACCAACACCCTAAAGGGCGCCGCCCCCCGCAAAGACAGCAAGTTTTTTCCCTTGTGCAATGGAATTGTCGGGGTTTCAAAAACAGGACCAAACGCGCCCACTTAAGGGCGTACATTGACAACCTTGAACACCCCGCCGCAGTCCTTGCGTTGCAAGAAACCGGAGATGCGGTTAAGCTCACGGGCTATAACGCTTTTCAACGAGACCCGTTCACCTGTATCCTAGTCCATAAGGGTTACACAGCGCAGGAGGTTGATCTCGATCTAAATTTGGAATATTCGTACGTGATGGTCTCTGTCCTCCCCCTGCGGCGAACAGATAGCCCCGCACACATACCTAATATCTACTGCCCCCCGAAACTCAAAAACATCACTTTTTCTAACATCTTTAGCGCAGAGCTAAGGATCGCGGGTCGCGACCCCCTTATGATAGTGGGCGATTTTAACGCGCCCTGTCTCATGTGGGGCTATTGCAAGGAAGAGACGCGTGGTCGTAAGTTGGCGGAACTTATATCTACGCTGGCCATCACTCTTCTAACCGACCCCGTCCACCCAACACGTGTAGGGAACTCCGTCACTCGGGACACCTGCCTCGACCTTACCCTCGTGAAACACATCCAACACGCAGAGTGGATCAACACCGCGGACACCCTCGGTAGCGACCACTGCATACTGAACACTGTCATTTACACTCGGCCCTTACGTCGCCCCCTTGCGCAAGCCAAACTTCCCGACTGGAACGCTTTCCGCCAGGCCCTCCCAGTAACTTCTCTCATGGAACAGGACTACTCCACTTGGGCACAAGGACTCATGCAAGCACTCCGTTCGCACGAAAACCATATCCAGCTTACGGAGCGTGCACCTGACGTGGATCACCACCTGATGCACCTCTAGGAAGCTCGCCGCAGCCTCACTAAGCGATGGCGGCGGCAGAAACACAACCGTAAACTCCGCGCTCGCATCTCTGACCTCACCCAGCAAGCTGCCGAGTATGCTGCCCAGCTCGCAGACACTAACTGGGTAGATCGATGCAACAGCGCAGCAAGACAAATGTCCAGCCGCAACACTTGGCGGCTCTTCAGGACACTCATAGACCCCACACAAACACGCTCGGAAACACAGAAACACATCAATCGCGCGATACACAACTTTCAAGGAAACACGAAGCAGCTAGCGAACACCTTGCGCTCACAATACCTCAATCAGGATCAAGACCCGCGTGGGCAGGATTATTCGTATGCAGGCTGCGATAATCCGGAACTGGGTCAACTTTTCCAGCTTCACGACCTTCGCGCGGCTCTTGCCAAAATGCGCAAGGGGCCGGCGCCCGGGAGGGATAAGGTCACAGTCAACTTATTGGCGAACCTTCCTGATCGGGCATACGAAACCCTACTCGAATATATTAACGCCATTTGGACCGGGGACACTTCGTTGCCACCGGATTGGAAGACATCATTGGCAACCTTTATCCCAAAGGCGGGGAAACCGGTAAACACAGACAACCTCCGGCCCATCTCCCTCACTTCATGCGTAGGAAAACTGATGGAAACGATGGTCCGTGACCGCCTCTCAGAATATCTCGAGAGCAAGAACTCGTTTGCCGACACCATGTTCGGTTTCCGACCCAGTAAGTCCGCACAAGACATCCTTTTACAGCTTCATCACGAGGTTCTCGAACCCATAGAACACCCACACAACGACAAAATAGTCCTAGCACTCGATCTCAAGGGTGCGTTTGACAATGTTAAACACGGCGTCATACTAAAACACCTTAGCGAGATTAACTGTTGTCCTCGTACATTCAATTACATCAAAGATTTCTTAACAGACCGCTTGGCCTATATACGTATACAAGAGACCGAGTACGGCCCGTTTGAGATGGGAACGCGGGGCACACCACAAGGCGCGGTGTTGTCCACGCTTCTCTTTAACATTGCTATGATGTATATCCCGACACAACTGGCGGCTGTCGGCGGTGTTCAGCATGCGCTGTACGCCGATGACATCACCATCTGGGCCACTACGGTAAATATAGGAGAGATGGAGGAATGCCTGCAAGCAGCGGCGAGCATAGTTGACCACTATGCCACGTACTGCGGCCTCCAGTGCTCCCCGTCCAAGTCTGAATTTGTGCATATTCGATCTTCTCCGAAATGCAAAATCTCCGTTCAGCTTTCTCTCGCAAGCGGCCCCATCTGTGAAGCGAAGGAGCTACGAATACTCGGTCTCTTCATTAATCAACATCGTAAGGCAGACACAACTCTTGCCAAACTCCGCAAAGTCGGCGACCAGGTGGGCCGAATGGTTCGCCGCGTTTCCAACAAGCGAGGAGGGTTGCGAAGTAAGGATGCGATGCGGCTCGCGCATGCCTTCGTAACAAGTCGAGTACTGTACTCGACTCCTTACCTCCGCTTACGGAAACATGACGAAGATCACTTGGAGATTGTACTCCGCAAAATTTTCAAGAGAGCCCTCGACCTCCCGATATCCACTTCCAACGCGCGACTTCTCGCGTTGGGGGTGGTTAACACCTATCGAGAACTCCGCGAGGCGCATCTCGTTAACCAATACACGCGTCTCGCCCAGACCGTGTCCGGTCGCCGCCTCTTGGACCGGTTACATATCAGACATGATCACCATACCATGGAACGGGTTCGAGTGCCAGAACTGTGGAGAAGCGCCCTCTACGTTCGACCCCTTCCGACTAAGATGAACAAGGAGGACCATAATGGCCGGCGCCAGGCGCGGGCGAATGCCCTGCACCGCCACTATGGCTCAAAGAAACACGTCTTCTACGTCGACATTGCAGGCCCCTACCGCTCCAGGGGGGAATGGTACACGGCTGCAGTCATACACGAGGGAAAACAGGTGGACGGCCTCTCGTTCAGAGCGCCTTACTCAACGCATGCGGAGGAGGTGGCGATCGCCCTCGCAGCCTCCCATCCCGACTCTAAATTCATCCTCACAGACTCTCGAGGAGCCTGTCGTAACTTTGAGTTCGGTTGGATCACTCCACTCGCTCACCAAATTTTGCACCGCAGTACTCGCGACGCCGATCCAACTCATCGCTCAATCATATGGGTCCCCGGCCACCAAGGCATGCCAGGTAACGAAGCCGCCCATGAGGCAGCCCGCGCACTCACTCACCAGGCACCAGGCGTCCCTTGGGAGGAGCTTAACCCAGATCACAGCCCTCTCCTTTCTTTTAAAGAAATTACTGAGCACTATCGTGCCGAACACCGGCGATACCCAGTTCCTATGAAAGGACTGGGTAAAGCTGGCGAACGAATTCTCCTCAGGCTCTTTACAAACACCCTGCTGTGCCCGGCGGTTCTCAAGCACTTTAATCCTTCTTTTGACGGCCGCTGCTCAATCTGTGGGGAGGTGGCCGACACCTTCCACATGGTTTGGGCATGCAGAAAAAATCCTTCTCTCCCCCCAATCCCCTTCCCCTACCCGAGAGGACTGGGAGGCGGCCCTACTCAGCTGCCAGGAACTATCGGCCCAGCAGGCCCTGGTTCGGCGGACTTGTGTAGCGGTCTCGACCAACGGGATCCCGGAATGAGGGACTCCGACTAGTATTGTAAGGGGTGAGACCCACTAGGGGCCTCTCCCCGAGCACCGCTCTGTACATTACCAAATAAATGCTTTTCTCCTCCTCCTCCACACGAAAGGAAGTTGAGTACGTTTGCCATTTTGAATCTTGTAATCAAGCAGAGCTTCAGGGCTACAGCCACAAATCCGCATTGCCTTTCTACAAGGAATTCAGCTGACTAGTTGGAAGCGACAAAGGTGAAGAACTGAACTCTTGAATAAGGGACAAACATCTGTTTCGACGTTCGAGATTTTTTACACGGCCTACAAGTGCACCGACCTCAATGGAAGTGATATCCTGAGTCACTGCATACGCTACATACCAGCTCAATCGAGCAACGCGAGAACATCTTTTCGGAAAGCACCGCGCCTTTGAGGTATAAAGCATCCAATACACGCTGCATGAAAGTCTTATTTCAAAAGGAAAATTTCCCCGCAGGGGGGCGTCTGCAGCATGCAGACGTTGGTGAGTGGCGACACCACGGGGTTAACCCGAGCATCCGCAGTGACATCCCAGCAGGGGGATGATGGTGAACAATGCGTCACCACGGACCCGAGCATCCGCGCTTAGCCGTGCGTGACATCGCCGTGTCCGGGGAAAAGGGGTTCCTGGTGGTTGAGCCGATGCCGAGCGTTTGGACCCTTAAGGCCCCTCGGCGGAGGCAACACACCACTTTGGCCCCAGCTTCCTGTAGACGGCACCTCCGGCCTGACCCAACCGGAGGAAATCGGCAGTCGCCTTTTCCTGTCCGCCCCTCTATCTTTCACTTTACTATTTCCTTTCTTACAACTTTCCTGTATCCACCTCTCTTCTTCTTTTTTCCCTCTTTTTTTCTGGCGGCAAGGGTTAACCGTGTGTGACCAACTACCCTGAGTTGAGTCATATTAGGTTATAGTTAAGGTGTACAGCTGGTGTGGGCAGGACTTTCTTTCAAGTTCCTGTCGCGTCCCCTCGTTGGACTCCATGGTGGGTGGCTGGCACCATGACGGAGAAACTAAAATTTTTTATGGCTCCCCCCTTTCAAAACCAGATCGCTCTCTTAAAAGAGGGCGGAACGAGGCAGCAGACTTTTGTTTCGAAAAAGAAACCTACATTCACAAAATTTCATGTAATCCACAGCAACTGTGACGAAAAGCAATCCCGAATCATATCCCCATTCCTTGTTACCAAATGCTTAACAGATACCTTGGGGCCTGGCTACAAGGTATCCAAAATGGCCAGTAGCGACCTACTCCTCGAACTGCGTGAGAGCATCCAATGCTCAAAACTCTCAAACATCGATTCCATAGGGGACATCTCTGTCTCCGTAACTCCCCACCGATCACTCAACAGAGTCAAAGGCGTGATCTCAGAGGCTGACTTTATCCACCTAACAGAAACTGAAATGCTTCAAGGACTATCCGGACAAAATGTAATTAATGTCCACAGGTTCAAAATCCGCAAAGATAACAAGGAAATAGACAACCAACACATGGTGCTCACATTTAACACCAGCAGCTTGCCCGAAACAATAGATGTCGGATACTTGAAAGTCAACGTCAGGCACTACATACCCAATCCCCGCCGCTGTTTTAACTGTCAGAGGTTTGGCCATGGCTTACAGAGCTGCCGCGGCCGCAAAACCTGCGCGAAATGCGCTTAAAAGGATCACCAGTCTGAGGAATGCGACGCAGCACTGCGTTGCGCGAACATGAAGGAGCCCACGCTGCATACTCCAGCGCGTGTCTGTCCTGGAAAAAGGAGAAAGAAATTATTACAATAAAGACCAAAGAAAACATTTCATTCAAAGAAGCGAGGAGGCGTTTTGCGCTTACCAATTCATTCTCCTTCACAGCAAAACCCAACTTCGCTGATGTGGTGCGCGGGGGCGTAGCACCACACAGCGCTCCGGCACCTGCCGAGGCCAGTTCCACTGCGCCTGTAGCAGGGCCACCCACGCCCCAGGCAGGGACAGCGAAAGCTGCTCTGCCAACTCCAAGCCAGGGAGTGCCGGCCAATGGGTCAGCATCCCGCAGGACTTCCCCCCGTCGGGGGAGGCCTGACACCAACACATCCGCGGCTTCCCCACGGTCTTCCAGCACCTCCAGTGAGGTGATGGAGGTAACTCCCGATCCGCCCGCTTTGCAGCGGCGGAATCGCTCTCTTGAGCGAATAAAAGGCAGGACCCCGATAACGGGCCCAGAAGACAAGTAAATCCCTTCAGTTCTCATCCAAAAACAGAAACATGACTTTCCTACTTCAATGGAACTATAGAGGATTGCTTAGGAATTACAATGACATAACACATTTTCTTGGGTCAATGCTTCCTGTAGCTTTGTGTCTTCAGGAAACCAACCTCGGTCCACAACATACAAATATCATGAGACATTATAAAACATTCCGACGCGATCGTCAGCATGCAAACAGACTCTCAGGAGGCGTCGCAATTGTCACTTAGAGCGGTGTCCCTGCAAAAAAAATCAATCTAAACACAAAACTGCAAGCGGTTGCGGTTAGTGTCGTTAGCTACAAAACCATAACGATATGTTCTGTATATCTTCCCCCGCACATAACATTAACAATAATAGATTTAGAAGGCCTGATAAATGAACTACCGGTGCCATTCCTGGTAGTTGGTGATTTTAACGCTCACTCACCGTTCTGGGGAAGCGAACGCTGTGACTCGAGGGGCCAAATAATAGAAGATTGTATTCTCTCAAATAATATCTGTCTTTTAAATGCAGGAAAAGCGACATTTTGCTCCCCAAGCTCGGGAGGGATGAGCTCCCTCGATCTAGCTTTCTCATCGCCATCTGTTTTTAACGATTTTAAATGGGATGTCATTGACAACCCATATGGCAGTGATCACCTTCCAGTACGAATTAGTTTAAAATCTGCACCACAAATCATCCCAACAAAACCGCGACGTTGGAAGTTTCATCTCGCTGACTGGT
Source organism: Amblyomma mixtum (assembly GCF_055824585.1). Lineage (NCBI taxonomy): Eukaryota > Metazoa > Arthropoda > Arachnida > Ixodida > Ixodidae > Amblyomma > Amblyomma mixtum. The sequence goes on from NC_143016.1 coordinate 171,432,326, forward strand.
CACTTTTTAGAGCTAACGCAACTTTAGAAGATATAGTTTTAGAAAACCTCACCATCGATGAGATAAATGAAAAGTTCACAGATTGTATAATAAGTGCCGCACTCACAGCTATTCCTCAGTCGTCAGGAGTGGTGCGACAGAAACACAAAGTGTGGTGGACAAAAGACTGTAGGAAGCAAAAAACAACAAAATAGAGCTTGGGGTAAGTTTCGAAGGTATCCGACACATGAGAACCTCTTAAATTTTAAAACGGCGGGAGCTAAAGCTCGGTACGTTCGACGCAGTGCTGAGAAAGCCTCATGGCAGAGATATGTTTCATCCATCAATAGTTCAATTACATCAAAAATAATGTGGGAACAGGTGCGTAAATTAGACGGCAAATTCTCTCCCTTTACAGTACCATTTCTAACAGCCCCTGGAACACAAACAAGTGTAGATGAACAGGCTGACATACTAGGACAACATTTCTCTGACGTTTCAAGCTCTTCACACTACACACAGTCATTCTTAAAACACAAAAACACAACTGAAAAGCAGAAACTTTCAACGACTGGCAGTACAAACGAAACATATAATACAATATTGACAATTCAGGAGAGCCAAAACGTACTGTCCTCTGGTAAACAGACAGCACCGGGCCTGGATGATGTACATTATCAAATGCTTGCCCACCTGTCCGAAGCTGCTGTAGGAGCACTTCGTCAATTTTTCAACAAGATATGGGTGTCCGGAAAGATGCCGGAGGCTTGGAAAAAAGCAGTTATCGTACCGTTCTTAAAACCTGGAAAACCGCCCACCTCCCCTAATAGTTGTAGGCCGATAGCTCTTACAAGTTGTATAGCAAAATCATTTGAAAGTGTGCTCAACGTTAGGCTCATGTTCATTCTTGAATCACGCGAACTCCTTGACATCCACCAGTGCGGATTTAAGAAAGGATGTTCGACAACTGATCATTCGTCCGCTTAGAAAACACAGTTCGAGAGGCGTTCATACATCAACAACACTGTCTGGCAGTCTTCTTTGACATGGAGAAAGCGTACGATACCACATGGAGATATGGGATTCTACGCGACTTGGCAGATCTTGGAATCCGGGGTAGGATGCTGAACAGCCTGAAGGATTTCCTGTCAGACCGGTCTTTTCAGGTACGCCTGGGTGCAACCCTTTCGAATAGCTTTCTCCAGGAGAATGGGGTACCGCAGGGCTGTATCCTAAGTACCACTCGTATTATCGTGAAAATGAATACCATGGCGAAAATAATTCCCAACTCCATTAGGTATTCCGTATATGTCGACGACCTTCAGATTGCTTGCACGTCCTCCAGTCTGTCAACGTGTGAGAGGCAGGTACAACTCACATTAAACAAGTTAGCAATCTGGGCAGGCAAAAATGGGTTCAAGTTCTCTTCACAGAAAACAGTGGCTGTTGCTTTCTCTTAAAAGAGGCTTGCAGATCGATCCGAACTTACACCTAAATGGAACCATACCACCGTTAAAACAAGAACGTAAATTTTTAGGAATAACATTTGATAAAAAAGTGACATTTCTGCCGCACATAAACAACTTGAAAGTAAAAGCCTCCCGTGCAATGAATATCCTTAAAGTACTCTCAAGGAAACGCTGGGGATCGGACAGAGCATGCCTACTTCATATCTACCGTTCTGTAGTGCGCTCATGTCTAGATTACGGGAGTATAGTGTACGGTTCGGCAAGGCCTTCATATCTAAAAAGATTAGATTCACTTCATAATCTAGGTGTCCGCCTTTCTTGTGGAGCATACAGAACGTCTCCGGTAATGAGCCTTCATGTTGAAGCAAATGAACCATCACTAGAAGATCGAAGAAAAGCACTTACATGTTCATACATCCTTAGAATTAGGTCGCGAACAAAATACGTGTGTTATTCAATCGTCGCAACATGCCCGTCTCGAATAATATTTACAAATAAGCCCCAAGCAGCCAGGCCTTTGCTAATGCGGTTTGAGGAGATCTGCCGAGAACTTGACTTATCAGAAACATTACCAAATGTCGCAGTACGTTGCGACGCGTTTGCCCCTTGGTACAGTTTTCCGTCGATCTGTGATATAAGTCTTACACAGTTCAACAAGAAACAAACTCCAACAGAACACATCATACAAGAGTTCCTTACACTAAAGGAAATATATGATATCTACACCGAGTTCTACACAGACGGATCGAAAACTACAGGTTATGTTGGAAGTGCAGTAGTGGAAGGGAACTGGGAAAATATAGTAAGGCTTCCTCAGTGTGCATCAGTTTTTACAGCCGAGTGTTATGCTGTGTTTCTTGCTACGGAGAAAATAATAAGCAAGAACATTGAAAACAGTATTATCTACTCAGACTCCCTCAGTGTACAGAAAGCACTACAGTCCAGAAATGTGGTCATGCCATCATTAGATACTGTCACACATAACATAACAAGGATCGTAACACAAGGGCATAACATAAAATTATGTTGGGTTCCAAGCCATGTTTAAATTGATGGGAACGAGACAGCGGATGCATGTGCTGCTCAAGCCCACAACAAGGAAATGCAGAAAATAAGCAGGCCACATAATGATTGTATGAAGCTAGTTCAGAGTAGATTGAGGAACAAATGGCAGAGCACATGGAATAGTCAGATAAATAACAAGCTACACTTAATAAAACCAATATTAGGGGAATGGAAATCATGCACACATCAGGAACGTTTTTTTGAAGTTATTTTATGTCGCTTACGTATTGGACACACACACCTTACCCACAACTTTCTACTAACAAAACAAGACAAACCTACCTGTGAAAAATGCGGAGACGAACTGACAGTAACTCATATCTTAATCTCATGCATAGAACTTGAAACACTCAGAAAGAAGTTTTTTACCCCGTTTTACAACCAGCACATGTCTTTTCATCCGTCAGTGATTTTAGGTGAAGAAGCTCTTATTGAGAAGTCAAGCGTTTTTAACTTTTTAAAAGAAGCCAATGCACTCTCGAAACTCTGAACAATGGTCAGTTTTTCACAACTTGCGAATTTTTTTCGAACCACACCTCAGGCACCCTCTCGTCGTGAGAAGAGGGCTGAGGTCACTATTCTATCGGTTGGGATCCTCGACATCATTGCGCAGCCAAGGATGGACGCTGAGGCTACCTGACCTTTTTGATGTTTTTACCTTTAGCCATTCCTAAATCTCTCTTTCTCTGTTATTAGTAGGTAGGTAAACTTTTAGGCCCTTTACACCACTGATCACTTTTCACAATTTTATTAAAGCACGTAGAAATTATTTCCTATACCTTGTTCTAGGCGCATGATGGCCTTAGTTCCCTATGTGCCATTAAACACAACACAACCCACTCAAAAGGAAAATTAAAAGCGACTACGTAGCGACGACACACGTATGCTATTATCGCAGCAATGGGCATGGCTCACAATTGGCGCAGGATGGACAAAGTTCGAGGTTGAGGTCAAGAATGCACTTATCTATAAAAGTCTCTCAAGCGTCCGCTGTTCTCGCCGAAGCTCAGTGCTGTTGTGCCGTAGTGGTGGCCCCTTAACGCCCGCCGCCCGTTTCGTGACTGAGTGCTGCCAACTTTCTTGGCGGTAGCGAAGACTCCGAGCCAGGCGTCGGTGAGATTAAGAAAAAAACCGTTTTATACAATATTGTAGCGTGCAACGCCAAAAAGAACACCAGCGCAGAGACGAAAAACCTGCGGCGGTCCCTTAGTGGTTCGAGCGCGCGCGCGAGAGCCAACTAGCTTCTTCCTCTTCTTGTGCATGCACTACTGCTGTCTCTTCGAATGCATGTATCACTGCCCCCCTCTTCTGCAGCATCGACGCGATGCGGCTAAGAGAGAAAAGTCAGCGAAAGGGGAGAACACAGCTGCAGTGTACCGCACTTAAGTCAGGTAGCCGGTCGTGGTAAGGCTTCATGCGAACAACGTGTACGACTTCAGTTCGGTGCGACCGGCGCGATGAACAAGCTGTCGGGGCGGGAGCAACTGCATGAGTCACATCACTGACGAGGCGCACTACTTCGTAAGGGACCAAGTATTGGCGCGGCTGCTTTTCAGAGAGCCCGCGGCGACGAACAGGTATCCAAATCCACACAAGGTCGCCGGGAGCATAACTGACGAAACGGCGCCCAAAATTGTACCTAGCGCCGTGAGTCTCCTGTTGACGGTGGATTCGCAAGCGGGCCAGTTGACGCGCTTCCTCAGTACGCTGAACGAAGGTATCTACGTCGAGGTCAGCGTCAGAGTCGCAGTAAGGGTCGACGGGCAACATAGCATCCAACGGAGTGGTCACCTGGCGACCGAAGACAAGCTGTAAGGGGGTCAGTCGGGTTGTTTCCTGCAGGGTGGTGTTGTACGCAAACGTTACATACGGCAGAATGGTGTCCCAAGTTCGATGCTCGACGTCAACGTACATTGATAGCATGTCAGCTAGTGTGCGGTTGTGTCGCTCTACCAACCCGTTTGTCTGCGGGTGATACGCCGTAGCACGTCGATGGCTCGTGTGCGTCAGAGTCATCACGGACTGGCTTAAGCGGGCCGTGAAAGCAGTTCCCCGGTCAGTAACAACAACGGCGGGTGCAAAGGGGGTCAGTCGAGTTGTTTCCTGCAGGGCGGTGTTGTACGCAAACGTTACGTACGGCAGAATGGTGTCCCAAGTTCGATGCTCGACGTCAACATACATTGATAGCATGTCAGCTAGTGTGTGGTTGTGTCGCTTTTAAGATCTAATGACGAGAAGTATCGGGCATTCCGCAATCGGTCGAGCGCGTCATCTATCCTGGGCAGCGGGTAAACGTACTTTTTGGTCACGTTGTTAAGTTTCCTGTAGTCCACGCAGAAACGTAGAGTATTGTCCTTTTTTTTACAAGAACCACAGGCGATGCCCACGGACTAGTGGACGGCTGAATGACGTCGTCTGCAAGCATCTCGGCAACCTGATTCTGAATGGCTTCTCTTTCCACCGGGGAAACACGATATGGGCGCTGGCAGACGGGTCGCGTAGTCTCGTCAGTGATGATACGATGCTTGGCGAGTGGAGTTCGGCCTACCTTCGAGCACGTAGCGAAACAGTCCGCAAAGTCTGCCAAGAGGTCCGACAGAAGATCCCTCTGAGCCAATGGCAGGGCAGGATTTATTCTGGCTGACTGAAGAACGTGATGTGGGCCAGCATGCTCCGGAGTGAGTCCTCCCACGGTGCACAAACCTGGAACCTCAGCAACGTCGTGTAGGAAGGCAATAGCCATGCCTTCGGCCAGGTGCTGATATTCGTTGGGAAAGTTAGTCAGGAGGGCGTGGGTGCGGCCGTCACGTAGTTGGACGAGACCTCTTGGAACGGCAAGTCCCCGCTTAAGCAGCAGTGGGCTATGGCTGTCCGCTGGGCCCTCGTAGTCGTAAAAGAGGTCATTCCGGAGGAGCACCAGAACACTGCACCGCGGCTGCACCGTAACGTCGTTCTCGACAATGCGCAGGGCGTTGCTGCAGGGATCGCGGGAGTCAAAGCGCGCCACAGCCTGTTTTGTCGAGAACGTGACACGTGCCTCCTGAAAGTCAATCACAGCGCCGTTCGACTGCAGCAAGTCGATTCCCAGAATCAAGTCTTTGCAGCACTCGGGGAGTACGATAAATTCACCAACGTACGTGAAACCACTAATGCCAACTCTAGCCGTGCACTTGCCCACAGGGGAAATTAGGTGGCCACCAGCGGTACGAATGGGGGTCCCCGTCCACGGTGTCAGAACTTTCTTAAGTTCTCCAGCAAAGACACGGCTCATAACAGAATAATCAGCACCGGTATCGAGCAGCGCGGTAATCTCAGTGCCATCAACTTTTACACGCAAATCGGATGCAGCGTATCTGATACTGTCGCTGCCTCTCTCTGTCCAGGTATCGTCGGCTCGAGAGTTTCGCGATGAAGGATCTTGACACGTCCCGACGTCAGCGGCCTTGTCTCCAGAGGTCGCTGGTGTTAGTTTTTCCGACGCGGACTCTGCGAGCGACGGCCAGCAGCAGAGCTACTCTGGCGGCCAGGGCTGGAAGAGCGATAACGTAGAGGGGAAGGGGAACGGGTCTCGCGCCTTCCAGAGTAGGCGGGGTTCTGACGTGCCCATAGATGCTGGGAAATGTCATGCGGTCGTTCGCCGTTCTGGGGGCAGGGTACGTCGGGACGGAAACCGCGAAGGCCCACTTGGCGGTACGGACATGCTCGGTAGAGGTGCCCGGGCTCCCCACTGTGGTAGCACAGAGGCCTGCGGTCCGGTGTACGCCACAAATCCGGCTGGCGAGGGCGTGGCCCAGCTGTAGCAGATGCGGTTGCGGAATATGCGGCGATGTTACTCACGGGGGTCGTCGGGGCCATACCGTAGCCAGGCACGCTTGCATGACATGTGCCGATCTTGCTCACGCCAGGCGTTGGGGTAATGGGAGCGTAGCCTGTCGTGCGACGTACAACGGATGCATACGTGGGTCTGTCATCGAACCGGGTCGGCGCTTCGGGGACAGGAGGTGCCTGCGCAGCCTGTCGCACCTCGTCCCTGACGACTCCGGTCAGTGCTGCCAGCGGCGCAGGTGGAACCTGGGGCAGATGGATCCGTTGGAGTTTCTCCCGGACAACTGAGCGAATTAGTTCGCGCAAGTTGCCTGCACTGCCGCTGAGACACGACGAAAAGCCTTCGGGCACCATGCAGTTGATGTCCCGGTTATACTGGCGGGCCCGTTGTTGCAGCGTTGTCTCCATCGTGGTCGCCTCGGTTAGAAATTCCGCCACCGTATGGGGTGGGCTGCGCACGAGGCCCGCGAACAGCTCCTGCTTAACCCCACGCATGAAAAGATGGCGGTGTTCGCGGTGGGTGGCAAAGGATCGGCGCCAGGGGCCTGGTGTCAGCGGCCATGGCAGTTGGACTCGACGGTAGAGGCTGGATCGGCGGCGGGGTCCTGGTGTCAGTGGCCATGTCAGTTGGACTCGACGGTCGAGGCTGCGTCGTCCTTGTTGGCGGGAGAAGGGGCCCAAATTCAGGCGACTCTCCGCGGAGACGGCGGCTGGGTCACTGGTGAACCGGTGTGAGGTCCGTAGTGACGCTGTACGGAGTGTGCAGGTCGAGAAGCGTACCCATCACCTCCACCAAACTGTAGCGTGCAACGCCAAAAAGAACACCAGCGCAGAGACGAAAAACCTGCGGCGGTCCCTCAGTGGTTCGAGCGCGCGCGAGAGAGCCAACTAGCTTCTTCCTCTTCTAGTGCATGCACTACTTCTGTCTCTTCAAATGCATGTATCAATATATACAGGGCGTTGTGTAGAACAAGATCGGCATGGCGGCCGAGAGCTAACAGAGAACGCGACTGTTCTGGCACAGCGACGACTGCCCACACTCCAATGCGTCGCACCATCCGACTCCATCTGTGAACAGCACTCGACTCACGGTGGGTCGGTCTCTCCCTCCAAGTTGGGCACATTTGTTTTTCAGTCCCGGAGTGTACGGGACTACTTGTGGACTCGAGTCCGGTATTCCATTTTCTATTACAGCCCGAAAGCTCCGCACACCGGTCAGAAAGCTGCCCACATAGCCATAGCAACCCGTTGTTTTTCGCCTATGGCAGTCCGTGGACTACTTGGGGCTGCCTGGAAATTTTTGCGCCGACGGACAGCAGACGACAGCTGCCGGGAAATTTATGCCCCGCGCAGGCGACCATATTGAATGAAACTCAATGGTCATTCCGAGTAATTTTCGTTCTGCTGACGGACGATCTCATGCGTTGACATTCGCATCAGCTCCGTTGGTGCTGTCTTTTCTAGTGTAAGACTTGTCATGTTTCATATCCATGCTGTGTTTCTTTAATTTTTTTTTAAATTAACAACGGACATACGGGCTCAGAGCATCGCATGTTCCCTTTATTTGATGGGCTTTCATTCGCAGCGTTTGCAGCCTGATCGGGAAAGTGTTTATTCATGTGGAGTGTAATATATCGGCACATAAAACTTATCTCCCCAAGTAAAGCGATTAGTGTGCTTGAGATGTTTGCTCAGTAATGGTGTTCTGCCTATGCATGCGGTACGTCACGCTTGGTGTTTGCATTTTGTGCGAGATTTTCTGGTCTCGTATGCTCACAATTAATTCTCGTTTTTCTTTCGAGAAAAACAAATGACGAAGGTTGTGCGTATTGCCGGCGTCCAGACGGCGGTGTACTCGTTAGTTGACGAGGAAGATCGACAGCTTTTCGAGAACGGCCTGCCTCTGTGAAACAGACGGTAAGTGATGTGCGTGAAGCAGATTCGAATAATTCGTCATGTGTGCATGTGTTCGCATCACTTCTACTGTACTTTGGTTTGCAGACGGCCTGCGTGTCTGTATAGACGAAAGGCCAGAGGAGAGCACCGAGCCGACCGAACCACCCATCGCAGACACCGTTGCCGGTCCACCACCCCTGGAGCCACCCGTTGTCATGCCTGAGCTTCCTGAGCCAGAGTTTGCCGGTCTGGCTGACCTCGAGCCGCCCGAGGACCTGTGGGCGAGGGCGCTAAAGTACTCCGCCTGATCTAAGCATACAAAACTTTTCGAGCAGACCGTAGGAACCGCCTGAAGCCCTAGCGCATCATGTGGGAGAAGCTGGCCGGAACCCTCAAAAGGATTTCCCGACCAGCATCGTGACATTCTCCCAAGTGGAGAACAAGTGGCGCACTCTGAAGAGGGGATTTTCAGAGTGCGCCATCACAACAGACGGACGTGTCCCTTTGAACAGTGAGTCGAATGCAGCCTTGATTATGCAACCAACTAATGGATGCAGAAATTAACACTTGCGTTTGGTGTATTCTTCTCTCCGCCGAGAGAAAGAATTTCAGTGCTTGTCCAACCGATGAGCTCGACTCAAGTGAATTGCTTGTGCTTATTATAAATTAATTACACTGGCCATACAACATGACACAGAAAATACTACAACCCCCCAGTGAGGCAGAAAAAATCTTGATACATCAAAATTTTCAGTGTATAAAACTTTCAATAGTGCACAAATTGCCAAGCCAGCAGGATCATTGTCTTGTTGCGTGCTAGCACGAGCAGCGTGAAACTTGTGTGGTTATCTGTTTCTATGTCCAGAGAGCTGGCGGAGGTCTTGGACAGAAGCCACGGAGTGCAGCCTGCGTGCCTTCTTGGACCCGGCCTGGTGCGGACACCACAAGTGTAGGTACTGTTCATGTACGCCGTTGCATGCGCTGAGAAACGATGCTGGTGTAAGTGCGAAACTATAGGAGCCTTCTCGTCAGAAAGAACCGAATTTGAATTCATCAAGATTACGCCACTGATGTTACATAAAGCTGAACACATTTCAAACCTTCACTGCAGACATAGCACCAAGAGACCTAAGGCACCATCCATGTGCTGCTGGTGTATGGTAGCATTGGCAGTGCGCTACAAAGGACACTGTTCCAAAAGCACTCGATGTAATGGCAACTGTACAGTGTGCAACACTGCCGTCTCGCGCACATGAAAATGTTAATCTGCTTCCACTAGCATACAGGCCATTCCTGAACCGAGCAGAAAGAGCGAGAGGCTGCTGGAGGACACTGACACAGAAGACAGCGAAGATGCCGTGAGCACTGGCCGCCAATCTAGCCAGCAGCCCTCACCGTTTCCTCCTCCTCGGAGAAGGCGTTACAGCACAAGCCAAGACGTGCTGGCCTCCCTGGTAGTGCGACTAGACAATTCTGAAAGGAATAGCGAGAGCAGGCACCAGGATCTTACCGCTCGAAGGCAGGCAGAAGAGCTGCGCGACCGCCGTCGCAGAGAGCGAAGTGCTTCGCTGGATGGGCTTGTGTCTGCCTTTGAGAAGCAACGTGCTCCTAGATCTCCAAAGGAGTAATTTATTTTGGGTTCTCGGGGGCTATCTACATTTCGTGCATTTTTGTTTACATGAAAGAGATGAAATCTTGGTTAATTTGGAACATTAAGTTATAAATTGTACAGGTGCAAGATGTCAAGTTGTATTTAGTTTTTGTAAACAATTTCCAGGGATGCAGTTTATTATTTTGAATATTTTACGCAATCAGGAGTATGTGCCATTTGTTTAAGAAGCTGTGAATGTGTGGATCATGAACATTTCTCTCTCGCTAAGGGACACATCTCAATTGTGGAAATGCAGTCGTGTCTTATTGATGTACACAGTTTGGTTCTCGAGCAAAATTTCCATAAAGCGAGTCGCCTCTAATAACGAATCGTGAAAAAAAAACATAAGGAAACATTTCATGACTAGTCTGCATGTGTACATGTAAGTGATCTACAATGAAGAGGAAATTACAAAACTCCTTGGGAGCTTGAACAGCATTACTGTGGTCACCATTAACTTTATACTAACGAGGCACACGAGGCGCATGTCATTGTCTCATGTGGTGGTGATGTGTGTCCCACTAAGACTGTTCACGTCACATGAACTGCTAGCTTACAGATGTCAGCTAAAAGCTCTAGGGCACGACTTTAAATGTAGCACACACGGCCGAGATTGTTATTTTGCGAAGCCATTCATACAACCCATAAAATTGGAAGGCGTATAGACTCGGCACCCAGACATTGACGAAGATTTAATTACAAAAAGAAAAGGCCATCACTCGACCATGTGCGCTTTGAAACTACCTCCGTCTGGTGTGCTCCCTTTAAAATATAGGAAAATAATGATTTAGTTGGGGCAGTAGAGTTTCTTTTTTACATTGGTTACGTATTGATGCCACAAAAAGACATTGACCGTACTGGGGTGTGTGCATTTCTACCCTGTCCGTTGTCAGGATGAGTTTCCATAATCATGAGGCGTAAGTCCGGTGAAAGTTTGGTCCAAAGAAAAATTGTCCTTAATTCGAATCGTCCTTATTATGGGGATCGCAATAACGGGGCACGACTGCAGCTATATATACAGCTACCCGCTTCAATATGTACATTGTGAATATATTTCCCAAGCAGAGGGATACGCTTTATTTGTGTAATTAATTTAAAATATCAAAATTATAAATATTGTCCGCCGGCAAAAGGAAACATGTCATTTGTGTAAATAATTGCTAATATGTACATTGTAAATCTCTTCTGAGGTGCGCAAAAGTGAGTAAATATTGATTTTTTTTGTGGTGCACATTTCATTTGCGCTTTGAAACTACCTCCGTCTGGTGTGCTCCACTTAAAATATAGGAAAGTAATGAATGAATGAATGAATGAATCTTAAGTGTCGGATGTATGATTCTTCCCCTGGACTTTCTGTGTAGTTTTTTGTACAACGTGAGCAGTGCTACTTTGAAATTATCGCTTGCTGAGGGAAGATTTCACTGCCATATATCAGCACACAGGTAGACAACATTACGAGTGCCAATATAGGATGTATTCGAGCTGATAAAGGCGTACATACCCGCTATCACTGTAACCGATAAACAATCATCGCCATGGTTCAACCGCACGCTGAAACATCTCAACAACAAAAAGAACAGGCTCTTCCGCTCTGCAAAACGAATTAACAACCAATTCTCACGGAAAAAGTATTACACTACGGAAAAGGAGATTTGAGTCACTTGCTAAGAAAACAAAGCGTATTTGCTATTTATCAGTTTTTCAACCATAACCCTAAAATATTTTGGAGTTCTATAAACCCTAAACGCTCGCAATCATTGCAATTATACGATCACTGCATTCACCCGATTCCTGCGAGTCAAACAGCTGAAGAACTAAACCGTGCATTTAGTTCTGTTTTCACGCAAGAATCTGCTAACACTTTACCATATTTTCCACACTACGATCACACTGTTATTCCTATGATCACTTTTAATCCTCCCGGTATTGTGAAAATCATTCACTGATTAAGAATTTCATCTTCTGCAGGTGTCGATGGCATTAACACCAAGGTACTGAAACATACGAAAAACTCTGTCAGTGTGACTTTATGCCATATTTTCCAGCAATCATTGTCATCAGGAGTGGTGCCGGAAGACTGGAAAATAGGCAAGGTTGTTCCTGTTCCGAAAAAAAGGTCCTCCATCTTCTGTTCTAGTTATCGTCTCATTTCACTAACTAGCGTTTGTTCCAAACTAATGGATCATGTGCTTTATTCTCACATAGCGAAATTCCTTATATCTGTCACTTTTTTCATCCTAATCAGCATGGGTTTTGCAAAGGGCTATCATGTGATACTCAACCAGCTTTAATAATTCACTACATAAGCTCCAATCTCGATTTAAACATTCCGGTGGACGCCCTCTTTTTGGATTTCGAAAAGGCATTCGACAAGGTTATCCATCAAAGATTTCTACTTAAACTTTCAAGCTTGCGTATCAACGCCCTTGTATTGGATTGGATACGCAATTTTCTCACTAGCCGGAAACAATTTGTGTATGCTAATGAACTCTCTTCATCTTGCTCCCCAGTCCTTCCCGGTGTCCCCCAAGGCACCATGGTTGAGCCTTTGCTCTTTCTAATCTATATTAACGGCCTGCCTAATAATATCACTTCTCATATCAGTCTATTTGCAGACGACTGTGTAATCTACCGCTCCATCCATAACACCTCTGACTCCCACTTACTTCAAGACGACTTTAAACGTGTTGAAGCCTGGTGCAACACTTGGTTAATGTCCTTAAACACTAATAAAACGTAATTGCTTTCTTTCAATTGACGCCATAATTATCAACCCTTCAAATATGAAATAAGTGCATCTGAAATATCACCTGTTCAGTCGTATAAATATCTCGGCATCACATTTTCTAACACACTTAATTGGTCAGCACACGTAACAAACATAACAAACGAAGCCAATCGCACTCTTGGCTACCTTCGTAGGAACATGCGACTCGCTTTTGCTTCAGTTATAACATTAACATACCTCACATTTGTCCGGTCGAAGCTGTAATACGCATGCTCAGTCTGGGACCCTCATCAATCTAACCTTTCTAACACCCTCGAATCAGCTCAGAATCGCGCAGCTAGATGTATTTTTCCGGACTACTCGTATCAAACCAGCGTCACTGCATTTAATCTGAGGCTAATCTCGAGTCCAAACGTTGCATCGTTAGGCTCTTCCTCTTTCATAAATTTTACCATAGCCCACTTGATGTTTCAGCTATCTTGCTAGCTCATGCTTATCAAGCCATACCAACCATCCCGAAGCAGTCTACCCTCCCCCAGCACAGACTGCAGCTCAGCTTAGCTCCTTTTTGGTTGGTTGGTTTATGGGGTTTAACGTCCCAAAGCGACTAAGGCTATGAGAGACGCCGTAGTGGAGGGCTCCGGAAATTTCGACCACCTGGGGTTCTTTAACGTGCACTGACATCGCACAGTACACGGGCCTCGAATTCCTCCTCCAAAGAAATTCAGCCGCCGCTGCCGGGATCGAACCCGCGTCTTTCGGGACAGCAGCCGAGCACCATAGCCACTGAGCCACCGCGGCGGCTTAGCTCCTTTTTCGTGCAAACTGCTCGAGACTGGACCAGCCTGGCAACCGACTCCGTGCACCACTCCGATCCACTTTATTCCAAGGCTGCCATCGAATCTCTCATTAGCGGAACGTTCAGCCCATCCCTCATGTAATACCCCATTCCTGGGGCATTTGAGGTATTGATAATAAATAAATAAATTTGTGTCTCAAACAACCTTCACTAATCAGCTGTAGTCATGGCTACAACTAGAACGCACGTCTGTGTTTGCATGTGTGCAAAAACATTTTATGCTTAACAGCATTGAAAAGCAAGCTGCTGCGATATACATTTCAGCATTTGTGTGTACATGTAATGCACGTTGCTTGAATTGGTGCTAGTCTACTGCACGAAAGGAGTCTGGTTCAATGCCTGTCGCAGAGGCCGTGTTTCAATAAGGTGTAATGTAAGACTTCCATGTGTTGTGTGGTATCAGCCCACGTTAAGGAACCCCAGGTGATTCAAAATTAATCCAGAGCCCTCCACTACAGTGTTCCTCATAACCTGCTTATTGCTTGACAATGCAAAACCTCGCATATGTACGAGAAATGCTTAGTCAGCATTCACTTCTATTTCTGCCAGAAATGTGTCATCACGCTGCCATTGCACTCGCATGATAATGTCTATTGCGAGTAGAAAGTACACGTGACGAAGCATTGCAGTGTGTCACTTTTTCGCTTTTTTTCCCACAGCATTCAGGAGCTCGAATCCAGAAATTTCATTGCATACATATCACTGCACTATAAGCATGCTATTGCATATTTCTGCTTAGCTAGCTGAGGTGCGCATGCCACTTGTGCGGTGTATTGTTTACATGGTTTCTTGCACGAGTTGCAGACAGCTTTCTTCGTACTTGTGGTTAGTGCATAAATTGTGAGCATGTGTGTGTACCCGGGGTTTGCTTTCGAGATGTGGCATGTTGCAGTAACGCTGCTGTGCTCATGATGTGTGTCCTTATGCTGGCAATGCATTCATGAAAATAGATGTGCATGCTCTGTGCAAGCTCTGCATGCTGTCCTGCACTTAAAGTAGTTTAATTTTTTGTGCATATAAATGTAGCAGAACGAGGCGGAGTGCACCTGGAAGGCACTACGAGGCATGAATGACAGGTTAGCAATATCAGGGCTGGCACTCACCTTTGAAGCAGAGCCACTGAGGGAAACGGAAAGGTTGGAACCTAAATTGAGGACAGCACAGCAGGCTATGCAAAGGGACAATGATAGGTGTAAGCATTAAGAGACAGGAGAGCAGAGTGCGTCAGGGAAGAAACGTTAATGGCATCGTACTGAAGTCATGGTAAAAGAGGAGACAGTTAAGGTGATGATTGGTATAGGTGATGAACTGGATTCCAAGAGAAGGCGAGCGTAGAAGCGGGCAGACGAGGTTATGAAGTCTACGGATACAGTGCCCACAGATACACAGAGCAGGTTTCATTGAAGAGATGTGAGCGAGACCGTTGCCCTGCAGTGGGTGTAGCCAGATTGATGATGAATAAAATTAACTTCAACCACTTAGGAGTATTTTTTATTCACTGGCTGTGGATACACAGCCCACAAAAAAAATTTACAGCCCAGCCTAATGGTACAAATAGTACATAATGATGTTCACTTTTTTCACATCTGACATATTGTTGAAGGGAGCTCATTGGCCTTAGACCTATTTTCCTTATTTTAAGTCCAATTGTAATGAAACTATCATTGCTCCGTTTTTTAATCGATCTCAAGTCTGAAATTAACTTATTCAAAAATTACATAGTTCCCAAGATAAGTCGTTTAAATTAGTCATTCATTACTACCTCAGTGCAAAAAGAATGGGTCAATAAAAATAATTTTAATCCGTGGCTACATACTATGGTACATGAAAAGAGCAACGATCGCATCCATTTTTCATTTTATGCTCATTAGTAATTCTACTGCACTTGCAAATATCACCATTCAAGATGTGAATGTCATGCATACACAAACCTTGGAAAATTATAAATCTTCGAAACACGACTGAACAACTGTGCTTTAATTATTACACACACTGTGCCTTCAGCTTGCCTTAGCAAACAATATGACATCTCTGTCTGTCCTAGATGTTGAGTTGTCATCATACGAAGACAGTCAGGTGTCCAAAATTTTCATGATGTTCAATTATCTGCTCCGGCACAGATTAGCCGATTCCTATTTTAATACTGTGTTCAAAATATTGATTTCCTGAAGTAAAATATTTGTACTAAGGAATAGAAGCTGTAGATTCAAGGAATGTCATTTTCAGAAGATACATTTTGTAAGCATTTTTTGGTCTCAAAGACCACTGTCCGCCCCTTAGATGGATAGATGGAATGTTGCTTTGCTGTGAACAGTACGAAGTACAACAAAATACAAAACTAATTGGACACCCTGCTGATATGGGAACTGAACTACTGTCTCTTATTTTCAAGTTGGCGTATAGCACGTAATTAATATTTGCAGTGTGCGCGTGCACTCCCAATATAAGTTCGAAATTAAGTAAATATGTGTACACACAGGCTTGGCCAATAATACCCTTTCGTGGAAGGTCAAGTTTACACTGAACCGCCAAATGATCCGAGACGTACAGTCGTTTTCAAAAATACACGGCCCACGGCTTCAGCCGGCGGAGCGGCCGCGGGGCCGCACCGCGACGCTGCTGTCTCCGACCGGCGCTTGCTGCGAGAGTGCCCCGCGTGACGACAGCCTTCGCCCTCACTCTCGAGCTGTGCAATTAGAACCGAGAAGCAAAGCCTCGCCACCGCAAACCGCAGTATCTCAGCGCTGCGCGAGCCTATACTTGTTGAAAAGCAGCGGCAAGTGAACGCGGCAAAGCGAGAGCACCTTGCCATGACACTCGATTTTCGCGCCCACACGGCGCGCGCAGACACCCACGAATATCCAGGCGCCCTCTTTTGAAGCGAGCCCCAGCGGCGAAAGAGGCGAACGCCGCACATAGTCTTTATCAGGCTCGTTACGTAACAGCTCGAGAGTGAGGGCGAAGGCTGTCGTCACGCGGGGCACTCTCGCAGCAAGCGCCGGTCGGATACAGCAGCGCCGCGGTGCGGCCCCGCGGCCGCTCCGCCGGCTGAAGCTGTGGGCCGTGTATTTTTGAAAATGACTGTACATCCTATAGTAATTGCGCTGTACGAAGTCTCATGTCGTATATGACATGACAACATTGCCACATGATGTCGATCGTATGGTGTTCTCCTGGATTACGCATTTCATGTTTTCATTGCCAGCATTTTTTTTTAAATGAATTCAAGCGCACAAGAACACGCACAAAAGAAGAGGAAACACACAGGACAGGCTCTAACTTCATCGGATTTATTCGCAGGCAAGAGAGCAAATATTTACATAAACGAAGATATGCGCACTAAAGAAAACGCATCGTCAGTTCAGAATATGTGCTCGAGATACCTGTACTCTGCCTGCAAAAGATGAACAGACGCGTCACTCTCACAGTGATGCCCCCTCTTCCTAGCGCCTCTCCATAGCGCATGTCCTGTGTTTGGTCTTCTCGTGTGCGTGTACTTGTGCGCTTGAATTCATTTCAAAAAAAGCTATGCACCATCTAGCCCAAACAGAAGTTTGGTCCAATTGCCAGCATCTAGGCCAGATAGAGCAAACAATTTTCAGTGCACTTTCCTCGTGAAGAGATGAAATCTGCCGGCTTGAGCTAGCAATCAGCATGCGCCTTGGCATGCTTGCAAATGAGTTTTCACCCACCACCTACAAAAGCAGGGCTTACAGCCATAACGAGTAAGCAAGTAGTAAGGCTGAGGAGAAAGTCAAGATGAGTTGGCTCCAATGTGGCAGAAGTGAACGATGTTGGTTACACCTTCCATTGGTGAAAGAATTTTGACACATTGGGTCCAGCAAAATCGGTACATGACTTCATAACAGCAAGCGTACTGTTCGTCCACACAGAAGAGGAGCTGTCACTGCAGGGAAAGCTTTCACGAAGAACCGACACACACAAACACTTCACAAGCACACATTTAACATAGTGCAGGTATGTGACATCTAAAACTATTCTCACAGCTGGGTGAGTCCGTTGCTGCCCAAGATACGGAGAACAATACGGCGCAGACAAGAAGGTGTGATGTTGCGTGGCCACCAGGCAGCAAGACTGACTCCTTACTGCAGTGTTTTGAACGGATACCAAGGAAAACAGCATTTACTTATTGTTTGCAGTTAATACTGATATTGTTGGCGTTTCTGGAATTAGAAAGTTTTGTCCGAGAGAACAACATGCATTTAAGGCTGGGAGAAATTTAAGCAATTTGAAACTCTCAACGCGTCCGCCAAAAAAAGTCTGGTTGCCTATCTTTCGAAGTGAATAGTGGTGATGCCTGGCTTCTTGGATGTGGGCCCAAAAATCAGCGTTGGCACATATAGTTTGAGAAATACACTGGCGATTCCACTTTGGCTTTCGGTGTTTTGTACTTTGTAAACGTTCGTTTTAAGTGAAAGTGGTCTGTTTCCATCGGAAGTACTGTGTTCCTACAGGCCAACTTCATTTTGTCTTCATTGTCGCTAGCAGAGTGTCCTTATCCTCATTACGTCATCGTTGGCGAGCGGATGGGGGTCCTTATTGCACGTAATGCTTCAAGGCGCTCCCTTTCTCAAATGTGGCATTTCGTCAGGAAACACTTCATTTTGGACGTTTTTATACAAGATATCCCTTTCCTGTACTTCTTGACCAGGAAGGGTTCCTGTATGGCAAGTTGCAACGGAACGACCCTTCAGAAAACATATCATCGACAAAATTATTTTTAGCAGTTTTGGAGGGAGTGAGGCAACTGTCACTGGTAGAAGATTGGTTTTCTTGTGATGTTGAAAACTGCACATTCCGTTTTTTGTTCACGAATGGCTGCATTATTGCCATCTGGGCAGGCCACATTCACAGGCTGGACCGCGCCCAGTTTCGGAAGAACCTGAGAGCCATTTTGGCCCATCTACTAGAATGTGTTACCTAGCAGGCGTGTGGTTGATATCCCTCAACGGAAAAGGTGCGATGAGTTTTGATCGCCACGACACTAAATTCAGTGTGATGGCTCACCAGTAGTCTTTATCTGCGACTTGGTTGCACACCAGTTGCTTCCACTTAGTTGCTGAGCGCCTTAACTAAGTGTGACATAGCAGTCTGTTTATAAATATTCCTGCAGGCATCCATGCTTTGTTGGCACCGTTTCCAGTGGACAGCTCACAAACTGGGCGTTGAAAACTAAAGCAACTAGATCTAATTGGGGTGCAGTACAGAGTTTGATCGCACTTACTGAGCACTTGGAAAACAGGTAGCGGAAACACATATGCTACATACGTGTTTGACTGTAATATCGCTTACAACAGGTAGTGCGCTTTAACTGTTATCAGCAAATATTTGCACCTGGTGGCTGACAGACGAGCCTAAAACCTCACTGCGATGAATTTCAATGCCACGAAGGCATCTTGGGCAAGGTACAGCAATGCACAACATATTTTGGTGTACAGAAGTTGGGGTAAATGCCCACTTTTCCAGCGTTTTGCCCCAGAGCCTGCATCTACTGGCAAGTCAATTGGTACCTGACGACGCTGGGGTAACAAACGCTACCCGATGCTCAACCCACTGGACCACCATTGTGGTAAGGGACTGAAAACTGGCATGGAATCACGTGTGTAGAAAAAATAATTCAAACATATTTTTCTGCTGCCATTCAAGTCAACAAAACCACAGCGGTGACAAGACAGTTGTCTTAGTCAGGCAGTTTTAGATTTACAGGTGTGCACACGGAACGTCAGCCAGTTCAGTGTAGACGAATGTCACCTTCACTGTGCAACTTATGTACTTGATGTTGCTGAATTGGGGGTTGCAATACACCAGCCCGGAAACTGCCTTTACCTGGTGACCTCATGGGACCCCAGAAAGCTCTCGCAGACAAAGCTTACAGTTTCAAGGAATACAGCTGTAGCTTCCTGGACAAGTTCTCCGTTATTATTATTACCGACCTCTGACAGCCGAGGATACTCGATGCAGCAGGAGTGGTTAACAAATTCTTTCCAACATTTCTTGGCTGTTCATTACAACGATGTGTTTTGATTACCTGTACCGTACACGCCTGCAGTGTTGTTATCTAAGTAGGTTTGATTGCAGCATCCAGCCGGATCACACATTTTTCTGGAGCGCACGTTGTGTTGCCAGTTTTTGCATCGACAACGCTTAGCGGTGAATTTCATGCGCCAACGTAATCTGACTGGGTGACTTTTTGCTTAAGCAGGCTTACTTCAAGCGTGCAGCATTCCATTGAATGTGCAGTTGACCGGTGAAAGAAACACCCACTTCTCTGCTTACATGCCGCTGTGTGCACTCAATAAGCTCTGAACGCAGGGAGCTCTGGCTTGAGCCACGTGCTTCATCCTTGCCACTGTGCGCATGCGTGGCACGTGAGGCATGTCCCTCCTCCTGGAAAGCATTCAATTTGGTGCCATCAACAAGTCCACCCTTGTAAAAGTTCAGGGAGCACTTTGTTGACCTAAAGAGCGGTGAGGCGAAAGCCTTAAGCGCAGTGTTTCTGCTTGTGTCACTGATGTTTGGTTAAGATGTTAAGCTTCGCCTCTAACAGCGGAACGCTACAGCGTCTTGCAACGCTGCCAGGGAGTCCTCAGAACGCCATCGCCCGTTCGGGTTTACGCCTTGCTCGTCGGTAAATCGGTTTTTGAGGAAAGGGAATGTATCTGTCTCGCATACCTCGGTGGACACCTGAACCTCGCCGTAACGGGAAGGGAGGAAGATGGGAGTGAACGAAGACACCGTATTCACCAGACGCGCCTTTGTTCATTCCAAACCATCGAGCCGTCATGTTGTAATGGACTGTATTCCCACGCCTTTGAAGGCAATATAGAAAAAAAAAAGCTGGCATGGCGGAGTGGTAGCGTGCTCGTCTTCCACTGCGGAGACCGGGGTTCGATTCCCGAGCTCGACCAGTTTCTTACTCGGTTTTATTTATTTATCTCACCTGACCAGAAAGGTTACTTAGGCTAATGAGGTAATTAAGCAATTAACTCAACTCATTCCCACTTACTTGGAGCATCACTATACGATCACTGTAATTTGTTGCATGGTTACTAGCCAAACTACAATTGGCCTCGTTTGAAATTCGCGCGCTGTGACGTCACGACCGTTGCGACCAGTTGAAAAGCGTGACATTTCTGTCGACAGCTTCTGCTTACAACGATGAGGCATTAAAGGCTTCCGCCTTGTTCTCCTATACACTGAAATTCCGCAGCGTTTGGTTGCAATTTCGGTCGCTTGTAGTGCTTTATGATGATGCCACTTCGTATCTGTTTGGTGCCAATTTGGTAAGCATTGCAGCGTATGAAGCCTGAGCACTCCGAGAACTTGAAGCAGTGTGACGCTGACACATTTCTGTACACTGCAGCATAGCCACATCACCAGAAGCACTGATGATGATTAAAGTGTTCACTCGAGGTCTTTGCTCGTATTTTCACCCAAGAAACGAACCACCATTCCCTTGTTGACACGTTGGCAATGCTGACTAGAACCTGTCGCTAAGACTTTCCCTTGCGCACACAGCTAATGCCTCCGCACTGAATGCCCCCAGTCAGATGGCACTGCACTCAGAGTAGGTGTAGTGTAGTCTTAGGCTGGGCCACGAACTTTCGTTCGTATCTCATGACAGACTGCTAAATGTCTAGCCGAATGAAGACGTGTTAATGCACGGCACTGCTTTCAGTCAACTCCTCCTGAAGTAAACCACACAGAGGAAGCATTGTTTGCTGCCAAGCAAACACCCCCAGTACATGCATGCTTGGCGCCAACTCAGCTTAAAAAGCGCCATAAGGTACATAACAGAACAATGACATGAGACCAAACGTATGAAGAGACGTGACCTTTTGTAAAATGCAGCACCTTATAGTTCGTGCACTATGGCAGCGAAGGGAGCTGGAGCCACCAGTGAAGACAATCATGGCTTGTGTGCAATGCAAGTGTGTTCTTGCTACAAAGTGTGAAAGTGCAACACTTACTATGCACTAAAACAACTACACCACCTCAGACACATCTTCTCTGCATACCACAACTGCACTGATAACCATGTGTATAACATTTAAGTGCATACTTTTGAGTGCAACGGCCCACGGCCAAAAAAGAGAAGGACGGACTTAGCGCTGTGTTCATCCTTGTTCTCCTCTTTGGCCATGTGCCACTGCGCTGAAAACTATGAACGAAAATACACAACTAGCCGCCGCGATGGCAGAGTGGTTATGGTGCCGGCTGCTGACCCGAAAGACGCGGGTTCGATCCCGGCCGCGATGGTCGAATTTCGATGGAGGCAAAATTCTAGATGCCTATGCACTGTGCGATATCAGTGCACGTTAACGAACCCCAGGGGGTCGAAATTTCCGGAGCCCTTCACTACGGCGTCTCTCCTAGCCTGAGTCGCTTTGGGACGTTAAACCCCACAAACGAAACCTAAACGAATCTACAACTGACTCTAACTCTAATATGAATAAGTATTGCGACACATGCGTATAGAGCAGCGATTACATTTTCCTCGTCCATTCAATAACAGTCACGGCGGAAAACGCCAAGTCTGGTAGCTCACATCCACGCGCGCAGACAGGAGATGATGCCTAGAGCGGGAATTTTTTGACACAAGCGGACAAATGTATCGCAATCATTATGCTAGTTGTCACGGCACATCTAGCATAATTCGGGCCTTTGCTGCAGCGTCTTTTGTTCAAATCAGATACCGCTAAAGCTGAATGTGAAAAATGCTCTTTGTCATCATTCTACCATTCATTACACACTTCCATATGGTTGCTGCCAGGCTGCAGCTGTGGTTATCAAGTTCAACTGGCTGAGGCAAATGAGTGAGAGGGTCACCTTCACTTACAGCAGCTTTGGGTATCCACAGATAAAGGTGACAAGACAAGCAAGTGCATCCGTAGTCTAAAGGCGTTGAATAGAGGGCCCACATTATGGCCTGTCAAACAGGAAAGCAGTGAGGAATGCTCAGCACTCTAGCCGCCATGAAAAGCAGAGGCAGATGAATGCACCTGCTTGTATAGGAGAAGAAGGCAAGCACGTTGAACGAATAAAAGTGGCCCAGAAGAGATGCCCTCTGATCATGAAAGCACCCAGGGAAACATTTGTGCTTGCTAGTTCCAATGACAGAACTGTGTGAAGAGGGGAACAACCAGCAGCCGATAAACCTGATCAGTATCCGAGTGTGCCTACCAACAACGATGAGCTTTAGTAGAATGGGCTATGGCACTTTCCAGCAATGTATTTCATTTTAAATCTCGAAAACAGATAAACTACCAATTTTTTCCTTGAGGGAATTGAGCTAACAAAGGTTTTTTTGTATGCTTGCAGTGTGCTACCTGGAGACAGTGGATATCATCTGTGCGAACATGGCAGAAACAATGCAAAAAACAAAGGTACAGAAATCAAACAGCACCGAATGGTGAGATCCGGACATTGTACGAGGCGTCTTAGTCACCTCAGCAAGGGCGGCATGATGGAAACGACATTCGAGAGCGTATGCGATCACAAATTCAGAAACAAGCAACTACCCACCTATCTTTACAGGCACCTCTTGTTTACACATGGCAGTGGCATCAACAATGTGCGCACATGCAGTCAACACTAGAACCTCATGTATTAAAGATAATTCGTTTTACTGAACAGATATGTTACTATGTTACGTTGCAAGTGGTACAAGAAGAAACAGCAGCAGCCGTGAAGACTGAAAGGCTACAACAGTAAGTCCATTATTTGCTGCCTCCACCCCTGTTCACACATGGCAACATCCTATACAATATGTGTGGTGGGAAGTGTTTTCGGCATATGAAATTTCCGCTGACTATTCAGTAAAGGGAAATGCACTAAACGGAATCCTTCCATGTTTTGGGACCAATAACCTACATATTTGAAAAACACTTCGAACGGCCCAGGTAGAATCCCCAAAGGCTGTTATAAAACAGTTTGACAAACTATACATGCCACGCAACAATGCTACTCAATTGGCCGCACTATTCAATACAATGGTGAAGCAACCGGATGCAATGAATAAATTCTTCACTGTGTTGAATTTGCTGCCTTGTAAATACTGCCGCCGAACGAGAGTCGCATGGTCGCTAACCGCATCGTTGTAGGGGTCAAGGACGACATCCTTTGGATAGATTTTTCGGAGAGAGCGAAGTAACGCTATAGGAAATTTTTGCCGGCTAAACAGCATGTTTCTCGCGTTCAAAACAGCAAGGGAGAGGATGCAGTGATTTCTATACAGCTCGCACTATGTTAACAATGCGAGACAACAAAGCATTTGCCTCACACCAGTGCACACTGCCCGTAGAACCACCTGCCTGCTGTGTTCACCCTCGTCAGTACAGGTGCTCAAGGTGTGGTGGCACTCATCCACCATTCCTTGTCACTCTTAAACCCTTCAAGCGAGGCACTCTGAACAAATTTACACACTTTTCTTCCGCTGCTTCTGTACCTTGAGGTTGTGTATATAACCAAGGCTGTTAAAAGATGCATTGAAATGCAGATGGCATACAAACAGAGGTAGAGTATCTTGCTGAATTCAAGTTGTCAACATTCACAGTGCTTAATTTTAAGGCACCCTCCTGGCGACTGAACCTCGATGAGTGCAGCTCCAATCTTGCGCATTCAGCACGCTTTGGGGGCGGTGCACATTTTCCACGCTTTCCTTTGGTCCGAAGTATGCTTGAGTTACTTCAATGAGCCATGGACATCTTCACTGGAACTTAGAATGCTCGCGATATTTTACGAAATATTTCTTGCATCCTGGGATACTGAGGTGCTCAGAGCTAAGATTAGAGAAGTGGCAGAGGCGGCAAGATGAAATAATTTGAAGCTAAATGCATGAAATATAAAGCTTGCTGTTCGAAACTTTCCACAGAAATTGCACAGCTCACTGCTGTACTGAACAACGATGATGCATGGTACTGGGAGGCAAATACTAAGATTTGAAACACTTCAAGACAGTCCTTGCAGAGGTACCGGTCCTTAAAAACTGCAAACCTAATCATCGGGAATCATGTGCGCAGATGCTAGCTGCAGAGGAGAGGTGCAGTGCTGTCTCAGAAATCAGCAACCAGTTGCATATGCCTTTGCATCAGTAAAGTCTACGCAAATTGACAAAGAATTCTTTGCAGTTGTGTCTCTTTGCGAATGCTTTCATCATTATTCATATTGCCGCACTTATTTTAGGCACTACTCTAACGACGGCCCCGTGCGGTCTGTCTTCGTCCTTTGTCGCGCGCCTGACTTCGTCCTCTTCTGCTCGGTTCTAGGGTCGGTCGGCTGCGCTCTGCCCAGTGTGCTTGCCAAGAACTGTTCTGCCAGGGAGAACGTTCTACGGGCGTCCGGTGACATTTTGGTGGAGGTGCTGGGTAGCGATCCATGTACGAAGAGGTCCCAGGAACCTCGAGCGCTCAGCACACCCTCTGGACATGACACCTGTCCAAAAGTCAAGCCGCCGCTTGAGAGGCTTAGCCCCCGAATACAATCCCCTCACCGCGCCACCCCGCACGATGACCTCTACGGTGGCCAGCCAGACCTTCGAGCAATCTGTGAGTTCGCCGCCGCTACTTCTTCAGACACCTCGTACGCCCGCGTCGTTTCATGGTGACAAGTTTGAGGATGTGGAGGACTGGTTGGGCGGGTAGGACAGCGTCGCTGAAATTAATCTGTGGGACGACGACCGCAAGCTTCGGAACGTTTACTTTGCCCTCCAGGACGCCGCCAAGACGTGGTTCAAAAACCACCAGTCTGCCATCCACACCTGGCAAGACTTCCGGCGGCAATTGCTGGATACGTTCAGCAGCAAACAACGAAGGGAACGTGCTGAATCGGCCCTGCAATCCAGAGCGCAGCAGCCAAGCGACAGCGTGGCGATGATCGTGGAGGACATGACCCGGCTTTTCAACCGCGCTTATCCTTCGATGTTGGAAGCCAAGAAGGTGCGCCATTTGATGCGGGGAGTGAAGAAGCAGTTGTTCGTCGGGCTCGTGCGCGATCCTCCGGCTGCAGTCGCCGATTTTGCAAAGGAAGCGGCAGGCATGGAGCGCGCCCTGCAGCAGCGGTTTGCGCACTACGGCCGTTAATCAAACATCACTGCTGTGGAGTGCCACATGCCGAAGCCCAGAGCTCATCGTCGGCGAAGAGCTGCAGAAGCTTCGCTCTGTGGAGCAGACTCCTAGTGTCACCGCCATCTCGGATGCTGTCCGTGACGAGATACGCTGCGCGGTGCAGCCAATTCCACCTCCCCAACCGCCAGCACCTTATGTGATGACATACAGCGAGGCATTGCGTAGTCCTGCGCCATCACGGCCGGCGTTCTACTCTCCTGCCCCTACCGCGCCGTCCCACCGATTCCCGTATACGACAGTGCTGCCAGACGACCGCCCACCCGTCACGAAGGCAAATATGTGGCGCACGCACGGTCACGTTCATCGACTTCGATCTGCCAGTACCCACTGCATAGATAAAGAGAGGAAAAGTACCGGGCATTACGTAGGCGATCGAACGAGTGATCGATTCGGGGCAACGGATAAACGTCCTTTTTAGTAATCTTGTTGAGACGACGATAGTCGACGCAAAATCGGAGAGTGCCATTCTTCTTGGCGACCAGCAGAACGGGCGAAGCCCACGGGCTTGTTGACGGCTGGATAACCTCGTCGCGGAGCATTTCGTCAAGCTGCCTCTAAATCACCTCCCGTTCTTTTGCAGACACTCGATAGGGGTGGTGTTGTATAGCCCTCTCGTCTTCATCAACTAGACTGCGATGGTTAGCGGCCGATGTTTAACGGACTTTAGAAGTGGTCGCAAAGCAGTCACGAAAAGAGTCGAGGATCATCTGGAGGCGGTGTTTCTGATCGGCGGTTAGGTGGGCGCTCACATCAGTCATAACGGGGGCGTCAGACGTAGGTTCATGGGTATCGTTGAACAGGGACAAGGCGCAGTGGGAGACTGACTCATTAATTTCATCGAAATAGGCTATGGCTGTTGCTTGCGGCAAGTGGCGGTATTCGGCGCTAAAGTTGGTAACATAAAAGCTGCGTTCCACCGCAGCTGGTGGGTTGGAGCATTCCACCGTAATAAACAATTTGGAGCGTGGTGGTAGCGTGCCATTGTCGTCACACACGCGAAAAACAGGCCTGTCGGGCTCGCTGCTGTCGGCTATGGCACACTGAGTTGAGAACGTCACGACAAGTTCGCGGAGGTTGATTATTGCACCGTGTTCCCGAAGAAAATCAAACCCCAGGATGAGGTCCTTCGAGCATTGAGCTAACACAGCGAAGCAGGCAGTGAAGGTTGCACCGCGAATCTCCATTCGGGCGGTGCAGACGCCAAGCGGGGTCACCAGATGGGCTCCAGCTGTCCGGATGTGAGTTCCAGGCCAAGGTGTCAGTACTTTCCTGAGGACAGTCGCCAGACCACGACTCAAGACGGAGAAATCGGCGCCGGTATCTACGATAACAGTCACGTGGCGGCCTTCAACGATGATCGGGATTTCAGCCGAAGCTTGGTCACCTTCAGGAAAACGCTGTGTGGGGGAGGTCGGACTAGGGGATCGTTCTCCCGGTCGAGTTGGGGCGTCATGCGGAAGCGTCTCTGTTCGTCGAAAGGTCGTCAGACTTAAGAGTCGGTCGGATTGTCTAATTGAAGCGTCAAGCGAAGGCGTCTCTGGGCGTCGAAAGGTCGTAGCGGCGTGGGGTCGGAGGTAGGGTCGCATGCTAACGTCGGTGAGCGGAGGATGTTCGTCATTATGTCCAGTGACGGCGGCCCTACCTCCGCGGGTCACCGTCCTCAATATGGCCAACTCACGGTAGACCATACTGCTCACGAACAGTTCACAGTTCGAAGTAATCCCGGCCACACTACAAGATCCACTCCTACATATCTGGGTATGCCACGTCAGTCTTGTGCATGCGCCAGGCAAGCGACATACTGCTGCAGCCGCACTTTCACGTGCCCCGGGCGCATTACTGCGCAATGGCACATGAGGTTAGGAAGGCTTCAGAGAGGCGACCATGACCATTGCCTAAAATGCAAATTTGCAGAACCTTACTCTTGCAACTAAAAAATTGAATTGAATTCTTCAGAAAGTACCCCAGCAAAATAAGTGGCCAGAAAAAGTAACAGTTGATGCATTCACTATACCATATGCTCATTTCCAAGCTGCATCTGTGGAATGGCATCGTTTTTCATGGAATTCCTTGTCACTCTTAAACCCTTCAAGCGAGATACTCCAGACAACTTCACACTGCATACCGTGAAGTGACAAGCCGAAGAAGTATAGGTGATGGCAGATGGCAATGATATTTAATGATATGTGCCAGGCATGCGTGCTCCTGCCAGTGCCACTGCCTGCTTTGTCGTCTTGTAGCCCATTGAACTGCCGGCACTCAGTAAAGACATGGTAAATCTGGACACCATTCGCAAGCTCCACCACATCTTGACAGATGATTGCCAATAACACGTGTAGCTTTCACAATGTCACCAACTTGCTCAATGTTGTATACTTCAGAAACCACATTGTTCTTGAAAAGATGACAGACTTTTCACCTCCAAAAGTGACCGATACTCTGACAGAAGTTTCCTTGCTTTAATATTTCATAAAAACGAAACTGCGACATTGGGCTACCATTGACCTGCGAAATCTTGAAACATTTTCTAAGCAGCTGGGGCATTTTCTTCCACCCTAGCTCTCTGCACTACCCAAAGTGCCACGGTCTCACAGTTCGCGGTGCAAAGAAGCGAGAAAAAGTTCGACTGAAGTACTTAACTATGATAGTGACTTGCAACTGCACAGTTTGACAACAAGAAAACTTGTAATGGGAAACAAAATATAGATATTGAAGTCATTTGCTTCCCAGCAGCTAATGCAACATTACAATCCCAGTGCGAGATAAGCGCACCTTCAGGTGCACTAAACACAGGCACACTGTCGTGTACACAACTATGCAAAGCCGCTGTCGCTCTGTCACGTAGTCAGCAAGCCTATTTTTTGTAAACACTATACATGACCCTTAAATACTAGGCATCCAAGTAGGTCGGGAACCACAGCCCGACGTATTGCAATGCAAGAAAAGAAGAAGAGAAAGAGACACATTATATTATCACGTTGTAGTGACGGCAGTCCAGCGGTCAGAAAGACAGCAACAAGACTTGCAAATGAAGCTCTTTATTAGGGCAGACTTGCGCCTGCAAAAGAACTCAATCACTTGGCGGCGGCGTAAGCAACAAACGTGCTCGTGAGTAATCGAACTACGAATGCCCGCCGCTCGCGGCATCGCTCAGTTTTAAGCGGCAAAGAAACTTCGAGATAACTGGTCAAGATCATCTACAGTAATCTGGAGAAACGTAGATGCAGCTCTTCGCAACTGTCATCAATCGAGATTAGTCCGGTCTCTTCTCGCGTCAGGAACAGAAATGATAACAACCCTTTCCTGCGACCCTGAGCGCGAACGAACGGACACTACAACGATACGTGGCAATATAAAGATTACGCTTCTCATTAATGGGATTTTTGAGCCAAGCTACCGTGCTAATTCAACCTGCACATACCGGCCGCGGTGGCTCAGTGGCTACGGCGCCCGGGGTGCTTGCCCGAAAAACACAGGTTCGATCCTGGCTGCGGCGGCTGTATTTCAATGGAGGCGAAATTCTGTACGGTGTCAGTGCAAGTTAAGGAACCCCATGTGGTCAAAATTTTTGAAGCCCTTCACTACGGCCTCTCTCATAGCCTCAGTCACTTTGGGACGTTAAACCACAATAAACCAAACCGAATCTGCATATGAAGCATGCAGTGTCGAATGGAGCTGGCTATGTGTTTCTGCTTGGCAGCGCACACAGCGATCCGCTGTTGCTGAGCCTCGCCTGGTGCGAATGGACTGTGGCACCGCCTCTTAGCGAACCACCGCCGATAGAGTCCATCCTCAGGCCGCCAGCCACGCCCTCCTCCTCCGCTTTCCTCCAAGTGGTCTGTTTGCTATCACTACGCTTCCATCTTCTGTTGCATTCTGCGTTCGCTCTCCTTCATGCTCCACTGTGCTCGTTGTTTCCGTCGAGGTCGACGACGAGGGAAGCCGCTCAACCCTTGAAGAGGCGCTAGCATATCAGTACCATATCAGAGCAGGGATTTCACACAAGCACTCAGTTTTGTGCCTGTCATCTGCGTAAAGTAAAACGATCAATACCGAACGATCAGTAAAACGATCAATACCGGAGAACCACAGTGGGTTTTGGGGGGCTGTAGTTGATTAGTTGGCAGTAGGCGCATCGCTTCGAAAGGCGGCACCATGTCCCGACCCCTCATGTAATGTCCCGAAAGGGACCTTTGAGGAATAATAAATAATAAAATGCTAGTAAAACATTTACACATAATCTAGCACATACATGCCAAGTGCACACGGTGTAGCGAGTTCCTGGCGACGCCACTTGTTCACGGGATGGAAGGAAGATGACGTAGGAGGAAATATGCGCTGTGCGCACGTACTGATTACCGCGCACTTTTTTGCATCTCAAGGAAGGCGTAGCACCAGTTAATAAATCTAGTCGATTGGTGTTCGTAGGGCTTTCTACTTATAATTTAAGTGCTCCTCAGTTTCCTTCAAATGGTTCCTCTGCCCATGAAAGTCACATTTTTGAAAGCACTATAGAATATAGGCTAGAACTTCATTTGGTGCGAAGATATTGCAAACCACGAAGCGAAGGATGCAGCACCGTGCAGTATACCCTTAGCGAAAAATAGGATGTGCTTAAAATGCATTTCAAACATATTGTATTAATTCATATATATTTCGCATTTTTTTGTCCCTATGCTTAAACTGCAATACGAATGCTTTCTAAGTGTACTACGAATAATACTTTGAACGTTGTTTCAAATACGTGAAAAGTACATTTTTGCCCGCTTAGCATATTTATAATGCATTAAAAGTATACTAAAAATATACATTAAATACATTAGAAATACACTAAAAATATACATATAGTACATTGAATATATATTCACTTCGGCTTAAAAAAGGTCTACTGGTCGGCTTCTGTTAATGCTTCAACTGCAGAACAAATTGTTCAAGCGTAGTTATCAGTCACGATGTACATCAGATTATAAGGTCACGTGACGGCATGGGAACAGCAAAGATACTACGCAGCAAATCATGAGGGAAGTGCCGCAGCAAACAACAAATGCTTCGACAAGCGCTGTTGTTGTTGTTGTTGTTGAGACTGAGAGTAGGATGAAAAGGAATTTCGACAAGCGCCGTACTTGGCTTGCCTTATATATACCCACCGAGAGCGACGCAATATTTTGCCCGGTGAGGCGTTTTTTTGCGCAAAGACTGTGGGCCCAAAATTATCCGAGAAGTTCCCTATCGGTCGCATTCGAATCGGGAGGCGATCTAGAAGAGAATTGCTAGTCAAAACGTGCGTCAGAAATTGGTCAGGAGTCGAACTGTCAACCAACAGATGCACGGGCGTCTATGGGAGCCGGTCGGCCTTGCCGGTCGTGGTTCTTTTCGCTGGCATATTAGGGCCCAGAAATGCCCAGGGCGCCTTTGCCGGTATCATGCTATCACGTTCTCCGCACGTAGTGTAAATAAGTGGTGATTACCTTCCTGCTAGAAGTTACCATAAACGAAAACACTTCAGAACAGAGAAGGCTTGGGCAGGTTGGTAATTCATTGCAACACAATAATCATAGCACGGAGTTAACGCAGGCGTTCTCGTCCCGTCTCGTCTTTGTCCTGCGTTGTTCCCGCGCTATGATTACTGTGTTGCAACGAAAGGACGACAGGAAAGGGAGAGTTTTCACTGTTCCCTGAAACGTCATTTCGAGCTCTAGTTTGTTCCACGGTAGCTTGAAGTGTAATGCAAATATGTTTACGCGGACTGCCGATTAATTGCGTATTTACGAAAGTACAGTTTAAAAACATTGCCAACACCAGAATGCGATTTCGAGCACTAGGTTTTTCAAAGACAGCTCGAAGTGCGCTGCAAATATGCTAATGCGGACTGTCAATTTGCTCGATTTTAAGTATTCTTTGGACGCATTAATTGCGTATTTGCGGAAGTACCTTTCAAATACGTTGGCAACACGCAAATGCCATTTCCCGAAACACGATTTCGAGCACTCGACTGTTCAACGGCAGCTGGAAGTGTGCTGCAAATACGTTTAAAAGGACTGCCCGTTTTTTAGAATTGAGGTATACATTGGAGGAATCAATTTCATATTTTCGAAAATACGCTTTTAATACACTGACGAGATGCTAAAACTGTATACATATACGTTTACAAGCACTTCCCGTTTTTTAGAATTGAAGTATACTTTGGATGAATTAATTTCATATTTCCGAAAATACACTTTTAATACAATGACAAGATGCTAAAACTCCATACTTATTTTTTCACGTATTTTAAAAGTACTCGAAGTATGCTTTAAGTGAGGTATTCTTGGCATATTTTCAGAATATATTTCGAATACCAAGCATGAAATTTCAGGAACGTATTTCCTACATATTTTTAGTGCACTCATGTACACAAAATATGTTTAAAATACAATTTAAATAGCGCACCGTATATTCCAAACGTACTATACACCGTATATTCCAGACGTACTATACTTGGTTACTGGCCGTGCTCATAGATGGCGCCACAGGACCTTGTTTTTAGGCTTTTTCAATAAGTAATGACGGAACTCATGCGGCGATGCCGCCTAGCTTATCATGTGCCACCAGGACTGTGCTTGCCCCTCTTGCGATAGAGAACAAAACATAGGCTCCTCCGCACCGTGCGGTAGCTCTTCGCCCACCACGGGACCGCGAATACGCTGCTACGAATGCGCTGCCGCATGACGGCCGCAGCGCTGCTCGTACCAACGATGGACTAAAGCTTCGCTAAAGCTCGTTTATGCGGCAAGGTCACCCCCGGCGAGCAGAC
The DNA here is from genome assembly GCF_055824585.1 of Amblyomma mixtum. Classification (NCBI taxonomy): domain Eukaryota; kingdom Metazoa; phylum Arthropoda; class Arachnida; order Ixodida; family Ixodidae; genus Amblyomma; species Amblyomma mixtum. Next base: position 171,464,737 of record NC_143016.1, read on the forward strand.
AAGAGGAACTATAGGTATTTCAAGCTTTAAATCGCTGTGCCTTTCTGGCAACTTATTATATACAGAACCCTATTATATACAGAACCCAGAATTAGGACCGTAGAAACTAATCGTGCCCATGAAACGAAACACGTACGCATTGTGATGAGTGGCTTAGTAAATTTCACAATACCGTCCGTTTAAAATGAGAGTACAAAGGTGAAAGGTCACTGAGTAAAAATATCAAAGCACTTCGCAACGCCTTAAGGAGTTCATGTAGGAACCGTTAGCGCAACCAAATGCCTTCACAAACTCTGGCGTGTTCATGAGAGGCACATTACAACGCAAGTCCATCGGGGAGTAAAACTTAACAACGTCGTCCTTGTCGCTGCTGCTTCGGATGTACCTAAGATCCGAGAGCGGCCAGCACCACTTGTAGCAACTCGCGACGAAGAAGAGCTGGTCGGCGCTGAACTGCCGGCCACCAATGCTGGCCCCAGGCTGCGCTCCGAGGTTCTGGAAGGCCTGCAATGCTTTCGCCATGCCGCCGCAGTCCGCGAAGTTCTCCGCTAGTGCTGTGTTTCCGAACGGGATACCCGTGTCTGCGGAGGTCTCGTTGTACAGACGGCGGAGGCAACGGAGCCGTTCGCTAAAGTTCTCACGGGACTGCGGCGACCACCAGTCGTTACGCTCGCCAAGCTCGTTGTAGAGGCCGAAGTCCTCGTCGAAGCTGTGAGTGATCTCGTGGCCGATAACATGGCCGAGACTGCCGTAATTCAGAGCCGCCGGCACGCCCTCAACCTGGAAGAAAGGTGCGAATATGATGGCCGGAGGAATGACTATGAAATGGTAGATGGGGACGTAGAAGGCGTTCACGAACACCATGGGAACGTCCCTCTTGACGGGGCTGAAGACGGGCTGCGACGCGTTTAGAAGTTTTAGCTGCGCTGCCGCCTTGGCCAGCTTCACCGCGAGCAGCATCTCCGGGTGCGTTGGTACTTTTGTGCAGCGGGCAAGTAAGAGTGGTACTCGTCCAGCTGCGGGATTGCCGACAGATTCTCGGGGCGCCCCACAATCTTCTCCAGGTCGGATAGGCGGCGAAGCGCCCTTGCGCGCGTTAGCTCGTCGATCCAGTGCAGCGAGAGGAATGCCTGTCGCGTTGCGTTCGTGATGCGCGTCAACATGTCCTGCGCAGCGTCCACGTGCCCGCCAGGGAAGAACCATCGCATGAACAGGTCTCCTGAGAGGAATGGCAGCTCCAGCACCGCGACGGTGAAGCAGTGTTGCAACGAGAGCATACGAGCCTGGAAAAGCCAGAAGTTCGTTCTTCGGTCATGTTACAGGTATACATATTCGGACATTGTTAGGCGGAGCACGCTGTAATGTTTTCAGTGGGAATGATCTCTGCCAAGCAGAAATGCAGAAACGTTGTAATACGTTCATGAGCAGTTACAGTGACCACGACAAGCGTGCACTTTACATAGCTCCCAATTTTACCTAGCCAAAGCGCAAATAGCGTTGGGAAGCAATCGTTGTCAAAATAAACTTCAGTTCACTTCAATAACTTACTCCATTTGCATGTGCTCACAACTGCACAAGAAACATATTTAGCGTGGTCTGCAAAGTGGACAGAAACACGAAAGCAAAACTAGGACATCAAAATATACATGCGTGGAGCGCCGTGCTCAGCTCTAAGCGCGCGCCACAATTTCGTGTCTGCATGCAACACGGCAAATTATCAATGTCTCAAGGATATGCTACGTTTCCCGTTGTGTAACTTGCAGAAAAATCAGCGGGCTGTTATAAAAATGGTGTACACAGTCTATAGACTCTATTGCTTTCCTATATTATTTATTTTTGTCTATTCATAGCCCATAGGTAAAAGTATACTAAAATCATTTGGCCATAAGTCTATAGATTGTCTAAGGACTGTCTATGGCGTTTAAATTGCGTATAGACTAATCTATAGGATTTGTCTAAAGAGAGTCTATAGACTTTATAGAAGTCTATAGACTGTCTAAGAAAAACTGTAAGAGGAGACAAACAACACCAAGTAGTTTACGCAAGGCGAGGTTAAAGACTCAATTTGAAAGCATTTTACCCCAGACACCCAGAACCAGGCCTACGGTAAGTGGTACCGCAGCGAGAGCACCACGCGGAATACGGGACAGCGACGAGAAGAAACGTCCCTGTCCCATTTCCCTCGTGCTGTTTTCGCTGCAATAATATAGGAACTAACCCCGCTATTTTCAGTAAAGTTTTGCCCATTGTTTAACCGGTGGGTATCCGGCGGCACAGCCGATGGAACCCTGCGCCTCCGACTAGCAAGCCGGTTGCTCAAAGAACTGGGGCACCGTCGTGGTATGCCAATTTTTTTGTGACCCAAGGGATACCCTGAGCTGTGAGGTACAGCGTAGTGAAAGTGAAACGAAATCATTCGAAACATTTTGATTTCTTCGCGTGCAGTGAGCTAACACCGCATCAGTGATTTACTTTAAGCCTCTACGCAGTCACCTGGCCTAGGATAGAATTGTCTATGTTGTCGTCGAGAGCCGAATGCTGCGCGAAGTAAGACGCTGCGAAGCGGGCATGTGTGATTTGCTAAAACCGCGGCAGTTATTGGGTAGCGGAGTTCCTTTCCACGAAACTGTCGATGGGTTTCAAATTTTGTCTCCGCCATTGGCCGGTGTCGCTGAGACTGGACATGTTCACAAGTAAAGTGCAGTGCATATAGACTGGTTCATACCAGGAATACGAAGCAAGCGCTTCTAGTTCCCTTGGCAGCCCGTACGCGCTGCATGACATTGAGCATTCAAAAATAGCGCGCTGACATCATCCGTGACGTAAGAAAGAAAGCGAATGACCGAGTGGCTGCAAAAGAGAACGTGATAGGCCGCTAGGTTTAGCAGCACTGGCTCGGAGCTGCCGGAATGGCTGGTAATGCAAATACTACGAGACTACGCTACACCCCCGTTCAAGTTGTACTGGCTTTGAATGAACTCGCGGAAAAATTTTAAATCCAATTTTCTCAGAAATACGCGTCAATTCTTCTTCTGTTTCGGTAAAACATCAACATAACCAGAAAGATCCACAGAATACATTGTTAATCATCACTTTACCATTAATATTCCTCCCCGACTGCCGCCGGGCAAATGCAATCGCTGGCGCAGCATGAGAAGCACATTAACTCGTTTGGAGGACATGGAGCAAACTGACAGCCGTATGTCCTTACCAGCCCGGAGGCGTCTCCTCCCGGCGCGTGCGCTTCACTGAGCGCTGGCGAAGCTGCGGGACCCAGGGCTCGGGCGAGCATGAGCGCCGCATACGCGCGCAGTGTCACCGATTCACGCTCCGCCCACAACAGTCGTCCCAGGAGCCGCAGGTGGGGACCCTGCGTCACCATGATCTCGTCTTCGGGAGACATGAGCTGGAAACGGGGTTCCAGCACGTGGTTCACGGCGTCCATGAGGACGTGGCCCGGGAAGAACTCGCTGGTGTGGTTACTGAGGTCAGCGAAGCGCACGAACGTCTCGGTGTAGTTGAGGCGGTCGGTAAACGAAGTACCCATGGCCACCGTCATCACCATATTGTCCAGTACTACTAGGCGCTCGACCAGGCGTGGGTCCATGGGCCTAGACGAACAAAGTAAAAAAAAAACTGTGCTATTCTGGAATGAATACGAGTATCAAATCATGGCTGTGTTTATAGTGAGCGCACTGCTCATCAAGAGCTGCGTCAGAGCGCCAGATTTGTTTTTCTAACCAGCCCCGGCAGCTGAGACGAGTTGGCGTACGGCTGCGGATCCCATGGTTGCGGGTTCGATCCCGGCCCCTGCAGCCGTATTTCAATGAAGGCGGAACACAAAAAACGCCCGTGAGCTGAGCGATGATAGCGCACGTTAGATCCCAGACACCCTAAATTAACCCATTGCCCTCGACTTCGGCATCCCACGTGACTCAGTGTCGCTATTACATTCCAATACCTTATTTTGTTTTTATATAACTTTTAATTCGCACAACTGCGGCGACCGGCACTGCATCTTACCGTAATGCCACTTGGTGCTGCCTGCCAGCGACCTTTTCGATTACGTTCGGTAAATAGCTGTAGGCTGTGGGCGCAACGTTTACGCACGTTAATGATGTGCGCTGCGGTATACGTCCTCCTGAATCGCGATAGAACTGGCAATTTTGTCGTACTATGCAATCAAACTGTCGCACTCAATTTTCGCTGCTGTGTTTTCTCTGCAAGACAAGAGGCTGCACAGCGACAATAGCAATCCTTGAAGCTACGGAGATTGAAGCTGTTCGCCACGTCGAATGATGTTTTGTCTCCCTTACCGTGGATAGGCATATCTGCAGTAAACCTCTGTAAGTCTTGAAGACAATGCCAAAATTATAGCCTGCCCATCAACAGCCTCTTTGCTTCACTTTCAGTTTCTTCTTGCGTGCAATATTTAAGATTGCGTGGTGAAGTAAATTACCTGCAAGCATTCGCATATGTGCTCGTTCCCAAGCCTGCTCACATGAGCACAATTCGGCGCCAGTCACCAGAGCATACTGATGTTGCAGTTACGCATGTGATGGAAAGGCTGTAAAAATGATTTTACATTTTTACAATTTTTTCAAACTGTCACGCACCGCTGACCAAAACCACCAGCGCCGGAAGTGAACCTGGATTTTATCACCTACAATGTTCCTCTCTGAATAGGAAATACATTTTGGCGAGCACATTGCTAACTGGGGTTGAATTTCGTGCAACGCCCATGCACCTGGAGTCACGTAACGCAAAGAGCCCCATCCTAGCGCAAACTTTCAAGGGCCTATCGATGTCAAGCGGTCTCGCCGTGGCATCTCGCGGCGGCTGCGGAGTCTGCGGAGCCATTGATTTCAATTCCGAAACTTAATGGGTATAAATTTCCCATAAACTTTGGACGCGAAAGCTGCATTGACATTTCAAAAGGCGGGCTTTATATTTAAAATTCGGGAACTTCAATTAATTATTATTCTTATAAACGTTTTTACGTAAAGGTGCACTGACTGCTTAAATCTCGTACATCGGACCATACAACGAGACCAGCCAAATCAGCGCACTATCACACAAGTTGGCAAAGCACGCAGCGAGGTCCAATGAGACGAAGTGTTGTGGCGATTCATTTGTGCCGTCATGCCACAAAAGAGAATATTATTCACTTTATCTTCCCACTTCTAATGCATATTTAGCAGAACTCCTCATTTATACATGCGCTTGCTGTTGCGACTAACATTTTGGTGCAATTACTCGCAATACATGACCGGTGACAGCTGCTGCTGCGCAGTACACTGGAACGAAGGACAGCGACTTTGAGATTTTTCCCTGGCCGTTGCATATGTAGAAAAATGTACAGGTTCTTGAACGACAAAGATTTATGGAAATATTTATCCTCAACTTGCTCAATTCATGGCCTTTACGTTTTTCATATCAGCGGCATGCATTGCTTTGCTGGTTTCGGACTGATGTAGTTCTATAATTCATGTGATATTTTATTTACTAAATAAATACTCAAACACATGGAAGCATTGGTATCAGTTATGTCTGCCACGATTTTTAAGACATACGAATACATTCTTTTACTTAAAAAAATAGATATTTTACTTGTCTAGAAAGTGCATAGTGTTAACAACTAATACCCAATGGCATTGTCAACGGCAATGCAGTTATTATTCTTGCGTTTGATCCCTCCACAAATTATATGAGGGGGCCGCGCTGCAAGATGAGCCCCCCCCCCCCCCGGTCGAAATACCTGCTACGCCACCGGTCACAAGGTATTGCTATCTCTCTCGACCAAATATTAATTTAACTGGCCCCTGCCATACTGGGCAGGCCGCTGACAGTGCGGTAGGCCAGGTTGCCATATGCCGCGGTGGGCTGGTTCGATGACGTCACAAGGTCACGTGACCTTTGTCGACCAACAGCAAATTACTTCACAGATATCTTCTACAGGGGTACGGGGAATTGAACCCAGAGACATTCAGGCTTCGAGGAGACCACCGAACCCATTGGCGAGAAAACCGCGTTGCTTTTGGCGAACGAGTGCGATTCCAGTTCACGGGTTGCCTTACGAGTCTATGCTAATGATCTGAAAAGAAACAGCGCATTAGACGGGACCAAAAAGAGAGAACACACAGACACAGGCGCTGTGTCTGTGTGTCCCGTCCGCTTGGTCTCGTCTAATGCACTGTTTCTATTCAAATGATGTACCAACGAGCACGGCTTATTCCTCTCTTGGGTCTATTCTAATGAGTAGGTGTGTCATTAGAAACGAACAGAAAAAAATGTATACATAAAAAAGGGAATAAAATAATGAAACAATGATTTATTATTCAAAACACATAAGTAGTCTTACCTGCCCTTCGTAATTTTCTTATCGGTTCAGGAGACAGTGCACTGACGTGCAATACCAGCATGCACGCCCCGTAGGTCGCAATTTCAATTAGGCAAGAGATGCAAAATGTTACAAGGCAACAGCGTGCTCTGTTGACTTTTGTCCGGGTAGCACATAACGATAAGGATTCCGATGGCGGCGTTGTCTAGCCTCAGAGATCCTAGCCCAAAAATCTGCCTCTACGCACTCTTCTTTGCTTGCGAAAACGTCGAAGGGGGAGGGGGGCGACATCTGTATTCTGGTCGTGTTACGCGTTTAGATAGAACGCTTCTACCGTGCTCACTCCTGACTGAGTATCGGTACAATTATACCCGCACTACCTGAAGCTTGAAACTTTGCTTGAGCTTTGTTACGGTAGCAGCCACTTTCTCATTACTGTTGAATACTACATTTAGCTATATCCTACACTGTAAGAAATGTGTGTGAAATGACAAGCATTTTTACAGAAATTTTCTGTTGTCATACAGAGAATATCTGTTTTGCGCCCTTAACAGAAACACGTTCACGAAAAAGAAAGTAATTTTCTGTTTTTGGAGCCGCAACACGCCCATTTCACCGAAAGTTGGTGACGTGAGCACCGCCGTTACACAAAAAAGTGATCCGAAAAACCTTTGCTACTTTTCATCAATCACGTTACATATTTTAAGCGTCAAAAAGTTTCTACGCGCAATATTAGCGCGCAGAATGAGAAGCAGTACTATTTGCTGCGATCCTGCATTCCCCGATTGACGGCATCATGGAGGACGGCATCACGGAGGAAGGAAAACTAAGGAGAGGCCCTTCGTATTCCCAATGCATTGGCAAGAATGTGGCGGAAGTGACGTCAAAATTTAGGCTTAAAAAGTCGGGCCACTAGCAACGTTGTCGTTGTTGCTAAGAAAACTCGGGCCACTAGCAACGGCGTACGGCGTCGTTAGCGTCGTTGTTGCTAAGGGCCCGAGTGTTTCTCGGTGGCGGTGGACGGGCTTTCGGCACGGTGTGTTCAGCCTTGCGTGTTAAAGTCTACATGCCTGGCGTCGTGACGTTACGCACGCATCTAAGGTTGCTTTTAAATGCAGCAAATAACCGCTCATTTGATATTTTGTTCGTCAAACTTGGTGTCGTTACGCGGAGCGATCGATGCATTGAAATGAATCTCGCGAAAAGGTGGCACTCCGGAACCGCGCTTCGACACGCGAGGAAGAGTTGATTGTTTTGATCAGCGAACTTTCGCACCTCGCCAAACAGCACAGAAACATGAAGCCGCTCTCGGCGATGCTGAGCTGCGTTTCGAAGGCCACACGGCGCGTGCACGGTAGTCCGAGGAGGATGGTGAGTCTTCGCCTGGCGTCGGAAAAGGTTCACCGCACCTGTGCGCCGCTATGTGTCTAGGTGCGTGTTTGCGGGGAGGGAGGTGCAGGAGTGTAGCTGTGAGCGGCGCGGTTTCTTTTATACCTTTCTTTTACGAAGCGCTTGCGAGCCGCGCGCGATACCCGCCCCGTAGCTCGGTGGAGAAGTAAGATAGTGAGGAAAGCCGAGTCAACTTCCGGTTGCGGGGCGGCTTCACAAAAAGTGACGTCAGGGCCTCTCCTTAGTTCTTTCCTTCCTCCATGGACGGCATGGACGTGAGCGGGGAGCTAGGATAATACCGGCGTGCTGTGTCCGTGATTTTCACCGATCAGACCGTTCGCACACAAGGTGAGTGGTGCACATTTTTACCGGCATGAATGATACGCTTTTTGTCGTCTTTTGGGAGTATTGTTGCGGTCTTGTACTGCTGTTGAAACGGGCAGTGAAGATAAATCGCCGGCGGACATTGAGCGTGCCCACCACAGCCGCTTCACCGCCGATGCGTCACTGCTGCTTTACTGTCTCTCACAAAAGGTGCACAGCGCGCGGGAGAGAGAGGAACACAAGCGAGAAACACGGAAGAGTACGATAGTTTGCGGGAAAATGCACAAATTTTGCTTTGTCTGGAGATATGCACTCCTAAAAGAACCGAGTGAGTAAGCCCGGGAAATTTTAGGCCAGGGAAGTACGCGATTGGTTAGCGGAGGAGGACGTCAAAGAGCGCGGGATTTTCAAATTCGTTTCTCGTCTAAGAAAGGATCATAACTGTACGTTGTGTCTTTTTATATTTATTGACGTTTATTCATGCCGGTAGAAGTAATGCAGTAATTGTGTTAATTTTGTAAGATTTAACTGATCTTATCTTTGGGCCGAAATAGCGTTGCACGGGTCAACGCAGGCTCAAACGTTTCTACACACGCGTTTCAAATGCCGTACTTGCGCTGTCACAGGGAAGTTTTTCAATGGCACTGATGCCATTGGAGCCGACATTCGAGATTTTTGAGCGCCTTCGACACGCGAGCTCAGTCCGTATCCTCCAATGTCAATCGCATTGCTTCGGCCAGCCTGTGGAATAGGTCAAGGGAGGAGTAACTTTATGAAAGATGGCCAAATTATACCTACTAAAATACAAATTAAAAAGGGGGGGGGGGTGGAATCCTAGGCTGGAGGCGCGAGCCACCGCTCGATACGAAGGGTTAAGCCACTGCCATCAATACATCCGCCCGCCCACAACCGTGCCGCGCGTGTCTGCTTGGGCTCTGTGGCTTTTGAATACGATATCTGCTGCTTGCGTTTTTCTGGTGCTTCTTTAGTAAATAGTTCGTGTACTCGCTAAATGGGCGCTTCGAGATAACAGTACACCATTCAGCATTCACTACGGGAGCTCGAACTTTCCGCAGCACTGCGCCGATCACGATGACTGCGCACCTTAGTACCTCGTACTATGCTACTTAAAACATAGTCATTTACAAACAGTTTGCTCGGTTGCTTGAGATAAAACTCAAGCTGCGCTCTACTTATGTTAAATAATTCCCCTGTGACCTAGTAGTGTGACATTTGAGGGGGCTGGCAGGTGCAAGGTTATTCACTACCGGTCGGCCGTATTAACTGCAGTGCTAGGACAGTCTCTTGGCACCACTCGATGGAGGGCCTCTTTTGCTCTTGAGAGGCATTCACACTGTGTTCTTGGGCTGCATTTGACTAAAACGGTGCAATGTTTATGTATTGTAGATAACCCAGGACCACCGCTTCACCGGAGCAGTCGCTCTGCCAATTGAGCTAACCAGGACGGCAAGCTTATGGTAGGGCGAGAGCGAATTGATCAATAACTCGAAGTGGGAACAGCGTTGGTCAAATATTTAGGGGAATCCCCCAAGGTGGGTTCGAACCCCGGACCAGGACGAATTTTTCTTTAACTACGAAGTTTCTGAGAAAGCTGTATAGCTTTCCTTTGTAGCCGTATGGCTGCGCTCGGGTGGATGCCAATGAGTAATTACTCCCTTATTACAAATCTACTCCACCTTGGGAGATTCCCCTAAACATTTGACCAACACTGTTCCCACTTCGAGTTATTGATCAATTCGCTCTCGCCCTACCATAAGCTTGCCGTCCTGGTTAGCTCAATTGGTAGAGCGACTGCTCCGGTGAAGCGGTGGTCCTGGGTTCGAACCCCGGACCAGGACGAATTTTTCTTTAACTACGAAGTTTCTGAGAAAGCTGTATAGCTTTCCTTTATAGCCGTATGGCTGCGCTCGGGTGGATGCCAATGAGTAATTACTCCCTTATTATAATAAAAGTTGTAGGTATATACCACTTTATCATAAGACCTTTTTATGAAAATGCTAACAAAGTGCAAAAGCAATTTTTAAAAAAGTAAGAAAATGTTTGCTGAACCCAGGCAACGAATCAGCTATGGAATGAAATTTTGCTCCTGCTGCTGCTGCTTGGTTAATGCAGCTGGTAAAATAGCGCTCTGAAAAAATCTGTGGAAAGGAAAGACAGATAAAATTATTTTTTGTGGAGTTGATCTTCAACATCTTCTTCACAGATTATGGCTATACTACCTGCATTGCATAGTGCCCAATCGCTAATATGAAAGGGTTGGAAGGGGTACATGGTACTATATTTCTTCTGAGATTATGTAGCATTATATGGCTATTTTGGTGGAAGTCATACACGTTGCTTGCTCATAGGGGTCATAGATACTTGCCCAGAGGAGCACAGCACCTGGGGGAGAGGGTTTACTGGAGTGCATGTGTACATGCAATGCCAGTAACCCTTTTGTGGCCATGTAACCATCCATTGTTTATGGATAGATTTGAATGTGTCGCCATGCAGATTTGATGGATTTAACGTCGTAGATGGTACTTCGCAGAAATTGTCAGCATTCTTTCGCTATTAGTAAGTACGAGGACTTGTGTTAATGTAACTGTGCGATGAACTTTGTGATGGTTTGATCGCATTTACACTACGGCTGCTGGAGCTTCTTTGATCTTGAGCTCTGGCAGCTGATGTGGTTCTGGCGTTATTTGGAGGGTATGCTATATTTTGTATTTTGTTTTTGTATTTTGTGGTGCTTAATCGGTGTTCTGATAGGATAATTGATGAGGATTTAAATATTTGTCCAATGTCTGGTGCTTTTCATTGCTGTATTATGTGGAAACACATTTTTCTTGTAATCTAAGCCAATTTTTAATACTCTGCACTTTAAAATAAAAATTTGAAATATGAACACACTTAGTGGAGACAACGTATGCTCAGAAGAATAAAGGTTATGTTAACCATTTGTGTTAGAGAAATGGAACAGAAAATGCAGATAGCTTCATAAGTCGCATTGAAGCTGGACTTTCTTCAAGAAGAAATCAGCTGCCTCAAATAAGAGCAAATCTGTTTTGATTGCAGCATTTGAAGTTTCAGTATATAGTTTTTTGCTGTGAATAGATCATGTATACTGTCCATTACCATTGGCCACTGTGTTTTCCCGTCTGTTCAGTATTCAGAGGATTTTGACTTAAATAGTCGGGGAAACCATGGAAAAGTCAGGGAACTGGAAGAAAGTAGCTTGCTTGACACCCTGGTTTAGTGGCGGGTCATGCATGGTGTTTGTACTTATCATGTCAGTCAACATGACTGGAATCATGGTGTAAGTGTACAAGCCTTTGCAACCACAGTGCTTCATTTTTGCAGCCAATGTTTTGAGCACACTAAGTCAATGAGGCTTCCTTGTTCACGTTAGCAACAATTTTGTGAGTTGTGTCAAAAAATAATCTTCTTTAGCTCCAGTATTTTTTGGAATTGCATTCATCTGCTAAGTCTTTTGTCTATATAACTCACAATGGGGTTATTAAATAGAGCAGTGAAATTTTTGTATGGTGTGCTCTCACTACTGACTGCGAGAGGAGGCTGTGGTGAAAGGTACGCCGGATGGACCCGGTGCATTTCCGCCCCTTAGTACGTTGGGTAGACCCGGAGCATTTTTTTTCCAAATACATCGGACAAATCTGACAGTGTTTTTCAAAGTCCGGCCATTTGATTCTTGCCTGGCAGTCTGCTCGATTTACTCTCGTAGTTCTCCTTTGAATTCTATGAGGATTAGTCATACCTTGGGCTCAAGAATGTTTACTCACTGCCCGGAATAGGCCAATTGGTGTTTGGCGCACATAATCTGAGAGCTCCATGCAATGAACTGCTTGATCGCATGACAAACACCATGTTCTCCGGTTGCACCGTTCACCACATGTCGCTTGGTTAGGGTGTGTGAACTGCAACATTATTCCTGGCTATTTCCATGCAGCATGGTGCACATGTGTGCTTTTCTGTTGTGCGCTGAAGTCCGCTATGTGAACTTGAAGGTTTGTTTACTTGCGACGATCCGCTGTCCCTCAGTCGAAGCTGAGTGCGTGTCCAGGATCAGTGCTCCAAATACACGTGTGGTGTGTGGCATTGGCTGAGAAGGGCCCATTGGCTCATGCTAAGCTCGAACCACTCAATATGTGCAAATTTCCGCCTGAAAGACCAAGCAGCAAGCTAGGCACTTTCCTTGTATTCCCCTCAGAAATGTCAATGTTGGCCCGGAAGTGGTCTGTACATGCTTCCTGCTTTGTGGTTGCTCCTCCACAATGTTTTTGTGTATTGTGGTGGAGTATCTCTTCGAGTCACCTAGGTCAACGCTGTAAATAAATTCCCCATACTATTGCTTTTGCATGGCTGTGAGGCATAAAATAAATATTTTAAAGATGAATATTATATCTGGTGATAAAAAAGAGCTAGCATCATGTTTCTTATGTAATACGGATAGGTGCATCTAGGAATATGCGTGCTGTGCAGACCATAGGCGCTCGATCTAGCAAGCATTCTGCTGCGCTTCTGTGCTGGTGATAACTTGCTTAAATTATGAGCAGAGCTGACAGATTACAAGACCAGTGCGAAAGCACCAAGCTGCTGGTGCACGCCGCGTAGCTTGCTGCTTATATATGTGAACTGGTGCGAGCGATGGTAGTGCTGTATATATGCACGTGCAACCGGGTGTGAAAACATATTTCGGGGATTTTTTGGGAGAGCTGGGCTTGTTTTACTTCATCTGAATGACAGACGGCGATATAAGAATGGGAAAACTTCCATTTGAAACTCCTCACAAGTCACAATATGTGGCATGCAACTTTCAAATGCTTCGCAGAGAAGAGTGTTGCACGCAGCAGTAGTGCACTGGCTGGCAGCATCCACTATCATGTTGGATGAGATTTAGCCATGGGCTAAATTCTCACAGAGCAGAGAATGCAAAAGGGAGAGAAATGGTGCACACATTATTTCATACCACCATTAAATGCAATACAGCTTGACACAGTCAGATGTGTTCCGATTTAGATAATGCACAGGGCGTGCTGAAGGCAGTAATAAGTTCAAAGATGGAAAGAATCTGCACAACTGAGACGGGACAAGGGCTAAGCAGTGAACTGACAAAGCTCTCTAAGCACAACTGTCCTCCCCTACCCCTTTCCCTTCTGCCGCAGCAGAGCTTACAGGTGGAAAGAATGTCATTTAGATGGTCCTGCCCGCAACAAACGACACCTGAAACTATGCCGCGTCTGTAAGGTGCATGCACCCTTTGCAACCCTCTACAGTAGCGAGTTATGCACTCATTTTGGCATGCTTCAGGCATACATATTGTAACGCGGCGGCCAGCCGAAGAATGAGACGTGGTGAACCATGACTATGAGATGATTTAATGGCCGCTGGCCTAGCGCGAGCGCTCCGTCCCGCGCCACTGCCAGCTTCGTCTTCGTCACACTACCCGGGGCCTCCGAGCGATCGTCCCGATCGGTGACGAACAGACGGCGAAATGGCGATGGTCTTGAGTGAAGGATCGGACAATATGTAGAAGATGGTTCAGTGCTGGCCGCCACGATGAGAAAGATGAGAGAATGAGTCCCGGTCCACGATGCATCCGGGCCGTAGGGTGCCAGGAGGTGACGGCCGAGGTCCTTGGACGCACCGAACGGCAGAGGCTGGGGGACGGTGTCTTCACGTTTGGTTCTTGTGTCAGTGGGGTCTTGGGTCGGTGGGGTCTTGGGTCCGTCGGTTCTGGGGTCGTCGTGCCGTGTGGTCCGGGCGGGGGACGGGGCTGGGGTGAGCGTCGAGGTCGGTTCAGGTCGGGCGGGCTGGGGCACGGCCGTGCGGCGCTGACCAGGTACTCACGGCCGACGTCCACGGCAGGCCCAGGACGCCGAAGCTCCGTGACCAGGATGGCGATGAAGGGACCCCAGCACCTCACACCAAATGTAACGCGGCGGCCAGCCGAAGAATGAGACGTGGTGAACCATGACTATGAGATGATTTAATGGCCGCTGGCCTAGCGCGAGCGCTCCGTCCCGCGCCACTGCCAGCTTCGTCTTCGTCACAATATTGTCTCCCTCATTTTGAAGAGCTCTGGAAATGTCTCTTTTGAAGGTCAAGGGACAGAGGGAAGGCGGGTAGAGGATGGGAGGATGTAGCATAACACCCACAGGGCAACTCAGCATCCCCATTTTGGTGACGTCTTGTGCGATTGCACCGGTCACCCTCCCCTAAGGCTGGCATTGCTACCGCTTGTCGGAGACAGGTTCACTGCTAATGGGAAGTTTGGGTTTTTTCTCTTTTGTATTTTGATTTGCATTCATTTGAGCGTGAACTGTTAGGCAATTCCTCATTATTGTGAGTATAGCTGCATACAACTGAAGAATGCAGCAGCAAATTGGCAGCCATTGGCAGCCATTAAAGAGAAGGATCTGCTCTGGGCTCGATCAAGACGTGCCCCAAACTGTTCTCAGCTACGACTGCAGTTTAAACATGAACGAAACCGTGTCAACGCCATGATCCGTCTGGCCAAGCGCAACCACTTTAGGTCTCAGTTTAATGACGCACGTTTTAACAGCAAGAAAACATGGTCATTGGTGAATAGTCTGAAAGGAGGGAGCGCTGCTATCTACAATGATACATATTTCATCTCGCATTTTCATAAAGATGGACAGAGCATTGCGAATGACTTCAACAATTTTTTTTCTCTGGTCTCTGGTGCATCTCGAACCCCTCCTACCGACTGTCCTATGCCTCTCAGTGTGATGGAATCTGCTTTCCTTCCTGATATTACTGAAAGTGATTTAAGGTGTATACTTTTCAGTCTTAAACGTAGCAAATCTCCTGGTCATGACGGCCTCACGATTTCTGAATTGTGCAGAAATTTTGAAGTAATTAAAGGTGTTCTACTAGTTATCCTTAACACTATCATTTCTACTGGTATAATACCTGCTTCAATGAAAACTGCTAAAGTTATACCTTTGTACAAGGGTGGCTCCAGAAACATTATGAGTAATTACCGACCTATCTCTATTCTACCATGCATTGGCCAAATTTTTGAGAAGCATCTATTACTCACCATGACGAATTTTTTGAATACGCACAGTGTTCTATCACCTTGTCAGTACGGCTTTATAGCAGGAAAAGGAACAACGGTTCTTCTTGAAGAATTCTCTGACGTGCTAAATTCAGCTTTTGATAAGAATCAAGTCGCATGTTCTCTTTTTCTGGACGTTAGCAAGGCTTTTGATAGCATCTGCCACGTTCTTTTGCTTGATAAACTTTCTGCGCTGGGATTTCGAGGTTCGTTTTTGGAACTGCTTACTAACTTTTTACAAGATAGGCGCCAATATGTGTCGATTTCAAGATTCCATAGCGATTTCACGGTAATTGCCTCTGGAGTCCCGCAAGGTTCTATATTAAGTCCTTTATTATTCAATCTATACGTTAACGACCTTGCTAACAGTGTGCCATCTTTGCTGTTTCAGTATGCTGATGACACTGTTATTGTTGCATGTGCAAAGAAATACACTGATGCTGTTACAGCATTACAGATAGCTGCTATTAAAGCCATGGACTGGTTTAAGTTTAATCTTATTAATGTTAATACTTCTAAAACAAAACTGATCTGTTTTCATAACCCATTAAAACAAGTTGAATTAACTGACCTTGTTTATTTGCATACTTCCTCTTGTCTTAATTGCAACTGTGTACCAGTTGAATATGCGCATTCGGTCAAATATCTTGGCCTGACCTTCGACAGTGATCTCTCTTGGAAATCGCACCTTTCTTTTGTTTGCCAAAGGCTTCGTGCTGTATCGTGTGTCCTGTATAACATTAGATATTTTATGCCTTTTTCTGTCCGTAAATGTGTTGTACATGCTCTAGCCTATAGTGTACTTAGGTACGGAATTACTGTTTATGGTCACTGCACGGTTCGCTGGCAACATAGGGTGAATTCGCTTTTGCGTTTGCTTCTAAAGAATATTGCTTACGACCTGTCCATTGGTAATGACATTGATATTTTTAGAAGACTAAAGCTTCCAAGTTTTAACTCTTTATTAACAGAAACTATTGTGCTAAAACACTTCTGGTACAGTCAGTTCACCGTTCCATATGTCCCTGCTCGGGATTTAAGACCAAAATACCGCTACTGCATTCCTCGCTCCTCAACCCGGTACGGTAAGCGCACACGTCATTACTATGTACCTGCCTGTTTCAATAGCTTGCCTCCTACTGTACTCCGCATGAAAACTAAATACACCCTGAAAAAAACTTTGCGGTATGTCTCCGTGTTGCTTCCTGCCCCGTAGTTATTTCAGCTATTTACTGTATTAATTTCAAATCACTGTAATCTTTCTTGATGTTGTAATAGTTATATATTTGTTTCATTCTGTTTGGTGACCATTTTCTTTTTTTGCAAAGTTCATTGCAACGTCTCTATTTTCCTTTGTTTTGCCAATGTTAGCTGTCTGCCAGGCGCTGCCACTCAAGCCCTTTGAGGCTTTGGTAGGCCTGATTTATGTTGTCTGGCAATTGACGTGAATAAAAGTTCTATCTATCTATCTAAATGCCCCTGTGGTGTTGAATGATTCTGACGACTTCATTGTTAATTCCCATGCACTTGCTAATCCATCACATCAGCTGGCTAAGGGAAAGGATAAACCACAAATTAGCCAAAATAAGCACAACATCGTAATGGTTGGTTGGTGCCGTCGACTGGAAGACTTCCTTTTTGCGGTATTTGAGCCTACAGTCTTGAATTGTAGACTATGCAAGATAACCAATGCATACAGCATTGCATATTGTTGTGGCACATACCTCGCTATGTGTGCCTCAATAAACTGGCTCCCCAGTCAATTACGTGAGGATTGCTGATGAGAGATACAGCATTGTTATTGCTGCATTTGACATGAAGCTTTCTTGATGGGTCCGCTGTAAGCCGCACATATTTCTTCCAAAGTGTATCTGTAGGGGGGAATTTATATGTGGAAGGAGTGAGGAGCCCAGGATGCTGTACAGACACGCTCAGCTGTGTTGACTAGCCTCGAGGACTGCTATGCGCGATAGTGAAAGTACCTTTTCCTTGCAGCCCAGTTCAAACTGAGCATAAGCCAGGATACTGAAAAAGGCGGTTAGTACTTGCATTGTTGAGGCCTGCATGTGAGCCGTACTAGCGGCTTATGGGGAAAATGCTACAGCACTGAAATGTGCGACTTCCAATGCTCAACGAAAAGTTTTATTCGAGGCTATTGCTTAATTTTGTTTTGATTCTGCCTACAGAGAATATTTTGTGTGCATTCTGCATGTGTCTTTAGCTGGGTTATTGCTTGAGGTTGTGGTCAGAAAAGTTTTTTACTCAGGGCAGCAGGCACTTTGCACTATTCTTGGACAGTGGAAGCTGAGTGCAGATTTAAGAGGGTAACGTCACATTCACGTAACAGCTTGCTCTGCAGCACTAGACCTCATTTTAGACTTGCGTATCACTAGTTGGGCATTAGTAATACAAATAAGCCTCTCCTCAGTTCTGTTAATTCCAGCTTCACTAAAATGTGCATATCTCTCGTCATGCATCTGAATCTCTGTAAAGACAAAGCACGTCAATATGTGCTGCAAACTTACTTATTACCTGTCAAAAGATTTTAGCTTACGGCTGTACTTTCGGGTGACACAGAATAGGCATGCTGATGATTCGGCCTCTGTATACATAGACATTGCTACTCTGGTGTCAGAGAGCGCTTTGAAGGAACATTGAATGGAAACTGAAGTTGGCCTTTGCCGAGAGGTTACTGCAAGAGGTCTGATTGCAAGGAGACTGAAATGGTGCTTTTACAAGCTACATAAAATGAAGAAACAAAGTGCAGGTGTTGTCATCATTGCCTCATTTTCTAAGTAGACTGCAATCTACTGACACGTCAGATTTCTGGGTGCAGATAACAAGGCCCTAAGCAGCCCCGCAACTAACTTCAAAATGTGGTCATGAAGTCCTTTTCGGCGTATACATCAGAATTTGAATTTAGTGAGCGGCAAATTTTTAAATGTAGTTTTCTCAGCAATAAATGCATTTTTTCGCTGCCACACTGACATCAGCAAGTTGGTTTGATTCGATTTATTGGGGGTTAACGTCCCAAAGCGACTTACGCCATGAGTGACGCCGTAGTGAAGGGCTCCGGAAATTTCGACCACCTGGGGTTCTTTAACGTGCACTGAATTTGCACAGCACACGGGCCTCTAGAATTTCGCATTCATCAAAATTCGGCTGCCGCGGCCGGTATGAAACCCACGTCTTTCGGGCCAGCAGCCGAGCACCATAACCACTGAGCCACCGCGGCGTGCAACAAATTGGGAAAGTGCAGACAGAATGAATTTTTTCCCAAGAACAACAGGTTTCATGGAGTTGTTTTTGCATCCCTTTAAAAACTAGTGTTGGAGTTCAGTGAGCAGCTTTCACGTAAGTAACAAAACACTATGGTTGTTAAAAACCTTATTTAAGTGAACATTTAGGAAAGGTTTATTTTGGCTTGAAGTCTGGTTTTGTACTGAGTACTAAAGACTACTGGATATATTCACTAGTGCACACAATGAAACTGAAATGTGGGCTACAAAGGAATTAAATTTTGGGGTAGGAGGAGGGGTGCAGTCTTCTTGCAATGTTTATTCTTTGAAGACAGTATAGATATGCTCACTGTCCGAGGAGTAACAATGCTCTGTCCTTGTTTCAGGGCCATTGGAGCTGTGAATCCTGTCCGGGGAACGAAGACAGAGCACTCGAAGAAGAAGCAACACTGCCCCTCTTCAAA
Source organism: Amblyomma mixtum (assembly GCF_055824585.1). Taxonomy (NCBI): domain Eukaryota; kingdom Metazoa; phylum Arthropoda; class Arachnida; order Ixodida; family Ixodidae; genus Amblyomma; species Amblyomma mixtum. The sequence goes on from NC_143016.1 coordinate 171,483,598, forward strand.
AGTTCCTTCCCTCATCATGCAAGACTTTGACTTTTAACTGTTCTGAAATTTGACAACTTTTTAAATCAATATTTTGTGTACGCTGTGATAAACCAAACAGCCTGTGGCATGACTTATCATGCAGTAGTCACAAGAGTGGATGTACTATGTATAGAGAATCAATGTTATATGGTTACACTGATAAGTCAAACAGCTTGTGGCATACTTTATGTCCTGTTGCTTCTATCTCACTTCATTTCGTACTAGTGTCAGGCAAGACACAATTTGCTTAAGATGCCTTATTTATGCTTATACTTGCTGTTACACTTCAGTGGCTGGTTGTATGAATTGTAGCACTACTTTCTATCTTGTCTGTGTTACTTTTTTCATTTTAAAGTTATTGTAGTCTCAAGATAAGACGTACTAACTGGAGTGAAAAAATGTTTTGCAGTTAAACTGTGGTAAGGCAAACAGCCCATGGCATCCGTTATGTCCTGCTGCTTTCATCTTGCTGCTTAATGGAGCACTAGTCATGAGCAAAGCATATTTTTCCAATACTCTCCTTTTGCGTATGCTTGCCATTAGTTTAGTGACTGGTTGTGTTCATTGTTCAGGTATTATTACTTCGTGTCGTATTCATTGTATTGTATTACTATTTTAGAGTGAATCATGCCATTCTGTATGACAGAAAGGCACAGATTTCGTTTCTACTTTACTTGCCATTACTGCATATTTTCCATGCTTTTACTGTATGCCTGTAGTGCAGGCAGGGCAACGTAAGTTTCTTTTTTTCTTCGGCCACCCTCCTACCGTTTAACTTAATTCAGTGATGCTGAAAGATATTACTGTATAGTAAAATATCAGCCATGATTGCATTGTTTAACACTGCATATTTTCCAATATTCTTGAATACTCACTTGCCTTTGCTTGTGATTGTTTAAAAGCGGTGAAATATTTTATTCTATTGAAATGTGGCAGCAGTCATAATGTTCTGTATCTGTTTTTATGTCAGTCATTAAAAGATGATGTGAAAGAAATAAAGTGTGTGAAATGACAGAACATGGAGCTTCACAGAAAATTTCTGTGAGTCATGAAAAAAAAGCTGTTAAATGACAGAAAATATGGTAAGCGAAAATGGAACATGACAGAATTTTTCTGTTAGCAGCAAATTGGAAAAACCTGTGAAATGACAGAAAAAAGTAAAAACAGAAAATTTCTGTCATCCTCACAGACATTTTCTGTTAATTTCCAACAAGAAACCCTGTGAAATCACAGAAAAAGTAAAAACAGAAAACATACAATAACAAAAAATTTCTATCGTCTTAACAGAAATTCTCTGTTAGTCGAAAACAGAAAAGTCTGTAAAATGACAGAAAAAGTAAAAAACCGAAAACATAGCATAACAGAAAATTTCTGGCAGGCCAGCTGCCAGAAAATTTGTTTTTTTCAATAAATATTTTTTACAGTGTAGGACCCTTAAAGACCCTTAAAGACCAGCCGTTATCTTGCGAAGGTAAGATAACCGCTTATTCTTAAGGGTAACGGAGTGGATTCCAAGAGGAGGCAAACGTAGCAGAGGACGGCAGAAAGTTAGGTCGGCGGATGAGATTAAGTTTGCGGGGATACAGTGGCCGCAACTGACAAAGGATAGGCATAATTGCAGAGACATGGGAGAGGCCTTTGCCCTGCAGTGGGTATAGTAAGGCTGATGATGATGATGATATCCTAGGACTGGAGAGGATATGGAGAAGTTCAGAAGGGAGAACATATGACCCCTTTTTATTAACACTGGATTCGCCTGATCGCTGCTCCTCACCTGCCTAATCACCATGACATCGCCTTCGTTAGCATGATGACTTATCTAACACCCCGGCTAGGCTGGCAAGAATCAGTAAAGATCTTGCGTTAAAGGCTACGGGGTTCAGCTTCCAAGGGCGGCCTGTACGCATAGCGCGATTCTCATCACCCATGGCAGCGTCACAGACTAAGCTACCACCCGGCTTAGTCAGTCTGCAAGTGGTCTCACCTCTTGGAGAGTACGCCGGCAGTCTGCACGAAGAAGCCGCCCAGGGTTCCCGCGTGGATGAGTGATTTTCGCACAAGTGACCACTGGGCGAGCAGCTGCATGTCGATCCCCAGGCGGAGCGTGTAGTATCCGGGCCTCTTGAGGTACACGGCCGGCTCCAGGGAGAACAGCACGTGGATGCCCCGCACCAGGCTCAGCTCCACTAGGCGCTGCACTAGGGAGCCGCTGGGATTCTCGACGGGCGGCCACGAAAGCTCGTGCTCGGCCATCACCTCCCTGACGAGATCTGCGTCCAAAGGAACGCATATGACAAGAACCTCCCGTACTATCTTCCCTATTTCACACATCTGATTTTCGAATACGGGCGAGAAATGGAGAGTAGATGCCTGGATTCAAACTTTCTCAAACTGGTAAGCAGTAGTGCGTGTGCATACAACGCTATCCTCTCAAGTGTCTGCTTCAGCTTGACAAACAATTGTCATTGAGGAAACAGCGTGTCACGTTCTTGGTAAAGTACGCATATTCGAAAAATAGGTGCCGTCGACCAGACGAAAAACCAGACCTCGAAATCTTCAGAAATGTTGTTGATAGAAATACAAAAGGCCTACAGAGCTACCATGCGCCAATCCGAATTTTTTTTCTTCTTCCGTTCTGACCCCGACGTCGCCACCCCTTTCTCTCTCCCACTAGGCCCTCGTTACCATCTCAGTCGACAGTGAGTGCTGAGTGGCTGTCGAAAATATTGAACTGAAACCAGCACGGCAGTCTGCTCAGAATGGAAATGAGCTTCTAGCATATATAAACACTTAGCATTAGAACCCCAGCATTGGAAATGCCTGACCCTCCGAAGCCTTGGTTGGCAGGCGGCGAAATGGAGAATGGTATCCTTCATTTCCCTTTTAGGAAATAGGAGTAAGAGTTAAAGCAGGGATGGATAATTCCGAGAAGGTCCGAGGAGCCGGGTGGCCGGTGGAGGAGAGTCGAAGGGGGTACGATGTGTCACAAGGTGACTGACGGACTGGATCACGCCACCCGCCCGCATGGTCTGAACCCAATATTGGCAGCATCTGCCCTGGACAGAGTGAACACTTCATAACAGCATACTCTCCGCATCAATCACAATTGTCGTCTAATTTTATAACTCCGGTTTTAAAATAAAGGCGATGCGTGCTCGAAGCAGGTAATGGTCCCTTGTTAGCAAGGGGAAAATACTACCCACACAAGACAAAAGCGGCAAGAAGATCAATATTTAGAGCTGCTGTGCGGTTGCTACGCCAGGAAGCCGGCGGCTTTCTGACTGAATGCAGAATAGGATAACTACAGGGAATCGATGCACTAACACACTGTTTGAAACTCAATCGCCAACTCAAGCAATGAGCTGACTACAGTACAACCAACCGGAGAAAACTGTTGCGCCTTTAATTTCAAAGTGGCAGCTCTTCTTAGCTCTTTTCTCAGGTTTGAACCGTTCTCGTCGGCACCATCTTCATAGCACTGCGGACCCGCATGATGCCTCTCCAGAGCACCGTACGGTGGGTGAACCCGCCAGTAGAAATGCATCTCTGACTTATGACCCCAGTGCCTGCCGCAATAGGAGGCGGATGCGCTAACTCCTTCGCCTGCCACCAACCTCTCCCTTGGCTTGCTGACCACGCCGTTGCATGTTCTTTGGTGGCTGGATTAAGTGTGCCGACCGGCAAGTAACAATGCTTAGTTCGGAATGCCTCCACTTCATGAGGACGAAAACGCATTGCTTTTCTCCGTAGGGCGATTGCGCGCGTACCGTATTCTACTCGTAGCAGTTGCATTTCTCCTTTCACTATTTTTGATAAAACATTGCAGACTGTGGTTGCTATCACTAGACACAAGGCTAACACAGTCTGAGTACTTTGCAATGAAAAGTTGAGCGTACAAGCGCCACTGCAAAGTGTCTGTTTTCGGCAGCTCTCGTGCCGCTTAAATTAACAATCCCTATGTTTTATAGAAGAAAAGAAGACAATCTATAAAATCGTCTTCAAATTGGTGAAGGACAGGCCTGAACTACCACTTCTATTGTATCGCGGGATCCCTACGTGTTTGAAAAATACCAGTTAACAACTCTATATTGTGTTTGAGTGCCACTTCGCACAGAAGTGCACCCTAGAGGCCCGCACAATCGCCATCGAATTCTAGGTCACGTTTTTCGACCATGCAAATCGCTTTGTAAAGCAGGCTGTGTAGCGCAAACGTTTCATCACTGAAACCACGAGGCTCTCGTTACTTCATTTCCAAGCTCAAACTTTGGACGACCTCGCGACATGTTGCTTCCGGCACCTCCTCTGACTCCTGCGGTGTGAACGGAGAAGGGCGGCTGTGACGTTGGCTGTGCGTTTCCAGCAGCTCAAGCTTCCGCTTCACTTCATCGCATGTGAAAAGCACACAAAGCTAACAAACAAACTGCTTCCCTATCTCCATTTCATTCACGGTCAACGTCAACTTACCAGCAGCTTTTTACCCCCCGCCCCCAACTTGGCAAGGGAAAGTGTGAGGAAAAAGAGAAAACCTGTCTTCGAGCCCGTAGTGGAAGGCAGGAGCGCGTTTTCTTATTTCAGTGAATCCATGTTAAAAATTATTAAAAAAAATTGGAACTCGAACTCTCATCCCTGTCAACAACTGATATTTCGCGTCGGTTTCTTTGCTGGCCTCATTAGCAGGAAAAGGTAATTTTCCGATGCGTATGACTTCGTTTTGCGTGTCCGGTCTAGCGTCTTTCTATATCGCGTCTTTCTAAATTTACACATTTCATGTCATGACAAAGCGCTGCCACTAGTGATTCCTGTTTCGCATGAACATTCGTTTTGTACGAATATTAGTACGAGTGTTGGATTCGTATTCTCTTCGGTTCTTTCACTCTTCGTCTCGAATTTGATTCGTTTTTATCTACACGATGGTTTTCGATTCGGTTGCAAAATGAACTATCTGCAATTGATTCTTCTTCGAATGTGCTATTTGCACACGCCTAGGTAATATACTTATCGTAGCCGAGCTGCAAAAGACAGGTATCCGAAACTGAGCGGCCTTACCACTGTAATATACATGTCTTTCTCGACTCTCTTCCGACTGTCAGCGAAGCCAAGGAAAGCACGCAGGAATGTTTCTCATGTGTTTAATGTATGGTGTTAATCAATGGAAAAAGTAGTGGAAATATTTTATGAAATATTGATTAGAAAGCAGAAACAAAAAATTGGCTGCGCTTTAGCTGTCGTTAATCCTGGTAGAGTAGCAAGAGGGACTAACGTGCACAAAAGTGGTATACTCCATGCGGCATATGACGAGCATTTTGCGGCACTTTGCGGCAACTGCGGCATTTTGGCGAGCTATAGCACGAAACATTGAAACGAGCCAAGCGACATGCCTGCTGATAATAAAGGTCATGAATTGGCTGTCTCGATCCCAGATTCCGCCTGTAGATGGCGCTGCAACGCGGTTTTCCGTTGCTCCGCTTCCCGCTGCGGGGATATACCACTTTTGTCCCCGATAGTACATACCCCCGCTTACGCTTAGGCTTCCCTTGAAAGTAAGACATGACACAGCGTTCGGAGGCCGTGTGAGCGGATGCACTTCACATGCGCTCCGTAAACTTTACCCTTTACGACCGAATCACCGCATCCCAGTCGTCTGGAGCTAGTGTTATCAGTCTCCGCTTCTCGTCAGGAACCTGGCCATACCAGCCTCTCCCCGTTTGGAATAGCACATCAAGAAGCAAGTCCATATCTTTTCCTCACAGCGCTGCGCTATGACGCTAAGCCTTGCGACGTAGCAGCCACCGATACCGAACGCCGCTAGAGACGCAGCTTGTCGCTCGGACCACCGGCGCGTCGGCGCCTGGACGGTGGCATGGAACTCATTATAGTAGAGGGAGAGGACATATCACTCTCGGAACTGACCTCTACCGAGACGGCGAGGCCCGCGGCGTGCGCACCAGCTCCATGCACTGACGTCACTCCGCGCATGCGCACAGCTGGTGGAGCGTGGTGCCTCGGCTCAGAGCGCAGCCACGCTGACCTCGCGAAGCGGCTGGCGTAGAGCTAGTAGCTATCGCTACAAAACAATTCTATGCCCTCGAAAGGATCCGAACCCATTACCTAAGACAGTTCACCGGAAATAAACTCTGAAGAACTCGAAAATAAATGATGCGAGTCGCCTTTACGCTGACGCTGCAATGGCGCGGGGAAGCAAGCGCGAGCCTTGTTTTCGCCTGCAATGCCAACGCCACGTCCCACAGAAAGGCCTGCGCTCACCTTGCCCTTTCGCACACCTACACAATCTAAGAACTACACCGGTAGTTAGGTCTTTGCTGAACTTTCTACCCTTTGCGTAGGCGTCCACAACACCACCGGCGGACAGGCACGGGTAAAACTACACCTTGAGGCACACAACAGGGAAACTAAACTCGCTATTTCGGAGCCAAGCGTGTCCCGAACCACCCAATGGCTATCGGGTACGAGAGGCCGACAAAACGAACCGCCTTGTCAATGCAGGTTGCCCTTCGGGCGCTGCCGCATTTGTGAGTGCAGGTATCCTTGTTTGCAAGCGTACCCAGGCTGACTATCCAAAATTGTTCCTTAGCTGAGGTGTGGCTCGTTACAGCACATATGATGCCACGCGTACTACTCGCTACCACTTGCAGATACGAATACAACATCAAAAGCGCTCAAATCTAGAAGTTATCGGACAAAAAATAATGAATTTAGGACTTAAAGGTAATCGGATAACTAGATTGCGGTTTCACAAAATTCTTAGGTAATTGCAATTCAGCTTGGATATCATCTAAGCTCGAATTCAGTGAGCTCGCGGTACGTTAATGACACACTTCAGGCCGCGACCACTAGGCCTCGTCACATCTCGCCTAAAACCAACTTGCTTCTGTTGGCATACACAAAGAATAGAAGGGTTCAATGAAAGATCCAGTGCCAGACATGCCTATGTGGTCACGTCCACTGAAGGCCTGCTGGAAACATCGCTGCATAAGGTGTAGGTAGCGCTTGTGTGATACGCCCAGCCCTTCATGCTCGTAGTCAAAGTCTGTCAGCAGCAGCTTCTTGAAGAAGGACAGGTATACGCTGATCATCAGCTGGAGGAAGCCACTTTTGGGTGAAAGCGTCTGTGAAAGGATGGGAGGAGTCAGAAATGGCCACCCATGCAGGGAAGCCACCTTAATTCGAGATTGCCTCGACTACACAACACTAGGACAATAGTGGAGCTAAATGTAGATGCTCACTGTGAGCAATGTTAATCAACCCTGACGGGAAGCTGTTATATTTTACCTTCTGTTATGAGGTATAGGCGCCAGAGATCTTGAAAATTCCAGACTGCGGTCTGGGATTCTGTCCTGTAGCCCTTGGACCAGCAATATTTTTTGTTCTGTGTGTGCCAGTGCGCGGGTGCTAGAGTGAGTTTGTCTTATGCCGATAGCATATTGTATATGCTACATAATACAAACACCTTTACTGAGGCAGTTATGCGGTAGCAAAGCAATCTTCCAGTGCCCTACTCTCTGAAACAAGTTTTACACTAAACAAGCCCGCAGTATTCGAGTGCTTTATTCGGACGTGCGCCGAAATTAGCGCCGTAGGAATACCGATGTAAGCGTGCAAAACAACATCCTTACAATCCCTTTGGATTCAGCGATGTCGCGCACCATGCTCCAATCTTGTGGGACCGCCCTATGTAACGATCTCTCTACCACTGACTCAGTGTTCATAAAAAACATTATTTTCCTGATATCTTTGTCTATTGCACCGAAACCCACCTTTATTCACACACTACTATACCTGAAGACGCAAAATTATCTACCTTTAAATTTTTTTTAACGTTTTCAAAACAGTCACAGATACGTGGATGCGTATGCATGTGCTTTGTGCTACAGTTGAACGAAATGACGATCAAATAACTAAAATACGTAATCACCTTTTTGTTGTTGCTTTTAAGGGGCGCGATAATACTGAAAGCCACCAGCATCGAACGCGAGCCCTGTTATTTAATATACAGGATAGCCGCTTTGATTAGTAATCTCAAGCGTCAAAAATACTCTTTTTAAAGCATCTTGAGTGGCTTTGCCGTGTTGCGCACCTATAAAAACGCGTCGCTGCCCATAGTTCATCGCCGAAATCTATCTTCTTTTCATAATACCAAACAGAAATTGCTTTTAAGCATTAAAAATGTGAGGGGCGCCATTTTTACAATGTGCAACAGCGGAACGGCCAACTTTACGAGGTTTCAAAGCGGAATTTTCAGTTTCGCGATTTCGAACCACAACGCGATTCTGAACAATTAGGAACAGGGCTTGCCTTCAGTGCTGGGGGCCTCTGATTTCGTAATATAATCTGTGCCCAAAACAAAAAAGAAATTAAAATTTCATTAAAGAATTGATGTCAAATATGCCACCTTTAATTGCTCTCCATCACGTTGATGACTGCTTTGCTCTACGAAGTACCTACAAAGGCCCCCATCTACGTACTTCTGTTTACAAAGTAAATCTCTGCAAATGATAATGAAGTCACCTGGTACAATATATCTTCACTACTATACTAGGAAATATGTTTCAAATGCAGCGGCATGTCTTCGGCTGAATCTCGCCAGACGGAGAATACACCGAATCATTGCCATGGTTAGCGTTGCCGGCATGTGGTAACAGGAGGCTATTTCAGTTCATATCAGAAGTCAGTATTATTCTGCAGTGCCTTGTTTACAATCGGTAACTTCGCAGGGAGCATGTGGGTTCACTCAAGAATTCAATAGGTACCCTTTATCAATGGGCACATTTGTCGGCAGCATTTTTCAAGCAAAATGACTGACACTGGGCTGAGCTTGGATCGCAGTATTTTATACTTTGTCATGTAGGAGAACACCATGTACTCCTGACATAGTGCGCCGATATATGCAGCAGAGAGCTTTGTATTGTTCAAAAGCTAATTTTTTTGAGGTTACAGGTTTTAACATATAGGTGTCGAGTTTTATGTCAAAAACGACAGAGATCGCAATAGCTTCTTGGAAGAAACAGCGCTAAGACGAAGGACAAAGAAAAGACAACAGGACCGGCGTTGACTATCAACTGAAAGCTTTATTAGAAACAACACGCAATATATACTCCATCGACAACTAAGAGCGCATGGCAACACCAAAAGCTACGATGATACATCAATCACCTGGATCAAGATACTTTAGTTCACAGTCATGAACTGTTACAGAAGGGATGCTCACGCACGAGTCACTGTTTTTTTTTTGGATATGAAAGGCTTCACTGATTTCTCGTGTTAGTTTATCTTTGTGCTTGTACAGTATCTTAGTTTGATTAAAAATGGGGGTACATGATATTTCAGAAGAATCAAGTTGGTTATTCTGGGAACAGTTCCTGTAATGCAAGGCCAAGTTTGACGACCGAGCCTCTTTTAAAGAAGTGTTGTGGTCTCTTAAGCGGGTGTTCAAGCACCTTCCTGTTTGACATATATGTGGGTCTTCCCGCACGTGAACGGCACTTGATACACAACCCCTTCAGCACAAGCGACAAACCTCAGGTCATGCTTAATCTGGCAAACTTTTTTTTTGTTTTTCTTCGTTTCTTTTCCTCTTCCCTGGCCCCTCTATCTACAATGGCGCACAATACGCCGAGCTTGTTTGGTGCAGAGAAAAGAACATCAATACCATATCTGCTGCCTGACTGCTTCAATGGCAATGGCAGATATGGCGTTGATGTTCTTTTCTCTGCACCAAACAAGCTCGGCAAATTGTGCGCCATTGTAGATAGAAGGACCAGAGAAGAGGAAAAAAACGAACAAAAAAAGTTTCCAGATTAAGCATCACCTGAGGTTTGTCCCTTGTGCTGAAGGGGTTGTGTATCAAGTGCCGTTCACGTGCGGGAAGACCTATATATGTCAAACAGGAAGGTGTTTGAACACCCGCTTAAGAGACCACAACACTTCTTTAAAAGGGGCTCCGTCGTCAAACTTGGCTTTGCGTTACAGGAACTGTTCCCAGAATAACCAACCTGATTCTTCTGAAAAATCATGTACCCCCCTTTTTAATGAAACTAGGATGCTGTACAAGCACAAAGATAAACACGGGAAATCAGTGAAGCCTTTCATATCCAAAAAAGTAGTGACTCGTGTGTGAGCGTCCCCTCTGTAACAGTTCATGACTGTGAACTAAAGTATCTTGATACAGGTGATTGATGTATCATTGTAGCTTTTGGTGTTGCCATGCGCTCTTGGTTGTCGATGGAGTATATATTGCGTGTTGTTTCTAATAAAGCTTTCAGTTGATAGTCAGCGCCGGTCCTGTTGTCCTCTTTTCTTTGTCCTTCGTCTTAGCGCTGTTTTTTCTAAGAAACATGTACCAACTAGCTCAACTCTCCGTTTTATCGCAATAGCTATCGGTTTTATGAAGTGTCAGCTTTACGTAAGCAACACACACGTACCGCGTCAAAGAAGCAGGGTTTTTCCTTCAAAGAAATTGTTCACGAACCGGGAGTTCTATTTTCTCCTTCATTCATTAGATGCACACTCCGCACGTACATGGCAGTTTTCATTTCTCGCAAAATGTAGTTAACATTTTTTTGTCGCTCAAGAGAGTGGCGTCTACTGCAGGCTACATTATCTGTTTTGTTAGGAGATGTTCCACAACGAAGTGTTTAGCACAGAGAGTGAGTACGACTATCAACAGTTTGAAGTTGCGGAATAAACTGCAATATGTTGCAAAAAGTTGTTGCACTGTAACGCAAGAAGATGATTGCCTTCAGTGTGCTTCGATTACATGCAAACAGCTTTCAATTATATTATTAAGCACACGGCGGGTAACCCATGCCGCCAAATATAAAGCAGATGCCAGGAATGCGTTTCACTCCAACAACCATCTGCTTTTCATATGCTGGCAGAATACACGGCCACTAACTCCGACCATTGGATTTTTTTTTGGAACTTGGACTGGTTACACGAACCAAATGTCTTAATCTCTCGTCTTGCTTGTCCTTGCAAGAAAAGTGTACAAACCCGTCGCGTTTCACTGTGGCGCAGTCTACCGATCTTGGCCGCGAAGTCTAATACCACAGCGACCACTATATCTGCTTTCAAGCGCAGCTATTTTCACAAACTCACGGGCCAGCTCTTGTCCTTGCCGCAGACAAACATGTAGAAGTCGTCGCAGGGCTGCCTTTTCAGGTCTAGAGAGCTGCTGATGTCGGCTACCCAGTCGATGCAGTGGGGCTGCCAGCAACCAATTAAGGCCCTGCAGCACCGGAAAGTCCGAGCAAAATGAACCTTCAGAAGGAACATCTTGTGCCCGCAACTGGCGCTTGATTGCATATCTGCACATCGGAAATTACATTTTATTTCCGAACTTCTGCAGCAAGTTACATCGACTGGAGCAGTAGCAGTATTTGTGAGAACAGAACAACACATGAAATCCTGCTGCGGTATAGCCGTTAGGTGTTAGTCCTACAAAAACCACTGAAAAAGAAAAAAATCGAAGGAAAAGAATGAGAGTACCAAGATAAAAGTTCACGAGGTTTCGGGCTCTCCCGCAGAAACAATGAGCCGTGCATAGTGACAGTTTACGTCTACCTGCGACTTGCTACTTTACTAGCCAGCGTACTTCGCTGATTTTCAACATCGCCTTGGAAGTCTGGCTCATAAACCTGCGGCGGAATATAAAATAGCTGGTTTACTTCAACAAAATAAGCTTTTTTTAGTACAGTCGGCCATATCCTCAACTATCGTTAGTTCAACCAAAGCTTATTAGTGACATTTAATAATAAGTTGTGCCCCATCTCTGTATGCTCACGTCTACACGTACAGCATGCATGTAGAAGTACAGAACGGAGGTGCAGTGGTATATATTTTGAGAAAACTGCTTGCGAGCAATTCAGTCTAGTCGCTGTTCTTATTGTCATTGTAAGCACAGTGCACGACCTTCGTCTTCACCTGTACATATTCATAACCAACGAGCGCCCGTCGTTGTCATCTGTACATACATGTACTCATCATCATCGCTCCTCTTCGTCTTGGGCGAGTGGCCGCAGTTCTTGCGAGTGTGAATAAAGCTCACTGCGTCATGTCTCACAAGTGGTGGAAGATGCTCTGGAACACTGCGTCCTTTCTTCCGCCACACTGCAGCTATACGTTCCGGTTGCTACCTGCTCGGACCATCCCCCACAATGGCAACCGTCAACCGACATCCCACTGGCGCTGCCGCTGGGTCTTCTCCTGTCTCCGCAGGTGTGCTTCCTCCCGATTCTAATCACTCGGCCGGCAGCAATGACACCATCACACCCGCTGCTAGGCAATCCCCTGGACACCCCACGTTGACTATCACCACTCTTCAGTGCGAGCCTCCGACCTTTGCGGCTGTTCGTGGCGACGACATGGAAAACTGGCTCGACCAGTACAACCAAGTGAGTGCCTATAATCGATAGGACTTACCTATAAAGCTTCTCAACACCTCCTTCCATCTGGCTGCCGTGGCCGAGGTTTGATTAGTGAACCAAAAACATGCCATGCCAGACTGGATGCAATTTGTCTCACAGATTTGACAAGCTTCTGGAACCACTTCAGCAAAATTCCGACATTTACAAAAAAAGTTAGATACACGTGTTCAGCTGCCGGACGAACCCTAGACGTCCTATATTTTAAATGCACTTGCCATGTGTCGCCGTGTCAGCAACACTATGTTCGAGCACGATCGAGTTCGCCATGTTCTTAAAGGACACGGATCATTTGCTTTCAATACGCTAGCTGCTCACAACTATAACACAGTCCAACACATCCGCACCACCTGTCGCCGTCTAGACGACCTTCAGTCGCTTCGCTTGAAAGAAACCTGGGGCCCCCTTACCCCCCCCCCCCCCCATCCAGCCGAAGTGGTCTTACGCTTCCTCGTTCCTTCCATTACCCGACAGGAACTGCTCGCCTCCCATTTACCACCAGTGGTGTCCCATCCCCACCCACTTTCGTCCCCACCTTTGCGCGATCTCAAGGACGAGTTCGCTTCCGTCACTTACCTCACTGCTCCGGACACATCTGTATCCCGTTGCGTGGCTGACATATGCATGCCCAGGTTGCTGCGAGTCTGCTGTTGCTATCTACCCTCCCCACCCGCTGCCTGTCGAGTCGACTCTCGCCTCCTCATACCCGAGGTCCGCTATGTGTCCTGTTTTACGTCCACCTCCTCCTCCTGCGGTGTGTTACTGCTCTGGGATTTGCTGCCACCTTGCCCGCGTCTGCTTCAGGCCCGACGTTTGCCACCAATGACACGCGTAGCTCCTGGTATGGTGACTTCCGCCACGACGACACGTACGCTTCGTATGTTTATCGTCTGCTTTTCGCCGCCAAGGCACCTCCTCGCTCCTCCTCTCCGTCGACCTCCCGTGACCGCTAGTCCAACGTTCGGTCGACGCGTTGCCTCTCCCTGTCACCCTACCGCCGCTCCTTATCGCCTCTTCGTCCACGCTCTCAGACCACTGACCACATGGAATACTAAATTGTGCTGGTTAAGGAGGTAAAACTGCACCGCCGCCGGCCTCTCAGTTCCTACTCTGCCGGCTTCAAACATGTTACCTGTTGATATTGAAGGAACTATTGTAGAAACTTTGATTGATACAGGCATTGCTATTTCCTCATTTGTTCTGTTCGGTGTTCTCATCTTCGAAAGGGGCTCACTCTCTATTGCGGTCCTTCTCTCCGTGCTTCTAATCAAGAATCGATGCATCCTTAAGGACGGTGTACAGTACGCGTCACTATCGACGGCATCGTGCATCACATCGAGTACGCTGTGCTTCCGTCCCTGCTTGTCCCCTTACCCTCGGCTGGTATTTCCTCCACTCTGCGCATGCTGTAGTGACATATTTTCCTCCTGCTGCACAAGTTACTAAATCCACCCTTCCTGCTGCTCCTGTCCTACCTTGTCATCGCTTTGTCACCACCACAGACCATGTAGTTTATCCCGGCTGCGAAGATGTCCTCTCAGTTGCTTCTGTCCACGTCAACGCGGTGAAGTTTTCTTCACACCAAGCCCTCGTTTTGTCTCAAGGGGTAATTTTCTCGCCGCGCCCATGCTTAGCTTCACCAATAGGCCTTCACTTCTCGCTGGCTTCAACACAACATCATAGCCCATGCTGGTGTGCAAAGGCACTGCAATCGCCTCTGTGGCTACAGCTCAGCCTGTCATAGTTCTTTCCTCTTCCCCATAAAGTTTCGATGTTTCCACCTATGCTTCTCCTCCTGCACGCATTTCAGCTACAATCAGCACCGATTTCATGCCGGCTTAAAGAGAATTGCTTGCCGTCTTGAACAAGCATGCCGCGTCCTTCGATACCCAGTTTCGGCCAAACCTCCGAAGCTACGCACCCCATCCACACCGACGGTTCGAGCATGGTTCGCCGTTGCCCTTACCGTCTGTCTACTAGTGAGCACAAAGTTATTTAATAAAATGTCACCGACATGCTCAAACGCCACATCATAGGCAATTCCTTCAGTTCCTGGCCTTCAGCTGTTGTGTTGGTGCAAAAGAAGGATGGATCAGTACGCTTTTGTGTAGACTATCATGCCGTGAATAAGATCACACGAGAGGAGGTTTATCCACCTACTCAGATTAATGACAGCCTGCGCTGTCTGCAAGGTAATTAATTTTTTCCTAGACTCTACCTAAGATCAGGATACTGCAAATACACATGCATGAGGGCGATAAACAAAAGACAGCTTTCGCCACACCCGATGGCTTACCCGACTTCAACGTTATGCGATTCTGCCTGTGCAATGCTTCAGCTACGTTCAAACGCATGATTCACAGCATTCTCCACACCTTGAAATAGAAAACTTGTCTGACTATTGGGACGACATAGTCATTTTCCAGGACTTTTTCTGAGCACCTTGCTAGCTTGGATGAAGCTTTAAGACCACTTTCCGACGCCGGCCTTCAGTTAATCACGAAGAAGTGTTGCTTTGCCTCCACTTCTATCGAAGTCCTAGGCGACATCGTCAGTAAGAAGGGTGTGCAGCCTGACCCTGGCAAATGTGCTGCCATTCTACAG
Organism: Amblyomma mixtum; assembly: GCF_055824585.1. Lineage (NCBI taxonomy): Eukaryota > Metazoa > Arthropoda > Arachnida > Ixodida > Ixodidae > Amblyomma > Amblyomma mixtum. The sequence goes on from NC_143016.1 coordinate 171,498,663, forward strand.
TTTCCCCGCCCGACTGGCGTTAAAGACCTGGGCATTTTTCTACGCTTAGCTTCATAGTTCGATCGCTTCTTCCGCAGTTTCACCTCGATTGCGGCCCCTTTCCATCAACTACTTGGCGTCAGCACGCCTTTTCTCTGGTTTGAAGCATACGAGGCCGCCTTAACGATCCTAAAACAGGCTCCCATATCTGAAACGATACTGGCCCATTTTGATGACAACACGCCAACAATTTTACAGTCGGATGCCAGTGCACACGGCATTCGTGCTGTTCTTTTGCATCACCAGCACTGGTCTAGAAAGCGATTGCCTACGCAAGTCACTGAACAGAACTACGCGATGACAGAACAAGAGCGCCTCGCTGTTGTCTTAGCTGTTCAGAAATTTGGCCCCTATTTATACGGCTGCCAATTCACTGTCGTCACTGACCATCATGGCCTATGCTGGTTGTCGTCACAGAAGACCTTGTCCGGGCGCCTAGGACGGTGGATTCTATGCGTGCAGTTATTTGACTTTAGCTTCACCTGCAAATCGGGGGGGGGGGGACACAATGACGCCGATGCGCTCTGGCACTGCCCCTCGCTTCACCTTCACATACCTGCGTGATTGCCGCATTTCCATCCCTCCAATCTGCTCATTCAACTGCTATCTCGACCTTGACAGTCGAGAGCAATTATTTCATGCCAGGTCCCATGCTCGGTGATCTCGCCTCAACATAGCGCGCTGACCCTTGCTGTCGGACTCTCACGGATCGTCTGAATGGCGCTACGCGGCCTTCCTATGCTAGTCTACGTCACTCACCCAGCAGTTGCAAGCTGGTCGAAGACATTTGTCTTTGGCGCAATTATAGCGCCCTCGGTCACTCCTGGGTACCTCTCATACCCCGTTCTCTTCGCGATTTTGAAGGCATTTCACAACGACCCATTGACCGGCCCCTTAGGCTTCCAGAAAACGTTTCAATGCATGATGTGTTGCTTCTTTTGGCCTGGGCTCATAACCTCTGTTGAAAATAAATTGCCGCTTGCATCTCTTGCCAACGCCACAAACGGGTCATGTCTCCTACTGCGAGCCTTCTACAACCTCTACCCTATCCTCTCCTCCCCTTCGAAGTCGTTGGAATTGTCCTTTACGGTCCGTTAGCGCTAACTGCATCAGGCAACCGTTGGATTGTCACAGCCATCGACCACTTAACCAGATACACTGAAACGGCACCGGTTTCTTCCGGCTCTGCTTCTGAGATTGTCAGTTTCTTCCTGAATTCCAGACTTCTGCGCCATGAAGACCCTCGTGTCCTTATCAGTGCGGCAAGCCATTATTCTCCAACGTCCTTGCCTAAGCGCTTCATGCTCCTAGAAATGTCCACAAAACGGCTTTCGCCTATCACTCCGAGGCCAATGGGCTCACAGAAAGCTTACATTGCACGCTCTCAGATATACTGTCCACGTATATCCAGTCCGACCACACCTACTGGGACATCATGCTCCCTTTAGTTAGCCTTGCTTAAACACTGCACTGCAAGGAACAACCGCTTTTTCCCCGTTTTTGCTTGCGTATGGCTGTGCACCGAACTTCACTCCGTAAACATCTTTCATCTGTGCCCCCCCCCCCCCCCCTCCCTATGTTGTCGTCGGCCTTCGTGATATCTGTTGCTAGGACTGTGCGAACAAGACGGCTGTGAGGTGAGCGACGTATCACTTCGTTTGCAAAGCGGTCAAGACCATCCTCAGCTCCGTATCCTGGGCGGAAACCAATTTGAGCAGGCGAATATTTCTGATGATGGTCGAGCCACCAGGAGATTCGAGTGGCAAGCACTTTTTCATGCAGTTTACAAATGGTTGGGGTAAGAGAAATCGGTCGTAAGGCTCCAAGAGTTGTGGTTGATTTTAATCTCTTTCCCCTCAGCCGCCTCACAAGAAGAATTTATTTAACGTCTTGCCTCCTGAAGGACCATTGCCCGCCTGAATACTGGCGCCTGCCAAGACTCTCGGAAAAGCACCTGTGACTTAACCGACCATGCTAAGTCCCTTTTTCCTGGCGATGAAGCGTTGCTGTGGACTCCAGTGCGTACCACCGGCTTGTGCGAAACATTCCTCAGCCGCTATATTGGTCCGTATACCCTTCTCGAATAAACCTCTCCTATGAGCAATCCCGTAGCACCTGTCAGTCTTGTAATGACCGTCGTTGCCGAGGTGCAGAGGTCGTCCATGTTTCGCACTTGAAACCCTTCGCCCGTCGCCCTACTTTGCTATAGCCTGCACCAGGCCAGTCGCTTTCCTTCGTGAGGGAAGGAAGTGTAAGCACAGTGCGAGACCTTCGTATTCACAGGTACAGTCTTTGTCAAAAGTAACCAGGCTCCATGGTTTGCTTCTCGTTCGTATAACAGAGCCCCCACGGCTTCCCTACAGATGAAAAAGATCTTTGAAGGTGAGAACAAGGATTCTTCTTACCATACAGAGATTTAGAGCTTGAGGGCTTGCATTATAGCTTTAATATACGACTGAGAAGAAAAACGTGCAGCCTGGTTACTTTTGACGAAGTCTGTACATATTTGTATTCATCATCATCGCTCATCTCCTTTTTTTTTTGGGGGGGGGGGGCTGCCGCCATTCATGTTAGTGTGAATTACGCTCGCTCTGTCCTGTCTCACAGCATACCAAAAATGGGTATTCCACTCCCCAAACAAATACACCTATAGTTACAGACGCTAAGTCTTATAGACTCTGACTTTAGCAGCGTGCGAAAATGAATAATGACGACACAAGCCCGAATCAACAAGATGACGCCGTTCTCACGCAGTGTTCGGCGTAGTTACTGTTATTATCAGCATACCACGAATAGGCATTGCACTGTCTAAACTCACGCAACTATATTTATAGACACTGAAGTCCTTAATGTGGACATTTCATCACGGTAGCATAAAAAATATCGATGCTACAATACAATTGTAAAACCTAGATTAACAATATGAGAACTATTATTGCGCAGTTTATGCACGTTATTCTTTTTTCAAGCGAAAGCCTCATTGCATAGGACAAATTTAACTTAATGTTTTGGAAGTACATGTGTGCCTCTCACAAGACATACGCTTTTACTAACACCAGGAACGAGACGTTCAACACTCTTTCGCATATCTAATCCAAAATATTGGAGCCCAAATAAATTAGCCGGCGTACCTAATCGTAGTGGGAACGGCCCAGCAGCAGGCGAGCGTGCACGCGGTGGCGAGGGACACCATGCGCGCGTATTTGTTCCACGCAGGCTGGCGCCAATAGGGCACGGGGTACCGCTGCGTATGTCTCGCCTTGCGTCGCCTTCTCGGAGAGCCTGTGGCCATCGGTTGTGCTGGTGACTGGGAAGAGGCCGCCGCTGAGACCTCGTTGGCAGCAACTGAACCGGGCGACTGGGGTGCCTCGGAGGCGTCAACCAATGGAGCGGCCTCCTCTTCTAGACCACTGTTGAGCATGACGTACTCTGCGGTGGTCATGCCAACCACTGAGACGGCACCTGGGAGCAACTAACTTCGCCTAATACTTGCTTCCTGACTAGTCGGTGCATTTGTAGAAGTTAGGCAAACACAGAACAGGCAAGCTAGCGAACACGACCGCCTCAGTGCCGTGTTTATTTTCTTTACTCGTTAAACAGACAGATGTATTTCTGACCTGGAATTCTTGAGGAATTCAGGTAGCATTGACGCGTAACATCAAAGCGAAACCAAAATAACCCAGAGAGCTCGTCACTGTGTAGGGCGACCCTAATTCGCATTCCAGCCAGACGCTGTAAAGATGTCACAATATTCGAATGCACGCGTGAAAGAAAAATCATCTTGTTTTGCTGATGATGCTTGCTGATGATCAAAGAAAGGCTTGACTGCAGCATCTGTTAGGATCTGTTCCGGGTCATGTCCCGCCGGGATACGCGGCGGAGGAACCGTGCGCAATACGCATGCCTGCGAAATGAGACTTGGAGGGCTTCCTGAGGGTGCGCGAGTTCCTCACCTGGGCAGGAATGAGTAGCAACCAAAGCCTTCACGCAGTAAATCAAATCACTGAGAGGTTGACTGGCAGGCGATCGATGGATCCAAGCGTAGCACAGGACGGTCGATTCTTCTTCTCTCTCGATGCAGCGGCGACTATCCTCGTGACTGTGCTGCACGAGGAAGCTTTTTTCATGGGCCGATATGGTCACGAGTACTACTGCATGATTATGATTTCAGTGTTTCATTAATTGCATCTATGCACGTATACATCACCTGATTCTTTTTTTTACTTTAAATCTCGCACAAAATACCTGTCCACTGGCGCAACAGCAACAGTGCGAACGTTGTAAGGCAATCCTGTGACGGATAGCGGAAACGAGACAAAGAGAAGAAAAACGAGCCTGCGATATCTGAAGCAGTAATTAAACAGTAACGCAGTAACGGCAAAGCAGTAACGGCAAAGTTCTGGCCAAGAAATCAGAAGAAGTCAAGACTGTTATCCGCATTGAGAAGATGTCTGACCTGGATAAGATCTGCTGAGCATGGGTGATCTCGAATTCCTTGCATGTACAACATTTTCCGAAGTAACAAAATTTTTCACAAGTGACGCACAACCTGCTTTTTGCGCGACGCACGTTAATATCCGCAGTATCCGAAAGCACTGGGATGAATTCATGGCACTAACTTCACCTTCTCGTTCTACATTTGACGTATTTGTACTGACGGAAATCAATATTTCAGCCGATATTTTCAATCAGTATGCAATACCAGGTTACCAAGCAATTTCCTGTACCCGACCTGCTAGAAAAGGGGGTGGCGTCGCAGTTTTTGTGAGAGACAGTTGGACTGTCACAGAGCTAAATTCTGACTTCCAGCAAGCAGAAGTAGTAGCATTGCGTTTGAGCACGCCAGCTCTCTCTCTGATACTCTTTTCAGTATACCGACCCCCCTGCTTCAATGGCAGGCTCTTTTTGGCCGAACTTGACAACGCCCTCTCAGCCCACTCGCATGAAGATTATATCTGTGTTATAGGCGATGTTAACATGATACCTTTCGCCCTTCTAGGGCTCTGGTCTCAGATTATCTTGATCTGTTATCAAAATGGGGACTGCAACCAACTATCCAGAAAGCTACGCGAGAAGAATTTCTGTCAGGGCAACTTGTCGTCTCTTGCATCGACCACATAAATATAAGAGCTCCGAATTGTGCCCTACAATCTGCTATCGTCGAAGCAAAGCTGTCAGACCACTACTTTGTCTGTTGTTCTTTAGCCCGGAAATCGAACCCTCCAAGAGCAGATAGCGGTAAAAAAGAAATTTCCATCTGCGATCCCAAAATCTTTTACCGACTGGCATCGGAATACGATTGGGAAGTGTTCTTGGAAAACGTGCCCCCGAAAGACATTTATGATAAGCTTGTTGAGCTATTACAAGAGTTTAATAAAGCGGCTACTCGCGTGGTTGAAATCAGGCAGCGCAATAAAGAAAACTCATGGATGACCTTAAATATACTATCAGCTATAAAAGAAAAAGATTTGCTCTGGGCCCAGTCGAAAAGGGCACCTGCATCTATCCTGCTACGGTCCAAGTTTAAGGTTGCAAGAAATAAAGTAAACGCAATGATTCGTCAGGCTAAAAGAGTACATTTTCGTAACAAGTTCAAGAATGCAGGCTCTGATACTAGAAAAACGTGGTCTTTGATTAACAATCTACGAGGTGTCAAAAGGCGTGGCAATGATGGCAAAGATTTTGTGTCGTATTTCGGCACTGATGAAGAAAAAATAGCTAATGAATTCAACAGGTTCTTCTCGCAAGTTTCGAGCAGTGCGCAACAGAATCCCTTATTTTGTACTCTGAAGAACAGCACAGTTGAATCTGCACACCTACCTTTGCTAAGTGAGGATGACCTCTGTTCAATTATTTTTGGTCTTAAACGCAATAGATCTGTGGGAATAGATGGCATTTCAGTTGATGATTTCCGAACCTTGTTCGACATACTTAAAGGCGTGTTGCTGTCGCTGTTCAACAGCATTATCTCAAGCGGCATGATCCCGGTGAACATGAAAGCGGCTATAGTTACCCCAATTCACAAAGGTGGTGCACGTAATAGGTATGAGAATTATCGTCCTATTTCAGTCTTGCCCTGTTTGACTCAAATATTAGAAAAACATCTGCTGTTTACAATGACAAGTTTTTTAGATAAGCACAAAATCCTGTCACCGTGTCAATATGGTTTTGTACAAGGTAAAGGGACGGAAATGCTTTTGGAGGATTTTTCTGACATGTTAAATCGATCTTTTGAACGTAACCAAGTGGTGTGTGCACTGTTTCTGGATGTCAGCAAGGCTTTTGACAGCGTGTGTCACAGTGTGCTATTGTGTAAACTGTCCAAGTTAGGCTTCCGTGGAGCGTTTCTTTTTTTTTTATTGATACTGTTGACCCTCGCTTGAGGGTCGTTACAGGGAGGGAATACAAATGCAATGTACAACAGAAAAAATTCATGTCTCATAACATCAAGTTGGGTGGCCCCGACACAAAATATCGATAGAACGTTCGAACTTGTGCACGTCCGATTGCTCAACAACTTCAACTGGCAAAGCTTTCGCCAAAAGCTTTCGCTTTTGGAAATTTTTTTACTGCAGAGAACGCAATATATCTCCATTGGCCGGGCAAAGAGCGCTTCTTTGTTAATTAAAGCTGGCGTCCCGCAAGGTTCTATAATTAGTCCCCTGTTATTTAACGTCTACGTGAATGACCTTTCAAACTTTGTTCCTGTAGGCCTGTACCAGTACGCTGACGATACTGTACTTGTAACCGAGTCTCCGAACTACTCTGACTCAATTTCTTCTCTTCAAGCTGCAGCAATAATTTCTATGGACTGGTTCTCAAACAACCTAATTAAAGTTAACAGCTCTAAGACTCAGCTTATATGCTTTCACAGCCCGATGAAGAAGGTAGATTTAAATTATCACCTTTTCTTGCACGGATCTGATTGTTCCCAATGTCAATGTATACCCTTGAGCTATACAAATACAGTGAAATACCTAGGATTATACTTTGACAGTGCTCTTTCATGGAATGATCACTTGTCCCACGTTTGTAAAAAGCTCCGAACCGTCTCCTGTGTGCTTTACAACATCAGGTACTACATGCCGCTTTCAATACGCAAAGTTATCGTAAACGCCCTTGGTTATAGCATACTGCGCTATGGCATAACGATTTATGGTCACTGCGCAGTTCGCTGGAAGTGCAGGATTAATTCTCTCCTACGATCTTTATTAAAAAATATCGGCTATGATTTAGGCCTTCCCTCCAATTCTGATCTCTTTAACGTATTTTCTGTACCTGATTTTGATCGCCTTTTGATGGAAACGATCGTCCTAAAACATTTTTGGCTTAGTGACTATAAGATTCCGTATGTTCCCACACGGTCTCTTCGACCGAAGGAACCTTTTTGTATTCCCCGACGGTCTACAAGATATGGAAGGCGTTTAAGATATTATTACGTTCCCTTTCACTTTAACAGGTTACCTCCAAGTGTTCGCCGGGCAAAAACTAAATACAAAATAAAAAAGATGCTGCGATACATTAATTAGAGGGTATACGACATCATGCATGTGCTTTACCACCTGTCAAGTAAATCTTGTGATGTCATTGGTTACTGCTGTATTTATTGCACTGATCTGAGGTATTGTTATGCCACTTTGGTTTTTCTTCCTTGCGATTTAATCTGATGAGGATTTTTTTTTCCTTCATGTAACATGAGTCTTGTGTCTATTTTGTTCTCACCGTCATACTAATTTGATGTCCGTTATTTTGAATGTGTTTTTTTTTTGCCTGTGTGTATGTCTGCGCGGTTCCGCTGCCTGTCGGGCTCTGCCGCTCAAGCCCTATGAGGCTTTGGCAGGCCGGATTTCTGTACTTTTTTTTAAATATTTGGCGCAATAAAGAATTATTAATAAAAAAAAATTACCAGTTGCCACTAAGGCGACAACAACTATTACGAATATTGGCAGCAAGGAGATAAGAGGCAGGCTTATTAAAATATTGTGAAGAAACCGATATCCAGCCTGCAGCGAAAATGAAGACATTTTATATGTAAAAACATGATGCGGCGAGTCTAGCGGAGTTGCACAAAACTGCTAAATAAAGAGTAAGAGCCATTTGATCAATCAACTACAAGATTTTGTAATTAAAAATGCAACGTATTTACTCGAATCCAGCGCCTCCTCAGTTGAAACGTGAATATGTTTTTCATGCTACGAAAAAAATACAATGCCTTCAATTGTAACGCGCACAAGATTTTCACTCTTCCGCACAAACCGCTGCGGTTTGTGCGCACTGGCGCGCAGTTACACGAACAGTAAAAACCACGCGGACTGAAACTTGAGAAGAGCGTGGAGTCCAAAACAGTCAGAGTCCGTGTCACCACTTCACGCACTTTAGCGTGCATTCCCAGACATCCTTAGAGCGTGTGGGGTAGCGGTCTCGAACACAAAAGAGATGCCCTCGACTCAGCGTGGCAAGCTCATCGAAGACCAGCTACCAAGTGACAAGAGGCTTGGTCGTTTGGTGCACAGCTTTTGCCGGTCGCAAGCCAGAGGAACGGTCGGAGCCAAAGGTTCACAAACAAAACAATGCTTACACAGCAGTGAGACGATACAGACGATTTCACAATCACTAGCCCCAGCGCATACAATGTGATTAACAAAACAATGCAACTCGTGCAAAGTTACACTCGAGAGAGATTACAATACAAAAGAATTATTGCACCTAAAGGCCACTAAAACAACAGAGAGGATAACAAAACAAAACACAATTTGTTCACCGGGCTCTGCGACAGCCCGACGACCAGAGGTTCACGACAGTGCCGTCCCGCTGACTGGCGCGCGCTACCTCTTTGGTCCATGGCTGAGGCGAGTGGTGCGGTCCCGGGAGTGAAGCGAGCGCGCCTCGATGAAGCTTAAACGGTGGGCTCGGGCTAGCTGACAGCGGTCAACGCCCTTCTTATATAGACTTGTTCCACGTCTGTCTGTTCTTCGCGCCAAGGATGGTGCACATACACACAGTATCGGCCGTGCAGTCTCCTTCTCCTTTTCGCGCCGGGCACCGCTTCCCCATTGGTCAAAAGTTCGGGGGCACTTTGGCTCATAAAAAGCTGGAAGGCGAAAGCGTTTCCTGGCGCATTGTTTATTTTTAGTTACTTTTTATTTCTATATTTTATTTTTGTTGCTCCTTTTCTCATTGTTATTGTTTTTATTTTTATTTTCTTATTTGTTTTTCTTTTTCTTGACTTTATTCGTTGTATTATATTTATGAAACCCATGCATTCACTAGATGCGCCTTTATTCATGGTTCAACCTTGATCCTTCGTGGCGGAGTGGTAGCGTCGTCGCTTCGAATGCAAAAGGTCCCGGTTCGATTCCCACCCTCGGCGCAGTTTCTTTTTAAAGAGTGACCCCGAAAGGCGGACAAATCTGCCGACGCGTCTGTCGACACGGCTGCCAACGCGTTTGCTAACGACAGTGTGAGGCATTAAAGGCTTTCGCCTTAAAACGCCGATACTGGCTTCGAGGAGCACCGAGAACTTTCTGTTCTGGCGCCGCCGCTGCCGCGGCAGTGAAGTGGGTGAGAGCCTCTCTTTGCACACGCAAGAGTGCACCCTCTCCGTTGATTTCGAATAGAAACGTCTCCGACATTCCAGAGCAATCGACATCATGGCTGATGCAATCCCTCGGTGCGTTGCGTTGGCAAGTGGTGGTGCAGGGGGCAGTCACACACACAAAGATACTCGCTCTCCGGGGTTTCTTTCTCCCATGTTTTACGACGCGCGCTGGCGAGAGGCGTCCGTGCGTCGCGGTTCTTGTTTGTTTTGTTTAAAAATGAGCTGTATTTTGTGACAGCCCGAAACAGCGCGCAGCTATGTTAGCTTGCCTGAATTATGAGCCGCCGGTAGCACCGAGGCTTTCGTGCCTGCCTCAAGATTCAATAAAAATTTATCTACACACTCGCCACGGATAGTCGCTGTTTATGCGATGGATCCTCCTTTCCAGGATTCGCCACATTTTCACAATTTTGTAATTTTTTAGAGGCCCCCCACGCTTCTAAAAAATTACAAAATTGTGAAAATGTGGGGAAGCCTGGAGAGGAGGCCATATCGCATAAACAGCGACTGTCCGTGGCGAGTGCGTAGTTTATGCGTGCTGAAAGATCATCGAGGACGTAAACGAGGAAAGCGTATTATCGGCCAGAAGAGTAAATAGACCACGCTCACGCAGCAGAAAGGGTACGGGATAGCTGGAATGGTGGAGAAGCTCAAGAGAGTAGTTTAGAAATCGGAAGAAAAATGGCAGTTAATCCGAAGATACTGTCACCTACAAACTGTTGACGTACACAGGTCAGGTTTACTTACTGAGAAAAACAACGCTTGCAGACAAAGGACCAGAACAAGAAGGACACACAAGAGCAGTTGTGTGTCCTTCTTGTTCTGGTCCTTTGTCTGCAAGCGCTGTTTTTCTCAAGATGTACCCCAACCAACTCGCCCAGCAACACACCTTGCTCAGGTTTACTTAGACGTGCTATGACGAGCAAGACAGCAGAGAGCTCGAGAGAGGAACACGACAGACCTATAGCTACAAGAATTGCCAAGGCTTGCCGAGCGCCACATAGTACAATTCGACCAGCGGTTCTCGCACAGCTTCCGCCGTCATCGCTCGAGCACGTTCCTACGGGGCACTCGCGGTAATACGGGAGGTACCACGTCCGCCGCTATCGACGAGGGTGGAGCTGGTGAACACTGTCAAGGTTCCCTATCACTACACATAAATGCACCCGAAAGTAGGAGATTTGACAGCCGTCGCCGTATCTCAGTAGTTAGAGCACCAGAGGCTAAAATCGGAGGTCTAGGGGTCAGACCCCACTGGTGGCTTGCGGTTGTTTTCTCTTTTCCTTTAATTATTCTTCCACTGCTGAAAAAATACAAATTAAAAAAAAAACGTTCGCTCTGCTGCTTGGCTTCGGTATTGTTGATTTCCGTAATGTATGTGTAGGTATACGTAAATATACCCACAAACAAACACAACTGGAAGGATGCCCACAACTCAGTGGGCAGTTTGGCTGCATGTCATAAAGCTGGCTGCAGTCAAACAAGCGAGCCAGACAGACAAACACAATGAGATGCGGTGCACTTTTCTGGGTCAGGGGTCCGCTATGGCTGTTAAGCAAACTGACATTTAGAGCTGACTTTCTCACATAAATAACGCATCAAGGATTCCTTTTTGGCAGCTCATTTTAAATGTGAAGCATATTGCTACGGGTCGTCCTCATCTTTGCCTATGCTAGGCGCCTCCTATCCCCTTCCGAGAAGCACTACTCCATTACCGAAAGAGAGTGCTTGACCCTCGTCTGGGCTGTCGGCAAATTTCGACCCTACCTATATGGCAGGCCATTCACAGTTGTTACAGATCATCACGCACTGTGCTGGCTCTCTTCTCTGAAGGATCCTATCGGTCGCCTCGGTCGTTGGGCGCTACGACTCCAAGAATATGACTACGTTGTGATCTACAAGTCCGGACGGTTGCACAAAGATGCCGACTGCCTCTCTCGTTACCCTGTTCCCCACACTAATACTGTGACGAGCGCAAGCGCTATTGACCTGTTCTCTCTATCGCCGTTTACAACTATCGGCGAAGAACAGCGTCGGGATGCGGAGCTTCTCTCCATCATCGATCGCCTAACGTCCGCCCACACCGACCCTTCACTGAACCGCTTTGCTCTCGTTGATGGTATTTTATACCGCCGGAATCTTCAACCAACTGGTCCTGACCTTCTCCTCGTCGTCCCGAAGCACTTACGAACAGTCGTTCTCCACGAACTCCATGACCTCCCGACTGCTGGCTATCTAGACGTTACTCGCACGTACGACCGCATCCGCCGTCGGTTCTTCTGGCCTGGCCTCTACCGCTCAGTGCGCCGTTACGTTGGTTCTTGCGATGAGTGTCAGCGTCGCAAGCGCCCTGCATCTGCTCCCGCTGGCTATCTTCAGCCCATTGACATCCCTCCGGAGCCGTTCTACCGTGTCGGCTTGGATCTTCTCGGCCCCTTTCCTGAGTCCACTTCTGGGAACAGATGGGTTGCAGTAGCCACATACTATGCCACCCGGTACGCGATAACACGTGCGCTCCCCACGAGTACTGCCGCTGATGTCGCCGACTTTCTTCTTCAGGATGTCATTCTTCATCATGGAGCACCCCACCAACTGCTCACCGACCGAGGCCGCACCTTCCTTTCAGCAGTGGTAAACGACATTCTTCGCGCGTGCTCAACTAAGCACAAGTTGACGACCGCTTACCACCCCCAAACTAATGGCCTCACTGAGCGACTCAATCGCACGCTTACCGACATGCTCGCCATGTACGTCTCCTCTGATCACCGAGACTGGGACGTCGCACTCCCATACGTTACATTTGCATATAATTCATCCCGCCACGACACTGCCGGCTACTCTCCGTTTTACCTCCTGTACGGCCGCGAGCCTCAACTGCCGCTTGACACATTGTATCGAACATCTCCTCCCCCACATTCTGAATACGCCCGTAAAGCCATTGCCCATGCCGACCATGCTCGCCAAGTCGCCCGTTCCCGCTTGCAAGCCTCCCAAGCTTCTCAGCAACAGCACTATAACCGCCGCCACCTGGACAGTGCCTTCTTGCCTGGGTCCCTTGCATTGCTCTGGGTGCCTTCTCGCCGTGTAGGGCTCTCGGAAAAGCTTCTTTCTCGATATGTGGGCCCGTATCGTGTGCTGCGCCAAGTCACAGCCGTCACATACGAGATTGAGCCTGCCTTCCCCGAGTGCACTTCCCGTACTCCACCCTCAGATATTGTGCACGTGTCGCGCCTCAAGCCCTACCACCTACCTTCTTCTGACACTCGCTAAGCAGCACCGCGACGGTGCTTTTGCGCCCGGGGGTCATGCTACGGGTCGACTCAGAGAAGATGAGGCCGACGAAGTGAGAGGGCGCTTGGCGCGTGCCCGGGCTCCGAATCCTGGACGGTGGCCTGTGTTTTGGCATCCGGTGCGCCCTCTGCTTGTGTTCTGTTCAGCGTGAGTGCACCAGTGTTCTTCGTGGCGTGAACGCCTCCTGCCACGTAACAATATAAATATAAAGAGCTTAATAATAATAGTACACTGCTTTCAGTGTTGGAATTTCAATATCTTTTACTATATTTAACCAGTGCAATATCTTGGCGCCGTCACGTTGATTTTGTTACTGCAAAAGCATGCCGCGTTTTCGGCTTCTTGCGACGTAGAGCAAAACTTTTCCTTTTAAAGTAAAATAACTGCTGAATAATACAAATAGTAGAAGCGTACTTGAGTATGCTTGGATAGTCTGGGACCCGTACTCCTTGCTTGACATTCAAAAGCTAGAAAGAGTTCAGAATTTGGCTGTTTGTTTTGTTTTTGATAACTATGGCCAATATTTTAGCTCAACGAGCGCGAAAAAAGCTTTGGGTTGGGTCACACTTGAAAAAGTAGGAAAATTTTGTGTTTAAAATTATCCCATACTATATTTCAGTGAAGAACTGGAATAGATAGAACCAAATACATAGGTATGTGTCTTTATTGATAGATCACGCACTTGAAGTTAAGATATAAAGATGCCGGACGCACCTTCTTAGAATGTCTTTTTGTTTCCAAAAATTAATTTCCTGAAGGAATAAGCTGCCCGAGGAAGTACTGTCCATATTAGCAAATGGTTCATTTTATTCCATGCTGTGACAGTTATGTATAATAATTCAGAGTTCTTTCTATCACAGTGTTACCTTTCTTTGTATCCACCTGCACGCGGTGGTATTTGTATGCTTTTTCCTTTCAACCCTCTCCCCCCACAAACACACTATAGCGCCGGTCTATGGCGCTGTGGGGATGATGCTAAGTAATTAAATGAGTAAACACTAATTACCTAGCTGTGTATTTTTATTTTATTTCTCTCCCGCGACAAGCACTAAAGTTGGGACGTCTCATAATACATAGCGAGAATAAATAAAACAAGATGAAGTTTAAACCAAACAAAAGGCAACACCGCATAGAAGGGACAACAAAGAGCCAAATACATGTAAAGGCACAACAAAAAGAAAGCTGTAATAGACACCGCTATGAAAGTGTTGTATACTAGCTCAAAGAACAGCCACAGCCCAAGTGAACATGCATACAGAACACGACCAACTGAAGGCAAAGCAGCTGGATAAAAGAAATCATCTCACTGACCCTTAGAACTGTTGAAAAACAGCTGGCCGCAAAAAAGTGATAAGGTCCCGAATTAGCTTAGATCTCAGAAGGGAACGGAAGAAATTAGTGAAGCGGAAGCCCATTAACGAGTTAGCTGTAAGAGGGAAAGGAAAGAAATTCATGATACCGCTGCAGAACATATATTCGGCTCTCACTGAGGAAGACGATCTTAATGTTGAAAGAATCAACGGCAATCTCACAGACATCATTATGGAGTTTGCAGTAGAAGTAGGTGGTAGGATGGTTCGACAGGATACCGGCAAGCTATCACAGTAGAGGAAGAAATTGGCAGTCGCTTAGGTGAGCTGGGCCAGGATATAGGTAGGGAAAGCAGTTTCGTCTACTGACATTTAGGCCCTGCCGCGGGTGGCTCAGTGATTACGACGCTCGACTGCTAACCCGAAAAACGCGGCTTCGATCCCGGCAGCAGCAGCCGAATTTCGATGAGGGCGAAATTCTAAAATCCCGTGTACTGTACGATGCCAGTGCACATTAAAGAATCCCAGGTCGTTGAAATTTCCGGAGCGCTTCACTACGGCGTCGCTCATTGTCTGGGTCACTTTGGGACGCTAAACCCCCATAAACCACAGTGACATTTCGGTAGCGACACGCCGCAGTTGTCGTTCAGGACCTTGGCGGCGTCTCTTTGAAAGACGTTCCTCTCGTACTTCGGACGTGTCGACCTCCCGCTTAGCCTTTCTCGCCACGTTTTCACGCTGTCGGCTGGCCTTGTACCATGCGACGACTTCCGGTTCGGAAGACTTAGTTTCACGCAGCCTGTATACTGCTGCCGTGACGAGCACGGCCGCTCTCCTTCTCCCATGGTGCGAGTAAAGTTTCGCTTACACCAACCAAAAGCGAATAGGTTCTTTTCTTCTTCTTTCCCTTGCACCAGGGGTGCCCCGTCGGAGACGGCTTTTGATATCTTGAAGGCTGAAGGTCTGGCTAGACAATACTTGCAAACAACAGAGAACTTGCAGGGGATATAAATCGAAGCTTTATATACAATAGTTTACATTTATGTACAAGTTGAGCAGTGAGTACAACAACAACGACATGGAACTGGCTAACATTTAGGGGAGGCTCCTACTCGGCATAGCCGAAGATGCGTTACATCTATCTCCGTAGCCCAGAACCCCTTTTCCGGGCTCCGGGACCCAGTTTTAAAGACACATGGGCCCAACCCACATTCATCAGCATCCAATCGGGTCAAACTCTTAACACGATTGGTTATTAGGCGTGTGGCCCGCCCTCCAACTTCCGTAGGGCACATAGCCCTCTCTCAAATGTACATATTGTAAAAAGGGCATCACTTTGACTGAAAACATAGTACATTCTGAGAATTCACACACATACGGATTGGCCCCCTGGGTTACGCGCCCCGCCCCACACTTCCACCGTACTAAACAAACTCTCTCCGCTATGGAAAGAAAAGCACAGTACTTACAAACAACATAGCAAAACACTCCACTATATCAGACCAACTCTCTCCCCTAATGAAGAAGAACCAAAACACACAAAACAACATAGCAAGACACTTCCACGGGTACGTCTGTCTCCCCAGTACCCGTGACCTTGACGCTTCCCGACACTAGGGCAATTCTCGGCCCCAACCCAGCTGCGACTGTCGCAAACAACACCCGGGAGCGCAGATCCACTTTCCGATAAGAGTCGGATCACAATGGACTGCCGAAGCCACCAGCCGTCCTCCGGGGTCCGGGCGGCGACATAAGTCAAGTGGCCGCCACTGTCCCCAATTAAGCAGGTGGCTGTGCTCGTTCTGTCCGGTGGTGTCTTCTGCGCGCTCCCGTTTCTTCAGACCGAGTTGTCGAGCCTCGGGGCTATACCGGACGCCAGCCAGCTGCACCGCCGCCCACAGCTCCCATTCATCCGGACGCGCCTGGCCCCGCTTCGTTCAGCAGTGTTCTCTTTTCAAAAGAAAAGCGGTCGAACCTCCGTATTAAGCGCTCGAATCTTAATTGGGTCTCAAGTGGTGTTTGTCAAGCCGCGGTGAGCGGTCGGCGTACGATGAAACGGCGGCGTTGACATTTTTATGGCTCTTGGCTCTTTGTGCACTGGCACAAAGCGGCCCCGGCGAGAAACACGCGTCCTTCCCTGAAAGGGGACAATGGGAGGCTTGGGTGAGCCGGCCGCTCCCTCTCTGGCTGCTTCCCGCTTGGCGCCCTCCTCGCAGTTCTTCCCGCCGGGGGCTCTCCGGGGTCTGCCGCGGCGACACAGGGGACAGAAAGATGGGCGCTCCTAATGAGACCGCGCTCATCCACGGACCTCCTTGGGGCCCGCTCAACGGCGAAGCTCACCTCCCTTAGCCGCAAAGAAAGGAGGGGGGAGGGGGGAATAAACACACATGGCGCATGCTAGCCCTCTACAGTGCGCTTCTGAGGAGCGAGCGCATCGCTTCCGGCTGATACCCCAGTTGCGCGGCGCGACTCTGCGCATGCACTCTGCGGTGCAGCGGCTGCGGCGCCATGGCTGCCTTGGTACTGGTTGCCATGGTAACGGCGCATGCGCAGTAGGGGCCTTCGGCAAGCACCGGGAAATGTGCTTCTGCTTGCCTAGTTTAGCTTTCGCTTTAAAATCTGAATAAGAAACGACAAAGCGTGGGAGCGCCTAACCCTACGGACAGAATACGACTGGCATAGCTGTCAAATATATTAAATAAGCGCAAGGTAGCCCACATAAAAATGTTTAACATGTAGAAAACCGAGCTTGCTCGAAAGAACGGAGATAGCCTAAAAGAAAACTCAAGAGAAAACGAAGAGACACAAAGTGAATAAGAAACTAGGCATAGGTAAAAAGCTAGACGTATGCGCTAAAAGGCAAAGAGGGCAATGGCATTAGCAATTTGGATAAAATAGTTAATGTAGCCGAATAGTTCTACACAAAGCTATAGAGTAAAGAATGTAATCAGAACGTTAAAAAAAGAGGCAGCTGGCACAGCAACGGGACACCCCGCCAGTAACGAAGGAAGAAGTAAAGAAAGCCTTCGGAGCAATGCAAAGTGTTGAAAAGGAGCTGTTGAGCATCTGGTAACTGCAGATCACTTGAAGGACGGAGGGGAGATTCTGCTAGAAAACTAGCCATCCTGTAGACGCAATTCTTTATGACCTCCAGCCTACCAGAAACTTGGAAGAACGCTATCATTATCTTAATTCGTACGAACGGAGGCGTCAAGGACCTGAAAAATCAGCGTAC
Organism: Amblyomma mixtum; assembly: GCF_055824585.1. Taxonomy (NCBI): domain Eukaryota; kingdom Metazoa; phylum Arthropoda; class Arachnida; order Ixodida; family Ixodidae; genus Amblyomma; species Amblyomma mixtum. The sequence goes on from NC_143016.1 coordinate 171,516,136, forward strand.
TGTCTGTTGCCTACAAGGTATTCACTAAGCTAACGACAAAAAGAATCAGAAAAACCGTACACTTCAATAAGTGAAATGATCGGGCAGGTGTTTTCGTAAATGATTTATTTTTTATTTAGTAGATTATTTAGTTATTTATTTATTACGGATACCTCATGGCACTCGGGTAAGGGCTTTACATGAGAGGTTTAATCGACTCGAACGATACTCGACAATGGACCATATCCACACTATCAATCAGGTGAAAGACAAATGAGCAGAATATAACCAACCCTTTTGTATAGTGTTCATTGATTACGAGAAAGCCGTTGAATAATTTGAAATCTCAGCAGTGATGCAGGCATTGCGAAATCAGGGTGAATGAGAGTCTTATGTGAAAAACTGGAATATATATATATATATATATATATATATATATATATATATATATATATATATATATATAACGACTGCACACCTAGTATATTACTACATAAAGTCAGCAGTAGAATTTTAATAAGGAAGGGTGTCAGGCAGGGAGACTTGATTCCACCATTGATATTCAGCGCCTGTTTACTGGAGCTCTTCCGAGGCCTGGATTGGGAACAGTTGGGCACAAGAGTTAATGGTTAATACCTAACTAATTTACGATTCGCAGATAACATTGCCTTGCTATGTCACTCAGTGGATGAACTGCAGAGCATGCTCATTGAGTTAGACAGGCAGAGCGGAACGGTAAGTCTCAAAATTAATGAGCAGAAGACCAATGTAATGTTCGTCAGTCTCGCAGGGGAAGAGCAGTTCACAATTTGCAGTCAGGTGCGAGAAGGTCAGGGAAGGTAAGGGTATTGGTAAGGGAATACGCGCGCTTAGGACAGGTAGTGGCTGCTCATCCAAGTCATGAGAGTGAAATAACTAGAAGAATGAGAATTAGGTGGAGCGGATATAGCAGGTTCTCTCAGATCATGAATGGCAGTATACCAATATCTCTCAAGAGAAAAGTATATATGAATTCTATCTTACCGGTACTCACCTACGGGGCAGAAACGTGGAGGCTAACGAAAAGGGTTTAGCTTCAGGTAAGGACAAGGCAGCGCAGATATGGAAAGAGAAATGATGCGTGTAAGGTTAAGAGACCGCAAGCGGACCGAGGGGGGGGAGGGAACAAACACTGATTAATGACATTCTAGTCCAAATCAAGAGAAAAATATAGGCTGTGGCCGGGCATGTGATGAGAAGCTGATACCCGCCGGTCCGCGAGGGTGACGGAGTGGATCCCAAGAGAAGGCGAGCGTAGCAGGGGGCTTCAGAAAGTTAGTCGGGAGGATAAGGTTATTTCTCCAGGGATAGGGTGGTTGCAGCTGGCAATGGACAGGGTTTGGTTGGGTTTGGTTTATGGGGTTTAACGTCCCAAAGCGACTATGGCTATGAGAGACGCCGTAGTGAAGGGCTCCGAAAATTTCGACCACCTGGGGTTCCTTAGCGTGCACTGACATCGCACAGTACACGTGCCTCTAGAATTTCGCCTCCATAGAAATTCAGCCGCCGCAGCCGGGATGGAACCCGCTTGTTTCGGGCCAGCAGCCGAGCGCCGTAACCACTAAGCGACCGCGGCGGCTGGACAGGGTTTATTGGCGAGACATGGTAGTGGCCTTTGCAATGCAGTGGCTTAGTCATGCTGCTGCGGATGATGATGACGAGGTGGCGAAATTGAGGTTGGCTCGTATCGATAGAATACCAGCTCCTGATCACGAAAACAATACTCTTCCAGAAGAGGGGATATACAGGCTGATTGGTACATGTTTTACGAATTGGAAAAACAGCGCAATCAAAGACGAGACACAAGAGAAGGACACAGCGCTGGTGTTTCGTCCTTCTCTTGTGTCTCGTCTTTGATTGCGCTGTTTTTCCAATTCGTAAAACAATACTCTTACCGAAAGGAAAGCTTTAGTGAGATAGGAAAAAGCAAGAACCGAAATACAGGTATCCTCACCACATGCCAATCTGGCAAGTACAAGCGCGATGAAGAAACGGACAAGAGATCCACAAATCTCAGAAGTTAAGAAAAGAAGTTTGCGCGTTTGAATATTTATTATTTATTTCTTATTTATATTGAACATACTGCAGGCTGAGTGGCCAAGCAGGAGTGGCATATGTTTACATAAAAAAAAGCATGACAGCACAAGTTACAAAACACATCAACACATTGCGTAGTCCAGTTGAAACGCTGCACATAAAATGTAAGCACAAAAAAAACTGACACAGTCAAAACCGACACCAAGGAACTGTCAGGAGGCAACCTTTCATAGCTATTAAATACTTAATTCCAGCATATCTAAAGATTGGAGGGAAGAAGCAGGCAAACTATTTCAATATGCAATTGTATTAGGGAAAAAGGAGAATTTGTATAGGTTATTCCTTGCAAAGTGAGGCGTTAAAGAGAGGGCATGAGAGTGGCGTGTCTGCCTAGTGGTAAGAGGTGGTTTTGCAACCGACAGTGAACTTTTATCCCACAAGAAACACAGAAAAAAGACAACCTGAATGTTGGAAGCAAGGAAAACCGATACTTGGCGGCGCCATAGGCGGCTCGGTGAGTGGAGTGTGTGTGACCGCTTTGTTTCTTTCGTGACGCGCCTCGATTCACAAGCGCTGAACAGCAGAGGAACTCCAAGTGTCACTCTACGAGCTAGTTTACTTCTGAATGAGCCTGTTAAGGCTGGTCACATGATCACCACGGTCGTTAAGACAACTACGATGGCAGGATGGTTGGTGATCGTACAAGGCAGTTAGCAGTAAAAAGAACACCTTGTGTCTTCGTACGCTTGCCCGGCGAACCGTCTCCTCCAACTAGTTTGTTCAATAGCTCCGGCAGCGGGGCGGAGCTGTTCTGTGCGTGTTCCTGTCCAATTTAGCCTGAAATTACATGGAAGTCGGCGCCAGAGCCAAATCCAGTGGACTTTTTACCTCCGGGACACCCAGGGCACACGGTTTTGTATACAGTGTTTTAACGTTAAGCGCGGAACCTGTTCAAGCGTCCTGCGTCGGCTTCACTTTGAAGGAGCACCCGTCCGTTTTTTGCGGCTAAAAGTCTGCCCTTTGCGAGCCTTGGAATCCTCCCCGATGCCGACCGCTGCACTGTGCAACGGTGCCGTTCAGACACAGTCCACTGGCCTACAAACCTGGCACAGCCTCCGATGCGCTCGACAAGCTGACCTTGGCCTCGCGACTACCCGCACTGGGGTCCCGGTATTTAATACGCGGCGACTGCTCCTGGCGGAAGGGGAAAACGACCCACCGGCGCCTAACCAAACTGTGCTCCCCGGACAAAGCTGATGCCTCGGCTACAATTTGTTGACTTGTACCGTAATTTACCCTGCGCCGGAGCAGCGCGCGCTACATCGTGCCTCCGCGGGCGCCGCGCTCCTAGCCAATGTACGCGGACATACTGCGTCGTCGGTCTTCCTTTCATCAACAGTTCTGCGCCGTACGCAGATGTAGGCTGGTGCACAGCAAAAGGTCGGGTAGTGCGCTGTCGTAGGTGGTCCTAACGGCCGTTCCGAATCTCAGCAGGGCAGTAGTAGCAGTGTCGGTGGAGTGGTGTACCATCAAGTGCCGAGAGATGAGCCACGGCTGACCACTCGGTTGCCCGCTATCGCTATTGCGAGAGGCTGCAGTTCTGTGAGTATTCTGTTTCTGTGCGCTAAAGTAAAATAAGGAGCGCCGAAGCCCCAGCACTGTGATGACTTGGTCTATCGGCTAGTTTTCCTGTAGCTGCTATGCACACTCAGGGAAAGGTGCTAAAGTGAGGCTAAGGTGGCGTTTATTTCTTTTAAATATCTGTTGTGCACGTCTGCTTATGTTATGAAAGCGCTGTCCAAACTCCTCACTGTGATCAAGTGCTACTCGTCGAAAATATTTCTTCCGAGCTGCTTTAGGGACGCCCGCTAATCAAGCTGCATTTACATATAAAGGCATGAGGTCTCGGTGAGTCTGCATATGGATACATACAGAATATTAACCATCCTGTCAGAGCAGTGCTAATGCGAATGGCGAGTGGGAGCCGGCAGTAACAAGCGCCCACTTCCATGTGGCACGTAAAGAACGGAAAAGCCAAGAATTGTGCCACGTTCGTCACTCCACGAAGACATCGCGAACATTTGGCAAGCCACTGTGATTTGCATATTATTTGCTGTGCGTGATAAGCGTCGAAAACTTTAACAGTTTTCGAAAGCAATAAAGAAGGAGAGTGACCATCCCCGCCTTGTCTTCAACAAGCTGTTTATAAACGATATTGTTTACGTCTGGGACACGGACGCCAACTACGCACTGCGTCTAGAAACCTCAGGAAATGATGCGCTACAAGTAGAACCTCGGACCCCGGGAAGTCCCGATGACTGACCCTATCACCTACCTGCCTTACCACATTCCAGTAACTCTTCCTTGCCGCCACCTGAGAAGCATAGTCGTGATAATGTTTTATGTTTGCTTTCTACAAATATCAGAAGTATCCTCTCGAAAGCCGTGCCTATTTCCTCGCTCATCGACCCATGTTCTGCATCATTAATCGCGCTCATGAAACGTGGCTTACGGACAACGTTCCTGACGACAAATTTTTTTTTTTACTCAAGCAACCTTCAATATAATTCGCAGCGACAGGGCGAATAGGAGAGGCGGCGGTGTTCTGTTGGCAATAAAAAAAAGAATTATCCTGTGTACCCATTATGTTACTACGTTTCTTGAATGTGCATGGGCTTTGTTAAAATGCAGTACTGCAGACATACTTATTGGTGTTTTTTATCGGCCGCCCGATTCGCGCAGCGTTTTCGCTGAAGAATTTTCTCGCATTCTGTGTGAACTGTGCAACCGGTTTCCGAATTGTGCTTTATTAATAATTGGTGACTTTAATTACTCCCATATTGATTGGACAACACTATCTGTCGCGGCGAGTGAAAGAGAATCTAACGCATTTCTTCAGTCATGTTTAGATTTTTCATTATCTCAACTCATCATACAACCCACACGGCGCACTGTCACATGCTTCAGCATACTTGATATCATCCTTACTAATATTCCCGACATCTGCACCAACATCAGCTATCTTGATGGGCTCGCAGATCATGACATCAGTACTGGAAACATTGTTTGTTCGGACAGAGGTAGGAAGGCGAGTGTTGTAGCGGCGGGTTCCGTCCAAGTACACGAACTGCTAGCAACCAAACAATCCCGCTTTATTGCCACATACAGTCATATATAACATATAGTGACACTGGTGCCTCTGGCGGCAGGTGATCCCCAAACCGGAACCGAAACCACATATACAACATATTCTCTTCCTTATAAAAAAAACAGCTACATGGGTTAGTGGTTTAGTAGTGGTAGTACGTTAGTGCTCTTTTATAGAACTATATTTACAGCAACAACAATATGCTTGTCTTATGCACTTAATACAAAAATATAAAAGAAAAAGAGAAAAACAAGATACAACTCCATTTATGTCCATATTTCACAGCGTCAGCAAACTCAACACTCGTGCAGATTGTGACAGGTTCATGTTCACTGCAAAACGTGTCTTTCTGTACTTAGTGTCCATAGCGGTCAGGAGGTCGTCTATTCTTTGAGGCTGTACCCTACGCTGAGGTCCCGATGCTTCTAAGAAACCACTGGCGGCAGGCGAAGTCTCTTAAGGCTCACAGCCGGTCACTGGTGGCATAGGCGGCTGCTTCGCAGCAGCCACAGCTGAAGTTCCGGTTGGCGCTTCTGAAACGGGTCTCTCCAAGGTAGGCGGTCAGCTGCTTTCCCGAGCAGTGTCATTTGTATCACTCCTTTCCCCCCACCCACAGAGAGATGCAGAAGCTCGTGGCATCCTTGACAACTTTGAAGCGTTCTATGTTTTTCCATCATCAATTTGGAAAGACGATTGCCCCTGATTTCTTATCACTTTTCTTGGGCGGCTAAAAGCCAGGTCACCATTAAAAGCAGTTGTCTGTCTGCGTACTCGTACAAGGTCGCCAACATCCACTTTGGTTTCCCTAGCGGCCCTGCGAGCGTCTGTGTATAGTTTACTGGATTGCTGCTTTTGCTTCACCCGCTCGCGTAGGCGGCGGAGCTCTGAACTAGGGTCGGTTGCAAATATTGCTGACGGATACCCAACGACATCGAGCCGAGTCCTTGGCAGACGTCCATGCAGGAGAAGTGCTGGGGCAACTGCAGTTGTGGCATGCGGCGTACAACAGTAAATGCCCAAGTATTCTGTTACCGTTTGGCGTAAGGGACGCTGCTCGAGTGTAGCCACTTGAACAAAGCTTTTAAAACTCTGTTGAACCGTTCTACCAGTCCGTTTGCTTGCGGGAAGTATACGGACGAATGCCGCAAGCGGATGCCGCGATCCTGCAGAAAAGCTTGGAACTCTCGAGATGAAAACTGTGGCCTGTTATCGCAAACAATTTCCTCTGGGTAGCCTTCACGTGCGAACACTGACACCAAGAAGCCTGTTACTGTGCGTGTTTTGGCTTGGTTGCAAAAGTATACTTCGGGCCACTTATAAAAGTAGTCGACCAGCGTGATCGCATATCGACAATCGTGTGGTGCTCTCTCAAATGGGCCAACAATGTCCATGCCCAGCTTTAGCCACGGTTCCTTTGGTAAGGGGACCGGGTTCAATGGTGCAGCCATAACCTTGGTGCTCTTGTCCGCTGCCTGGCATATACTACACGTTTGAATAGCTAGCTCGATTTGCCTGTCCATGGCTGGCCACCAAAATTTTTCTCGCAGACGTGCTTTCGTTCGTACAATTCCAGAGTGAGCCTCATGAGCGGCGGTAATTATCCGCGCTGTAAGTGATGCGGGAACCACAAGGCGTTCGCCACGCAGAATCAAATTGTCCACCACTGAAAGTTCATCGCGAAGTTTGAAGAAAGGTTGAAGCTCACCCGGCACAGATTTTTGCGCAGGCCAGGACGATTCAATGTAGGCCTTGATTCGTTGCAGTGTGCTGTCTTCCGACTGGGCCTGTTCAAACTCTTCCCTGGTAATGCAAGAAGATATAAGGGCAACTGATACAGTTTCATCTGGTAAAGTCTCTTCTTCCTGAGGAGGTGACGCAGGGAGACGAGAGAGCGCATCTGCTACTCGATTTTGCGAACCCTTCCAGTACTTTACTGTATAGTTGTACTGCAGTAGACGCTCCGCCCATCATGCTATCGGTAAAGGACACCTTCCTGGCCCTTGAGTAGACAGCAATGCGACTAAGGCTTGATGGTCAGTAAGCAACGTGAAATGGCGTCCCCACAGGTAAACATGACACTTCTCGCACGCCCAAACACACGCAAGCGCTTCGCGTTCTCCTACCGAATATCTCCTCTCTGCAGATGAAAGCGCTCGAGAAGCAAATGCGACAGTGTGCAGTTTCTCTCCCTCCACCTGCTGGAGAACCGCTCCAAGCCCACAGTCTGAAGCGTCAGTGGAAACAACAACTGGATGAGATGCATCGAACATCCGCAGGACTATGTTGGACGCAAGTGCCTCTTTGATCTTTCGAAAACTGGAGTCTGCCTCGCCAGACCAAACAAATGGTTGCTCCTTTCGAAGCAGAACGCGCATCAGTTCAACCATATCGGCAAAGTTGGAAACGAACCTAGAGTAGTATTCGACCAGTCCCAGGAACGACCGAAGGCTGGCTGCATTGGTGGGTGCCGGTGTATCCTTGATGGAAGCAACCTTTTCCTCCAGCGGAACAATACCACTTGCTGTGATCCTGTGACCCAAAAATGGAAGTTCCTGCGTATCGAAAGTACATTTGCTGTTCAGTTTGAGTCCTGCCTCTTTAATGCGTTTAAGTACTGCTGCAAGGTTATCTATGTGCTCCTGCCGGCCCCGCCCGAAGACTATAATGTCATCTATATAGAAGAGCACGCCCTTACATCCTTGCAGGACTTTGGACATCATACTCTGAAATGCAGAAGGCGCGGAAGTCAGTCTGAAGCACACTCGTTTAAAACGAAAGAGGCCTTCGTGAGTTATAAATGCGGTCAAATCGCGGCTCGCAAGGTGAAGCATGACCTGGTGGTAAGCTGATGCGAGGTCTAGCTTAGAAAAATTTGTAGCCCCCACTAAACTATGCAATAGCTCTTCTGTATGAGGAAGGGGAAAGCTGTCTATTACGACAGCTTTGTTTGCTTGTCGAAGGTCTGCACAGAGGCGAATACCTCCCTCTTTCTTCTTAACGACCACAATGGGTGACACCCATTCAGATGCCTCTGTGAGGATCTGTGAGATTGCAGGTCTTATTTTATACAAACACAAAAGTACAAACAATAAACGAGGCGGCTTTTATAGGAAAGGAAACCAATTTCAGTATGAGAGTGAAAAAAGGAAAGGAACAAGAGAGCAACGCAATAACACACGGGAAAAACACACGGGGGAACAGAACAAAGTGCTTACGAAAAATACAGGAAAAAGAAAGTCGAAAAGGAAAGTCACACTACTTGTCTGTCATTCGAGCAACGAGCGGGGAGGACTGGCTGGGTGTCGGGCAGTTAGGGAGTCTCTGGGCGTTCCAATGCCGATGCAACGCTACCGCAGCGTCAGCGTCTGTGGGCTCCCAGCAAGGTTCCCAGGTCTGGTATCCGGAAAAGCCACGTAGGCACCAGAGGCGGCCTGTGTGGAGCAGCTGACGGATGGACGGAGAAGAGTGGCGCCTGGGCCTGGTGGTTGAGGTCTCGACGATGGATGTCCCGGTCTGGTGGCCCGGACGTCTGCGGCTGAGGCCCAAGCCCGGAACTCGGGGAGCCAGCAGAATTCGTCCACGTCCTTCGTCCACCGCGCTCTTCTCTTCTCTGCCCCGTAATCCTCTTCGACCTTTCCCGGCGTACCCCTCCGCACGCGCTCCTCGTGCTTTGTCTTCTTCTCCTCACGAACGCCGCTGGGTGGCGCTATCTCCTTACAGCTTCCACCGTCTCTATCACGTCCAGATTTTCCAACCGATGGAGCTCTTCCGAGACGAATGGTCGTAGCGAGAGCGGAAGGCGCCGAAGTTTGGATTCCACTGGCTGCACCGTGGATCGCGTTTTCACGTGATGCACAAAACCTTTCGCGAGGTCAAGGCCTGGATCGAAAAGAGATCCAAAGTCGCCAACTAATTCCATTGGGAGGTTAATATCCTGCACGGCTTTCGTCGGGGTCAGGGCGCTGTTCCCTTCGAGAATTAGAAGTTAGCGTCCTTTCAAGGCATTGAAGAGATGACCCATCAATCTGTAGACCGAGGGCCTTGATGGCATCGATACCCAAGAGTGAGGTGTCTTGTTCTACGACGTAGAAAAGAAGGCTTGTTGTGCTAGCTTTGTACGTAACGTCAGCGAAGAAACAGCCACGAACCGGAATTGGCTGTTTTGAATAGTCCAGTAACCGAACAGTCGGGGCCAAAAGTACTTGGCCTTCAAAATACTGCTTAAAAAGATCGTGTGCAACGATGGAAACTGACGACCCAGAATCTACAAGGAAAGTTATGTCCGCACGGCCAATCGAAACTGTGACGTGAACAGCGGAGCGAGCGGCCGACGTCACAGCCAGAATGCTCAAAACTTCCTCGCTAGGAGAATCTTGGCTGTCTACCTCACGCACCGGAGCGGAGCCTCGTTTCTGGCAAACAGAGCGGAAGTGACCCATGACACCGCAATGGTGACAACGCTTGCTTTTGGCTCGACAGCGAACTGATACTGCATTGTGCTGGGATGAACCGCCGCGGTAACAATGAGACTGGCGGTTGTGCGACCGCTTCGAGCTCTCGTCGGATTCTGGTGTACGCGTAGGCGTATTTTCACGAGTATTTATGCGTCCAACTTCTACAGAAGGAAATTCTTGCAGATCATTGTACGCCTGCTCAAACTGCCTTGCCAGTAGCACTGATCTATCGAACGAGAGAGACGATCCTTCAAGCAGAAGACGCTCGCGCAAGCTCCGAGACGAAATACCGGCAACGAACTGGTCACGCAGCGAATCTTCTTCGACAGGCAAAGAGCATGTAGCAGAAAGCTCCCGCAATGCAGTGATGTACTAATTGGAACAACAGCGCTATCAAAGACGAGACACAAGAGAAGGACAAAACACCAGCGCTGGTGTTTTGTCCTTATCTTGTGTCTCGTCTTTGATAGCGCTGTTTTTCCAATTCGTAAAACATGTACCAACCAGCCCGTATTTGCCCTCTTATGTACTCATTCACTGATTCACCAGCTTGCTGAACTCGCCTGCTGAAACGATGCCGTTCGGCAACAACATTGCTTGTTGCCGAAAAATGAGCGTGCAGAGCGGCGACTGCGATATCGTACGACGATACTTCAGGCCTTGTGTCGCCTGCGCCCTTCCTATCTTCCGACGCTTTCTCAGTAGCAGTTTGCTCACCGAGCTTGGCGTTGTCCAACGATGGAAGTGGTAATGTGTAAAATATGCGCTGACCTTCTACGCCGAGGCTGTGAAGAAGTAGTGCTTTGCGACGATCCGGCGTGCAGTCAGAGGCCCCCAAAGCAAGCAGGTAGTTCTCGAAGATGCGGAACAATTGCGGCCACGCAACAGCAGGTCGACCAGGCACAGACAGGAACGGGGGCGGTGGCGCGAGTCCTGAAATGCTCATGGCGCCGGAAAGCAAGCGGCGAAAGTCACGCCCCCCGAAATGATCCCGTCCTCTTCGCCAATGTTGTAGCGGCGGGTGTGGAAAGAGAAGTTTATTTTGTTCTGTGCTAGCATAAAAAATACAACACAAAACAGCTGAACTCAATGCTCTGATCAGTCAAGCACATGCGCAGTGACGCAGCACTGAGCACGTCAGTAAGGCAGTAAGAAAGCCGACACTCGACCGCCGCGCAGGACGATGAAGTATGTCGACCATTTGCGCAAAAACTCAGCCTCGCTCATTGACAGTGCGTCCACGCATGCTTGCTCAAAGAGGCGCGTGCGGAGGCGCTGCAACATTGGAAACATGGTTCTTTGCGGTCGCCCAGTTAAGGAAGCCGCTCCACGCTGCCGCCACAAAACGAACATGCCGACACACAAGAGCATATTTTTAAACACTTCGGGTGAACTGATTAAAATTCTTGATGTCCCTGTTTTTCCGTCAACTCTTTGAATTCTCGTGTTTTCTTGTTGTGATGTGCCTTGTAAATATTTACTTTAATTATGTCATTGCAAAAGTATGCACCTTCCTCCTACTTTTACCTTGTATAATTATTTGTTGTTTTTTGTAATGAGAGTGTATGAAGCTTCTTTTGCCGCTTGTTCTGAGCATTGTGTCGGGTGCTTGGGCCCCGTCAGGCAGAGTGCATCTGCCTTTTGCCCCTGTATCCGAGACCTTGTTGTCTAAATAAAGATCTATCTATCTATCTATAACTAGTGCGCGCTTCAAGGCGGGTTAAAAACATGCGTGACACTAGTATCCAAAAGGTGCGCGCAACTACACACTCAAACATTGCGTGCCGCAATGTTCCTAAGAGACCGCATTGCGGGCATCGGGCGGAGGGCGCCACGCCCCACGCCGCAAGGCGGTCTCCTGTGGGCAGGACCCGCCAGCCTCGCAACCACCCGAAGTCCCTGATATCTGCAGCAAGTGCAGGTGAGGTCAGTTGGCGCCAGCGCGCCAGTCTCGTTTTGTGGAGTTGTTCGCGGGTGAGCTCTGCTACCGTTAGTGCCTCACACACCCTGGAGGGCGGGGTTTCATCAACATCCAGATCAGGCACGCTGGCAGACAACGACGCCAGTGTGCGACGAACATTAACGAAGAATGCCGGCGGCTGCTCGGCTGTAGGGCCAAGCACGTGTTGTGTAAAAAACACATGACGCGCTGTACCCAGAAAGTATGCGATGAGTGTTCTCCCGGGATAGTCTGGGTTGCGCACAAGATCGCGTACTCCTCGCAAGGCGAGTACATTACACATGGTGCGGATGCAAGGTATACTAAACCCACCCATGTACGATGGAAGGCGCATGACTATTCGTGACACAAGTTCGGTTTTGTCCGCCCAAACGAAAGAGCCAAAGGCCGAGGTTAGCCTGCGAGCACACGTGCGCGGTGGGTTTGCGACGCGGGCGACAAAAAAACATGCGGCTAGGATTGTGGACTTAACTACATAGCTGCGCTCTGCCATTGAAAGGCAGAAAGTTGACGCCACCGAGAGGCATTTCTCAGCATTCGTGCGGAGGTTAGTCCAGGTTTCGCGGGCTACTTCTCAGCTGGCGAGGAATACTACTCCCAGGACTTTCACTCCCTGCACCCACTCCACCTCGCCCGCAAGGTTCGGTGTGAAGGTGCCAAACCTTAGCGCCTTGCTTTTTCCCCTGTTCGATAGGTCCCCCGATATCTCGCTGTACTCGAGAAACAGCCGCGAAAAAGCGGCGTAGCTATCCTTGTCCTTGAGAAAAAGCGACACGTCATCGGCGTAGGCCGAAACGTTGATTTGGCCCTGGCCAGGCAGAGGGAAGCCGCGTATGGGTGGGCTGTCGTTAATGCGCCGGATGAGTGGATCCAGGCATAACACAAAGAATGTTGGGGAGACCGGGCATCCTTGCCTTATGCCCCGGGTGACTGAGAAGGAGCGCTGTGGTGGCCGTTTACGGATAGACGAGCATTCAGGTCCGCGAAAAGTAAGCGCAGCCTGCTGACAATTTGCGGCGGGAATCTGAAGGCTTCGAGGACTCCGAACAGATACGAGTGTTCCACCCGATCGAATGCTTTCGCCTGATCAAGCGAAACAAAACACCCGCTGAAGCCCGTCCTGCTGGCAAATGTGAACAGGTCTCTTGTGAGTGCCAATGCACCAAACACAGAGATCCCGGCCGCGGCAGCTGGAATTTCTTTGGAGGAGAAATTCTAGAGGCCCGTGTACTGTGCGATGTCAGTGCACGTTAAAGAACCCCAGGTGGTCGAAATTTCCGGAGCCCTCCACTACGGCGTCTCTCATAGCCTTAGTCGCTTTGGGACGTTAAACCCCATAAACCAAACCAAACTAAACACAGAGCGCTCAGGCACGCTGCTGGTTTGAGCCCGGTGGATTAGGTGAGGCAGGATCGTCCGCATTCTTGTGTTCAGTAAAGATGCGACTATTTTGTAGTCTGCGTTTAAAAGCCTTATGGGCCGCCATTTTTGCGGCTCGGAGGGGTCACCGCCCGCATTCGGATTTAGTATGATGCGACATTCGCGGAAAGAGTTTGGACGTAAACCCATCCGCAAGGAAGCCGTTGACCATCTTCAGCAGCGCTTCTTGGATCTGGTAAAAAACGTTCTATAAAAACATGTTGGAATGCCGTCTGGACCGGGGGCAGAGGCTGCATTCATACTCTGCAGGATGGCGTGCAGCTCTTGGCTTGTGAATGGTGCGCAAAGGTTTTCATGCAGCTCTTCAGCTACTCGTGACAAGTTTCCAAAAAAACATTTGTAGAAGCCCGTCATAAAGATCTTGAAGATGTAGCCAACTTTCCGTAGAGAACAGGTTCGAGAAGTGACTTGCGAAGATCGTGCAGATATCAGACGTGGTTTTGCTTTGGGTGCCGTCTGGGAGTGTCACGAAAGGCACAGTAGCGGGAGCGAACTCCTCTGCCGTGCCTGCGCGTACGTGTCGTAGCACAGCCGGGCCTGATATAGGCCGCCCGAGCTGGTGTGCGCGACTAGCTGCCCGTGATGACTGGCAGAGCAACACGTGGTAACGTGCTTTAAGTAGGCTCAGGTAATCGCTCGTGGCGAAGGTTAATACGGATGCGCTTGAGGGTGTCATTCAGTGCATGAGTTACCCGGCGTTTGCGGTCTTCAACGGCCGCCACCAGAGTTACCTGCCAACGAGTCTTGAGTGTGTCCCATAAATCAGTCGCAACGAAGCTCTTGCACGATGCGGCCAACGCTGTACGCAGCGACGCTACGCTTTCCGGGTCTGCCGTAGACTCGTGTCCATGCGCCACGTAACAGTACGTGAGGTGTCCTCACCAAAGTCGAGCCTGACTGACAAGGGCTGGTGATCGGAAATCACCGGCGTGCCTGCAGGGAACGCGAGAACCTCGCAGCTGACGACAAAAGAAGCGAGCTGAGGTGGAAAATAGAATTTGTCTATCCGACTGGCTGACTGTGCTCTCTCCCACGTCGCTCCAAAGGCATCCCGGTGAAGGTGTACCCACGCGTCAGACAAGCGGAACTGAGTCACGAGATCGCGGAGGCACCGAAATAACGGCGACCGTGACCCTGTCCGCGGACGTCACGTTCGATGTTAAGAACACAATTGAAGTCACCGACTAGAAAAGTGGGGTAGGGATCAAGGAGGAATGAGTCGAGGCGCTCAACAAAATCGGAACTACTAGACTGCAGTGCTGGCGCGTATACAACCAACGCACGTACCCGCCGCTGGTTTAGTGTTGCATTTCTGTAAAAACAGGATGTCGACGCCCCTAGCCCTGGCAAAGTGCATCACCTCTCTCTGCCTGTCTATGGATTGAAATCCCCGAACATTCAGGGAGAGGAGATGCACAACCGCCATGACTGCCAAGAGCACCGACGGCATAACATACAACCTAAAGAGCGCTGCCATGGGCGGCGCTTGACGCGCGCGGCGCTTGACGCGCGCGGCACTTTTTTACTACAACGTTCCTTAACTGTCCCTTCGGATTCCGATGATTGAGGGTGGGCACGTTTGTAGTCTGGTCGGGAAAAGTCCATTGTTTCGTGGTCGTCGGCGCCTGTGGCCTCGCTCACCGGTTGCTCCGTGGTCATGGCGACGCTCGCAGCTGAAGCCGATCCCGACGCCAGGGACGCCGACGGGAGGGTGTGTCTGGCTGGTGATGGGAAACGCCCGTCGTCCGCACCGTGAGGAGTCGTCGGCCCTGACGCCTGCCCGCACGTTAAGTCGCCTGTCAGTCGAAGCGGCGTGACTTTGTCCGCCACCTCCTCGAGGTCGTCCGACGTTACGCTGGACTCGTCGCCGCTGCTGTTCTCGGTGTTGTAGAAATCTTTGCCGGGTGGCGGCGGCAAGGGTTCCGCGAAGCGTGCACTGAACGGCTGCACCTCGTTTGAAGGCGTCCCCTCGTGCTGCTCCTTCATGGGCACCTCCGTTGGGGGTGCGGGCTCGGGCTCCCTCGGGCGGCTGGTCGTAGGTTCCTCGTCGGCAACCGGCGTCCGGACGGCTAGTGTGCTCCGTGCTTCTGCGGCCACGTTGTCCTTTCTCGGGTCTTTCCTCGAAGCGGCGGCCGCCGCATACGACCGTGGCCGCAGGCAGTCCGCTGTGGCGTGGCTTCCACCGCAGCGCCTGCACGCCGCTCCGCATCCGGCCGTGTCGTGGTCGAACACCGCACAGCGAGCGCACCGCGGCGTTCGACACGCCGCGCCGATGTGGCCGTCCTGCCGGCAGCGGGAACACACCTTCCGGACGCCTCGGTAGTCAAACATGACGCGGTAGTCAAACATGACGCGGTAGTCAAACATGACGCGGTAGTCAAACATGACGCGGTAGTCAAACATGACGCGGTAGTCAAACATGACGCGGTAGTCAAACATGACGCGGTACTCAAACATGACGCGGTAGTCAAACATGACGCGGTAGTCAAACATGACGCGGTAGTCAAACATGACGCGGTGGCCCTGGACGGTCAGGAAGTTCGGTACCGCCTGCTTCATTTCGATCCGGACCACGCGCGTCCCGTTGCCGACGTGACGACGGCCCTTGAGGACGGGATGGGTGATGTCCAGCACCTTGCCGTAGGAGCTGCGGGTGCCGCCCAAGTACACGAACTGCTAGCAACCAAACAATCCCGCTTTATTGCCACATACCGTCATATATATACACATAGTGACACTGGTGCCTCTGGCGGCAGGTGACCCCCAAACCGGAACCGAAACCACATATACAACGGCGACTAATAATAAAATTAAATTCTATAGCAAAGCTAACTTTGATGGAATGAATGCTGAACTATCTCTCTTTGCTGACGTGTTTCTTCCTAGCTTCTCGTCCCACGAGAAGCTAGGAAGAAACACGTCAGGAAGAAAGCGGAAGAAACACGTTCTCGTCCCGTATGGGACGAGAACGAATGGGACGACTTGAACAAAATTGGATTGCATTAAAAAATGTGTTCTCCGCCCTTGCTGATAAGTATATGCCCACCATAACAAATAGGAATAGCAGTTCTGCACCATAGTTCGACAAGCAACTTCGACGCTTAAACAAAAAAAAGCGATTATAGAGGCAAGCCATCAAGAGCAATCACCCATCATCGTGGCTTAAATACAAACAGCCGCCGCGGTGGCTCAGTGGCTATGGTGCTCGGCTGCTGACCCGAAAGACGCGGGTTCGATCCCGGCCGCGGCGGCTGGAATTTCTTTGGAGGAGAAATTCTAGAGGCCCGTGTACTGTGCGATGTCAGTGCACGTTAAAGAACCCCAGGTGGTCGAAATTTCCGGAGCCCTTCACTACGGCGTCTCTCATAGCCTCAGTCGCTTTGGGACGTTAAACCCCATAAACTAACTAACTAAAAATACAAACAGTGCGACAAAGAATATCAGGCTTTACTTAAATCTTCTCGTCGACACTTTTTTAACCATGACCTAACATCTATGCTGACTAACAACCCTCGAAAATTTTGGCAAGTAATAAACCCCAGTAGCCATCCTGAAGATACCCTAACTGATCACACAGGCGCCACTGTTCCTGAGTCAGAGTGCGCACAGATACTGAACAACTCTTTTTCGCGTGTATTCACCTGCGAAGACGCCTTTTCATGCCCAAGCATAGGTACACTTTCACATATCATCACGCAGCAGATTACTAAAGCGAGTCCGGTGTCACGTCACTACTTAATAATCACAAATTGTCGTCTGCGTCTGACCGCGTTCAACAACAAGTTGTTAAAAAGCACATATCACAAAGCACTTCTGAAATCTTGTGCGCACTTTTTCACAGTCATTGTCGTCCGGCCGGATTCCAAATGACTGGCGCACAGCAAAGGTCATACCAATTTTTAAACCTGGCCATCGCACATCTGCTCTTAACTACCGATCCATTTCATTAACTAGTACCGTCTGCAAACTACTGGAGCACATCATACATTCGCAAATCATAAGACACCTAGAAGAGCATAACATAATCTACAAATACCAGCACGGCTTTCGCAAGGGATATTCATGCGATGGGCAGTTAGCGGGATTTACTATTGACTTGCTATCCTTTATACTGACGTCAGAAACCAGGTGCATGCGATATTCCTGGATTTTTCTAAACCTTTTGACCGCGTTCCTCACCACAGGCTACTAGCGAAACTAAAAATGGCTGAGGCTTAACTTGGTTAACCCTGGTCAGATGCGAAGCATATTGATGGCTAGGCTTGGTAATACATGGCTTTCCTTGGTTGAATACTTGGTCATTTTAATATAACCACTAGAAGCCTTCGTCGTGGGGGAAGACAACGGCATGGCTACAGCGGAACGCCGACTAACCCCGAGACGCGCGTTGGGTGGGCGCCTGGATTGCCACGGAAGCCGCGTCCGCCTGCCCGGTGGAGCGAGCGTTTCACCTACACCCGTATAAGCAAGCTTTAGGCGTCATGACCTGTGCCTCGACAGAGAAGCTGATGAACATGGGGGTGTACGGCACGTATGAGGAGCACAGCGAAACCATGCTCAGATTTCAAATGGAAAGACTTAAAAGAACAGCCGCTGGCCGTGCACTACTGGTCAAGCTAGGATACCCGGCAGAAGACGAGGGCGAAGACAAGGCAGACATTGACAGCCAAATTAGGAGCACTTTCTTGGTTAAACCAGTGCCCAGAAACATGGACCCCAAGAACCACGAAGGAAGACGGGCGGCGAGATCATTGGAGTTGGACAGGTTCCTAAAGAAAAAACAGATGGTTCTGTATGTTGACGCGTCCAAGTACAGAACGAAGGAAAATGCTAGGGCGGTAGCAGTAGTGAACGCCAATGGGAATATAGTTACTGGTGCATCAGTGCGCACAAGGACAACACAAGCAGCGGAAGAGATCGCCATAGCTCTAGCCCTGACTGAAGCCAATCGGCAGGGACTGAGTTACTGGATAGCGACGGATTCTCAGGCTGCAGCAAGGGCATACAGAGATGGAAGGATCGGCCGAAAAGCCGCGAGTATCCTCTTCGAACAAAAACAACACAGACATGGATCAAACAACACAAGCATTCAACACACCATCATTTGGGTCCCTGACACTGGGGTTGAGGGAAATCTCATGGCAGACACCGTTGTCCGAGGGTTCACGAACCGGAGGGCGGGTTTGCCGGTCGAACCCTTCAGCACGCCAGAATCTTACGGGGAGGCAATGAAGGCGTTGTTGGGAGCGCGCAAGAAGTACTCGGCTCCGGCGGATATCCTCGACAGAGAGCAGGCCACCACGCTCAGACGACTACAAACAGACACCTACCCAAGCAGAGCCATGTATCACAAAATGTGGCCGAACAGATACGCGAAAGAGTGCGTGTGGTGTGGGGGCTACGCCACAACGTACCACGCCACCTGGGGCTGCGAAAAAAGCCCTTTACTACCAAAGGTAAATAGCCCTAGTCTAGAGCAGTGGGAGGCCCTCCTGGCTGACTCCGACCCGAGCACACAGCTTATGCTGGTGACGAGGGCCAAGGCAGCGGCGGAGGCCAACGGGATCCTGGACTAGGGAATACCGACCACTGAAGCTCCACATCTATCTATCCCCATCCCCCTACTCCCTAACTCTTCCTTTTGAAAAAAAAAAAATAAATGTTTTCACTACTACTACTACTCACCTACACCGAGTGTGAACGCGCGTTCGAAATGCGCGGGTCGTCATGTGTCAGGTGGTGTGTCGTCACTGTACCACGTGGTCTGCACAGCGTGCAACCACAGGGACGGCGCGAGGTGGACCCTCATCTTCCTCTGTCGTGACGTCAAGTGTCACGTGGTGTGACGTCACTGTACCACGTGGTGTGCACGGCGTGTAACCACGGCGAAGGGCTGTAGTGTACCTCCGTCTTCCTCTGTCGTGACTTCATGTGTCACGTGGTATGTCACGTGGTGTGACGTCACTGTACCACGTGGTGTGCACGGCGCGTAACCACGGCGAAGGGCTGTAGTGTACCTCCGTCTTCCTCTGTCGTGACGTCATGTGTCACGTGGTATGTCACGTGGTACGACGTCACTGTACCAGGTGGTGTGCACGGCGCGTAACCACGGCGAAGGGCTGTAGTGTACCTCCGTCTTCCTCTGTTGTGACGTCATGTGTCACGTGGTATGTCACGTGGTGTGACGTCATTGTACCACCACGTGGTGTGCACGGCGCATAACCACGGCGAAGGGCTGTAGTGTACCTCCGTCTTCCTCTGTCGTGACGTCATGTGTCACGTGGTATGTCACGTGGTGTGACGTCACTGTACCACGTGGTGTGCACGGCGCGTAACCACGGTGAAGGGCTGTAGTGTACCTCTAATAATATGCTTCGCATAAAACATCTTAACATTAACGCAGAAGTCATTTTATAGATAGTAGATTTTTTGTCATTCCGAACAATCTTCACCTATATAAACCTCTGCAATTCATCTTTTATTTGAGTCACGTCCGGCGTTCCACAGGGAAGCGTGCTTGGCGCCAAACGGCGACAAAAGAAAAATGCTGCTACATGTTGCGCCAAACAAGCATTTTTGTTAGTAATTGCGCCGCATCTGAGCCGAAACGGCGCTGCGAAAACGAAGGCAAAAAAACGTCGAGAGTCAAGCCACACAGAAACCGAAAACATGTGTAATATCATCATTATTGAAAATCCAGGGAAGTTGTAGCCTTGGCCGTAGCCGGGTCAAGCCGCGCCCGCCTCCATGTTTACACGGCGCACGTTGGCAAGCTGTTCGTCGTGTTCACAGTGTTAGAACACTGTAGTCGTGTTCTTTGTGGGCTGCCTTCAGGTGCGCTACCGGGTACATGGCGTTTTAAACGATCAGAGATAAGTTTCAAATTTTTTTCAGGATGATTTATGTACCATTTTGTGCGATCGACACCGCGTTTAAACGTTCTTGAGTTCCTGGCGCAAGTCAGATGGCGATATGACTGAAATTGCGTCACCTTTTCCCGGGCGCGCGTCTCGCTAGTTCACTTTCAGTCACGGTAGCGGTGTTTATCGTTATGCGGCTGAAGTCGGCACTGTGCACGCGGAAACGTCCTTGGTCACGACGTTGTTGAGCGACGTCGAAGGCTCGGTACTTCGCTGTTGCTCTCTATCGCGTACTGTGGCAACGCGGTGTTGGCAGCATGGACAGCATAACGAGCACGCTGTCCACCCTGACTCTTTTTCCGTTTCTGACCGAAATAACGCAGAGACCTAGACTTTTTCGCACCAGTGGGCACGGAGAACTACACGACGACATTAGGGTTAGCACGCTTCAGGTGGCAGGCGCGGGCCTTTATTTTAGCCGATCGAAAACAACCGCATTGGTCACTTGGTTTAAATCGCAATAGAATCACACGTTGCGTGTAATTTTTGTACAATTTTTCATGTTGCGTGTTGCTCGCGGTTGCTTAAAATAAAGTAAAAATAAAAGCGCGGGCTTTCAAACGAGGCCAAATAAACGCTGACGGAGTGCGTAGTTCGCCAGTAGCAGACGGTCGAAACCAACGTTACTAGATTACCTGGTCAGTTTGCAAACTCAAACTCCGCTGCAGCTCGGCGGCCAAACGTGGCCACATTCGTGTCCCTCACGCGAGGTGGCGTTATCGACGCTGTTGGCCCGGTCCGGCCTCTCGTCACACGAACTATCGCTATCAGACGAGCGCGCCATGTTTCGCGCCACTTTACGCCGGTAATTCCTGTTTGGCGAAGATATTTCCAAGATAGGGCCCAAATATTATTCTGAATGTGCAACTACAGTGACATTAAGGCTGCGCGAACGGTCCTGGCCGGCAGAGGTGCGATCGGGATGTCTGAATCATTAGCTATTTCGATGAGATATTTGGATCTTGGTAGGGTATAGTTTTTTGTTTCATTTACTTTCCTACAAACTAAATGACTTTTTGCTTACGGCGGGCCACGAAACGGTAGGTGAGTCGGATGTTGCCGAAAATATCGAAACCTATGGCCATGTACTATCGGTTTGAAGCAAGACAGTCAAAGATGCATACGTGCTTTTTAAAGGGAGATGCAGCAATACCACCGTGAAACTTCGACGTTATCATAAGGTCATAAACGCGAAAAATGACGGTAATAGCTGAGGTCAGATTGAAAGTAGTTTATTCAGTTCATATAAGAAAAAAAAACATATACATCTTAATGGGAGCCACTTTTAATGGGCCAGACAGTTACAAGTGCCGCCGCGGTGGCTCAGTGGCTATGGTGCTCGGCTGCTGGCCCGAAAGACATGGGTTCGATCCCGGCCGCGGCGGTTGAATTTCTTTGGAGGCGAAATTCGAGACCCGTGTACTGTGCGATGTCAGTGCACGTTAAAGAACCCCAGGTGGTCGAAATTTCCGGCGCCCTCCACTACGGCGTCTCTCATAGCCTTAGTCGCTTTGGGACGTTAAACCCGATAAACCAAACCAAACCAGTTACAAGAGACCCCGCCGCGGTGGCTCAGTGGTTATGGTGCTCGGCTGCTGACCCGAAAGACGTGGCTTCGATCCCGGCCGCGGCGGTGTAATTTCTTTGGAGGAGAAATTCTAGAGACCCGTGTACTGTGCGATGTCAGTGCACGTAAAAGAACACCAGGTGTTCTTTTACGGTTCAAAAGAACACCGCAGCCCTCCACTACGGCGTCTCTCATAGCCTTAGTCGCTTTGGGACGTTAAACCCCATAAACCAACCAAACTAACCAACCAGTTACAAGAGACGTGCTTTTTGTTCGCAACGGCCACCTTCTCCTTGCTCTCTAAATGGTGATTAACATCTCTAGAGAAAAAGTGCATTCCTGTTGCAATAACAAAGTTCAGTATCTTGATAATCAATGTCAAGTTAGGCAAATCACTGATAATCAATGATTTGCCTAACTTCAACTCGTCCAGAGTAAGACTATTTGCCGATGACCATGTTATTGGTTGGTATGACGGCGCGAAACAGAGCTATATTACCTTTCAATATAAAGCTTCTTATTTACAATACTCTCTTTTTTCTTCTTTGTATTACTGTGTATTAGTATGGGGTACCACGACACGTACAAATCTTGAAAGAATACATATACTGCAAAAATACTGTTCGAGCATTTTTTAATGTACCGTATCATCATTCCCATACTTTGGAGCTATTTTCGAAAGCAAACTTAATACGCGCGTTTAATCTTTATAACTATAAGTTAAGTCTGGCATTGAAACGGGAGGTGAAAGAAAATCTCAAGTTTTTTCATGAATTATCAGATCTCGATAAAAACACACATTCCTACACCACCCGTTACACAGAACCGTGGGAGGTGGTCACTGCGCGGGCAAATTATTCCAGGCAAAAAGTGTGATACACACTGCCAACCCTTTTAAATTAATTCCAGAAATTAGGTATAGATTTGCACACAATTTCTGTACGAACCCTCTGCAAACATTTCATTAACAATCCTTGCTTACAATAAAAACTAAAAGTGTTATCTTGCCTTTTGTTATTTGCCTCTTGTGACAATCAAGTGTGCGTGCATTAATTTTGAATATTGTGCTTTCTGCGAGTTTTTTTGTTGTTGTTGTGGATGTATCGCTGCCTGCTTTGTAGGGAGGCTGCGGGCTTCAGTCAAGTAGCTTGTTGTCAAGCAGCTTTTATCTGCAGTCTCCCCCATCACTGATGGAAATAAACAAGTGATTATTATTATTTACCGCAAAATTACTACTGAAACTGTTTTATCTTAGTGAAGCAGCGCAACGGCACAAGGCCAAGGGAAGAAGAGGACAAACACAGCGCTGAACACAAGGCCAAGGGAAGAAGAGGACAAACACAGCGCTTCTTCCCTTGGCCTTGTGCCGTTGCGCTGCTTCACTAAGATATGTCAGACCAACTCGCCCACGAGTTCATGTTATACTGAAACTGACCAACAAGCGTTGCAGTCAGAACTAAACGCGATTAATAAGTGGTATTCTGACTGGCAACTGACCCTAAATCATACCAAAACTAAGTCCATGTCATTTACACGTTCCTCTTCCCGTATTCTAAACTAACACCTAATAGATAACAATAATGTCGTGCTTACTACCCCATACAAATACCTAGGAGTTAATTTTGAAACGCATCTCACATGTCGTCATCACATCAACGTTACTCTTGCAACTGCTAATCGCTCACTCGGAATCATGAAACACAGACTGCCCTCACACTTGAAAAAGCTCGCATACACAACCTTAATCAGGCTTAAAATTGAATATGCATGTGCAATCTAGGACCCTAGCGAGAATCATCATACGTAACAATGAATCCCTGAAAAGTCGTGCTGTTCGCTTCATTTTTTCAGACTATCTCCCGTACACCAGTGTTACATCTTTAAAAAACCGCGCCGAATTAGGTCCCCTATCACTACGACGAAAACACGCTCGCCTATCTCTGTTTCACAAGGTTTATCACTACGACGTTTTGCATGAAGACTTCTTTAAGCCACCTTGCTTCAGTTTTCCTCGCCGTGATCATCCCTAGAAATGCAATCGCCCAGTGTGTCAGTCATCTCTTTACGCGCAATCATTCATAACCATAAGTGACTGGAATAACCTACCATCAGATATTGCTACCGTGGTTCACCCAGACAAATTTCGCAAAATGCTGATTACTCACATCAGGATATGACGTCCCTGTGCACCACTGTATCTTTACAGAGTTAATAATCCTTTTTTTGCTCCCTCGAATACCACTACCTTCTTTCAGTTTTCTTTTGTATTCTTAATCTGCGCTGTTACTGTTTTTTTTCTTCTACGTTGTTTTTGTATTCTTAATCTCAGCTGGTTACGTTTTTTAGCTTTTGTTGCGCTCTAATGATGTTGTTGTTTTTGTTTTCTATTTATTTTTCTGTACTTCAAAAATTGTGTCTGTGTTTTAATTTTCTCTTTTTTCTGCACCTTTGATTCTGAACAAATTGTCCTCAAAGTGCTTCGTGTGTCCTCCCTATGTAATACTCTCCCCGGAGGGCCTTTAGGTTATTTAAATAAATAAATAAAAATAAATATTCCTGTGTATTTTGCGGTCGTGTACAAAAGAGCATAGGAAGCAATCCTTGCTGCTTCAAAGCCTTCAATAAAACTACCAGCAGTCTTCAAGTTGCAAAAAAGCAGTGTATCACTGTTTTTGTCAAAGTAAACGTGAGCATTTGGTGAACAGTCCATTTAATTGACATTGGCTGCAAAGCAAGACATCAGCAATCACGACTCGTCCACGAGCTTTGTTCGATCCCACACGCTAGAATTAGTCAGGGTGTAGTTAGCGCAGACTTTGAAAAAAAAAACACCTGGGGTCAGCCACTGAGAGACCAGTGTCTTTGTCTATTGAAGGGTATACAGAGAGCCTACAAATGAAGGTCATCTAATTGTGTTTTTGTATTATAGCTTTAGAGATGCCATATAAGACACTGACCCGAGAGTTGGAGCAGAGTGCTGTAGTGCCGGAGCCCACATTTCGCTGGCCGGCCTCTCTCGAAGCCAGCGCTGCGCGCCCGCCGGCGCTCAAAGCAGGCCCAGACTCTCTCGGACATGTCGCGACGTGCAGCGTGAATCATCCAGCCTCGCCGGCGCCGACACGGACCCTTCCTCCTCTCTGTCGGTGCGAACTCCTCCGACGTTCGTCGGCCGTCGCCTCTCGACCATTGGTCTAATTTGAACGGTGGCCAGTGCCGTGACCTGATTGGAGGATTTGAACTTCTGGCTGCCGCAACGGACACGGGCGGCTATAAAAGCGGAGCCGCGCTGAGCCCGAGCAGCAGACGGGCAGCAGAAGAGCCATCACGCCGGAGCTACGCTCGCCGCCGGGGCCGCCCTTCTTCTTCTGTGTGCTTGCCCGTGGTGCTCTTGACCCTTGTATCATGTAAAAGCCCTTGTACATACTGTACATAAAAGTCATTTGACTCACCGTCGCCTCGACCGTTTCCTGGCTCGGACACCCAGTGCCAACAGTGGTGGCAGCGGTGGGATGGCCATTCCCAACAGTACGCACAAAATGTGCAGTCCAGGCCATCCAAGGCGGGCGAAGTGTAAGCCCACAAAGCGCGCTCTGCAAAGCCGTGACGTGGCTATTGCACTGAAATATCTGTGGGAAAAAGCGCCGGAAAGCCTTCAAATCATCTCCGGTAGATCGTGCCATGAAGCAGTGCAAGGATATACCTGTTCGAATCACTAGCGTGTTTCGCTATCATAATTCATTCCATGCAAAATAAAGCA
This sequence comes from Amblyomma mixtum, assembly GCF_055824585.1. Classification (NCBI taxonomy): domain Eukaryota; kingdom Metazoa; phylum Arthropoda; class Arachnida; order Ixodida; family Ixodidae; genus Amblyomma; species Amblyomma mixtum. The sequence continues at coordinate 171,541,437 of NC_143016.1, forward strand.
TTTTGAATACCACTGATTTAGCTTGCGTATTCGCCCTGATTTTTGTTTTTATCCTTGATCTTTTTTTGGCTTTTTCTCTGATGTTGTGTGGCAGCCTACACTCTCTAGTATTGTTATGTAATGTGCCGAGATTGGAATTCAGATTTTTATTTTCCACCTTTAAGGTTGTCTTGCAATTTTATGCTTATTAATGACAGGCCTTACTCTACTCTTACTCTATACCTTAGCTGCTCCGCATATAAAATAAATGTCGAAGCTCACCGTTTATCCTCCTTTTGCTGAGGTAGCAAACACCGCTCTGGTTTTGTCAGCAACTGCCAGAGTTAACACCATTTAAGCAACAGAAACTAATCTTAGTCTATAATTTTGAAGGTTTTTACTTCGTTAGCATTCCTGAATGTACTTCTTTTTAATTATTGCTAACCCCTATCTGTATTCTTCTGCTATCTTGCTTAGATAAGATAAGTATGAGGCAAGTCAACATTACTTACCTAGCCACACTATCACTAACTTGGCAATGACCGGACGCACTGCAGAGAGTCTTGCTTGAATCATCTCTTGCCAATCAGTGTTAGTAGTTGCACTTTTTCCAACAAATAAAATTCAAGACTAGTCGGTTGGTCAACTAGCAAGCTGTTAAATGGAGGCTGCACCTGTGCCAGGAAAGGACACTTGTAATAATAGTGAGCATGCACAGCACTTTTTCAAGCTGGTTTATATAACGATTAGTGCTATGTAAGCAACACTGGGGCTGTATGTTAGCCCTGGCGTGATGTTGTACCGAAGTGTGCTCACTACTTACATAACCAGATAGTAGCGAGCACACAGGCTTAATTGCATGCTCAAACAATCCAAGCAGATGATTAGGAAATTTCAGGAAACTATTAGGAAACTATATTTCCCCCATAACAGTGCCATCACAAAGCGGCACATATCAACAGTCATGCCAGTGCTATAAAATCCACTAAACGTCCCCCACCTTTCGTCGTAATTTGTTGTTTTATTGTGCAGACTGTTCACTTTAGTTCTGTAGATCTTGATTATGCTTAAAAAATTGTGGGCACTGTTTTATCCATGTGTAGAAAACATAGTTTGCATTTTACGCGAGGGTAGCTTTTTACAGCTTTTAAATCTCAGGATTGAGTACTGTACGAAATTGGTGTTCTGGGGCGCTATGCTGGAAGGCCCGAGTTTGCTGAAACTCGGAATCTTCCCGAGTTCTGGCGACGCCCTCAGATGAGTGAACTAATGGTAGCAAGACAAAATCCCACCCTCGTCACGCCTCCAGCTTCATTGGGTTATCTGGATATATTCCGCGCTTTATCATCGCATCGGCGCCACCTCATGGTCTTCTTGGGCGGTCTACAAAGAACGGGTCACGTGAGACAACCGCCGGTGCACTTTTCATTTGTCTGTCGCTCCACCAAGTGCATTGCGTGTGCAATTCAACAAACGAGGTTTGTTGAATTTTATAATGCACTTAGTACACCTTTATAAGCATTTTATAGTGTGCAAGATTTGGATTTAAAGCGCTTTAGAGGGATTCATACATTATTAAATTTTCCTTTGTACCGCGAGGGAACGCTACCAACGCTACATCATGTGCAACGCTAGGGCTAGCAACGCTGTGAAGGCTACGGAAGTAGTCCGCATATAAAATAAACAGAGGTGTATCGCTCTGCGCTGTTTTGTGGCCGTGTGGTCTAACGCGTCGCTCCGGAGGGTCGACAGGCAATGGCAGTGCGTGGGTTCGAATCCCGCATAATTAACCTTCTTTTCCCACATTTTTTTTTCATCGCAAGTTGAATTTCGCGTGACTTGGAGAAAACTCGTTTTGTTCAGAATCGTTTGAATATTATTCCGTGTTCTGAAAGGAACAGGATGCATCTGTTCATTTGATGCATACCGCATACACCATACACCATGCATACACCACCTCGATATGGCCTGTTTTCTCGTGTTAAGTGTTAAATTTTGAACATAGTATTGATTCCCACAGTGACAGCAAATAGTACTGCCTCAAGAGTCAGCTTGGCTCGATTTCCCTGCTCTCCTAGAAGAGCAGAAGCTGCTCAGGCAGGATTTTCATGCAGCCAGGTACAAAGAGTTCCATGCTGTGGGAGCGTCAAGTAAGAATGCAGAAAAAATTGTACAACGCTAGGAAAAAAATTTTCAAAAGAGCAAACAATAAATTAGACAGGACAATAAAGAATGCTGACCCCATAGTGTTTGCGAGAAATGGTTTATTCTGGAAACAGCCAGTGGCATGGATCACAGTGCACACAAATTAAAGGACACGTGCAGTGGATGTACACCAACACACAATCAGTCAAGTGCTCCAAAACTGAAAAAAAAATGTGGAGCCATCGAACAACACTATTTGATAAAACGAAAACCTGACCAATGTACTAACAAAGACGTGACCCGAAACAAATTCACACTCAACTGAGCAAGAGCCAGCTTGAAATCATTTACACATCCGAAAAATTAAGGACAAAACATACAGTACTGGCTACCTAAACACTGGCACTGCATAACATGTCAAAACGACCAGAGATTGACGGTAATGCAAGACAGCACCAAACCAGGAATTCCTTTTCAGGACATGAAGATCAGAAACCCATACATACCATTCCCAACCCTCACACACAAAATGAGGCCAATGCCTAGGGGTTTGTGAATGTTCGAACTTTTTGGACAGCATAATTGAATAAATTTCTGTTGAGTTAGTCGAACGAATCAAACAGTATATGTTCAAAATTATTTTAAATGAATCCAATTTACTCTCAAATTTTCATATACTTTCCGAATAATTCACACAACGCTTCATTAAGCTCCACCGTATTTTTCTGCAATTAAACTTCCAAAAACTGCACACATTGACGACGTGTACCAGTATACGTATTCTAATTGGAAAAGTACTATTTGCACTCCCTTACAAATTCTACTTCTCTACAGACACTATTAACACGACCACCTCAACACCTACACTACAAGTTACTGCCCAATACAATTTGATGCTACGAATTGCAATGACGCAATGATTTGATGAAAATGTTACAATTTCCTCGATAGACTGATCGACACACACACCCACATGCACAGATATTTCACATTTCCACACACACGCACAAAGGTGATCACAGCAAGCCGATGAGTCCTCTCTCTTTCGTCGGTAGCATATGTATTACACATCAATTCGAAGTCAGACAAGTTCCTCGATGCTACTCAAATCTTCATCACTGGAATCGGAGCTCGACTCATCAGAGGAGGAGTTGCACGAGTCGGAAATGCTGAAGACAACCGGTTCAATTTCAGCGTCAACAATCATATCGCGTTGCCATGCTTCAGCCTCAACTTGCTCCACATGAACACAACAGTTATGCCAGTTTTCCTGGCTTACAGACGCCAGTGCTTCCGGCAGGAGCTTTTCCACTTCAGCCAAAGTGAAACATTTATTGCGACTTACGATTATGAATATTGCATAAGAATGCAATCTGCCAAGTGACACAAATGCTACCGTTTAAAAACCCATTAAAATGCATGCATGAAATAGCTGGAAAAATCCATGCACCTATTACGTGCGCAAACATGAGGTAAAAAAAATTGTCTACACTGAGTGTAAAACTGCTCAGTTACTGATAAACGGAAGCGGTTTTTGAGGTTTAATACCCCAAAGTAAATCAAGCGAGGAGGCATGCCATGGTGAAGGGCTGCCAATAACTTCCACCATATGGGGTCCCTTAACATCCACTGACACTGCACAGTACACGGACCACTATCACTAATAAATGGGAGAACATTCCATTAACCGTGACATGCATGAAAGCAAAAACAGCATTCTTACAACCATTGTGTTCAATACATAATGTGCCTTCCTCGTGAATAGTAGACCTTCACCACGTCAGAGCTGGACTTCGAAGGGGCCTTTACGCCAATGTAGGTCCTGTCGACGCATCCCACGACGTCTGTGATGCCGCCGCGCAGAAGGAAACGCTCCTTAACATACGCACGCTCGGCCGCAGTCGTGGGGAAAGCAACACACCGCTTCTGCACAGCCGCGTCGATAAGCGCGTCGCAGACGTCCCTCACACAGCGGCTCACAGTGCTTTGGTGGCGTCCAATAAAACGGTCTGCGCCGACGCTCCCCTGGAAGCTCCCGGTCGCGAACCACCGGAGGGCGCAGAGGACTTGCTCTTCGAAAGCGAATGAGGCCCGGTACGCACTCTCCGCAGGGGTGGGTCGCCGCCTAACTCTTTACACAACCATTGTACCGATGTTTTGGAGAGGCGAAAATGTCACTGGAATTCGTCGTCGGCCATGGCAGTAAACGGGTCCAGCCGGCCGTACTGACATCGTCCGTCAGAGGAAGCGATGACCCAGGCTGCTGCTGCTGCCGCCATGACAGTCCCGAGATGAATTCGGGGCACTTCACAGTTCACGAGTTTAGCTCCGAGTTCACCTGTCAATCAAAACCATTGTTCACGCCCCCGGCGTGCCGTACATAAATTATAGGCGTACGCGCTTTGGGTGGGCCACTCCCAGCATCCCTGCCGGCTACAGGTATGCTGCGCGGCTGTGCTGATTGCTGACAGACATCGACGATGTTGACCATCGCAATATAACAGGCAAAACGGACGTCATGGCTGATTAATCTAAGCACCTCTGCGAAGGACACGCAACGTGGCGACAGCCGCCGATTTCTTCGCTCGCATACCAAGACTGCACAACACTATAGCCTGTTGCAACCACGTAAGACACAGCACAACGCTGACGGCGCGTCACACCTGCTTGCAAGGCGTCAAACCCGGACCGCGATGACGAAACGGTGCTTGGAGCACGTACTACTCCAAAAACATGGCACCACAGGTGTTTGGCTTGGCCGTGCTTTCATCGGTGATAAAGCTCAGCATCAATGTGTCAAACACATCCGGGATCGACAAACGGTCGCTGTTCTAGACCCAGTGCAATAAAGAGTTTGTAATTTCCAGCACGCAAGCACTGCGTACTTCACAACCGTAACACCTTTCTCTGTTATAAGTCCGATTCCATTATTACAAACAGGATCCCTCATCTGCCCGAACGATATTATTGCGATGTCATTGCGGTATACAACGGCGATCGACGTTAGTGACAAAACCAATCCGCAAAACCTTGAAGTGCACGATGTAAACAAATACTACGCAGATACGCGCGCCACCACCTTCAGAGCTTTTAGTCAGCGTCTGATGACATAAGATGAGTTGTGTCGCTGGGTAGCACGCTCTTCGCATCCGCAGCGCACTAAAGAGGCGTCACACACAACAGGAATACGTAATGAATCATTGAATACAGCCAAACAGCAATTTTTTTCTCACACCGCATCACAGCCGCTCGCACGGCCATTTTCTACCGCTGAGATTCGCCAAGAGCGTACTAAAAGCAATGGTTGGCCATAGGGGGGTGCTGCAGCGGCCGTAGAAGCGGAGAACTTCACCTGAGGTCACTGCAGAGAGCAGCAGTGACGCGGGGGGGGGGGGGGGGGGTGCAATGCAGTCCAGTTTTTTGTTGTTGTGTATTATGCAAGCCAGAAGATGCATGACTCTTATATTTTGATATACGACACAATAAAATATATTATCGCAATGGCCGAAAAATAAGTCAGATTCAGCGTCTAGTAGTTGCCCAGTCTTTTCAGTCGAAGGCAGCGCTACTGGCGGCGTGTCAGCGCAGGAGCTCTCGTTTTCGGCACGGCCGGCTGCCGCTCTAGTTCGTATGCAAGCCACGATGCAAGCAATGGTCTCAGTATCGCCACTAGCGGCAGAAAGTGTCAAATCTTTGTTAATTTCCTAAAGCTATACTTTTCAACAACGCTTCATTGGATTCAAATTTTAAAATAAATTTGGAAATGAACAAAATGTTCGTAATATTATCTGTTGTCTTTTAACGTATTCGAGAGAAAAGAAAGGGTTGATACAAGAGTGCACCTAGTGCCACTGTTCGTCTTCGGAAATGGAGAGACAGATAGAGCCTGAAAGAGAAGACACGCCTTTGACGCCCCCGAAAAGGCGTGTCGAACAGCTAGCGGTGAGTGTGCAGATAGATAGGAGAGAAGTCACGATTTCGCGATTGCTGACATGGCGCTGATAACTTCAGGTAGCGCTGCGGCCTGGTATTGCGCAGTGTATTGTGTTTGAAGTGTGAAACGGGCGCGCAGGGTGCGCTTGTATCGCCTCTACGTGGCTTTATCTCTACATTTTATTGTCCGCTGCCTGCGCACGTTCCGCGCTATCTTCTTTCGCTGACTGCCGTCATCGCAAACTCGGATGAAACTCGGGCGAGCGCCAAACTCGGGCCTTCCGGCATAGCGCCCCTGGTGTTATTCTACGTGTTCAAAAAAAGGGCTTCTGCCGTTCGACTTCTAACATTCAAAATTAGTAAACAGAGGTATTTCTTCACTTCGCCTTTAATCTCCGCTCCGAAAGCCATGCAATGACAAAATGTAGTTAAGCTTTGAAAAAAAATTTGACAGGCTGGCTTAGCTGGGTTCCCTCAGTCACTTGTGAAAGCAGTCGCCAAAAGCCTCATGCAGAAAATCGGGAGAAAAGCAGTGGGAGCTGGGAAATATGTCCCCCGCGAAAAGGCGAGAGTGGCGGAGATGCTGTACGTGCACAAGTTGGCGCTATATTTGAAGACCTTTGCGAGCAAGAATGGCC